>NW_026068002.1:2326757-2338184 GCF_014885135.2 Alexandromys fortis
GAGACCAAGCAGTGGTGGCGCACGCCTTTGATCCCAGCACTCGGGAGGCAGAGGCAGGCGGATCTCTGTGAGTTCGAGACCAGCCTGGTCTACAGAGCTAGTTCCAGGACAGGCTCCAAAGCCACAGAGAAACCCTGTCTTGAAAAACAAAACAAAACAAAACAAAACAAAAAAGAAAAAGAAAAAGAAAAACGCTGTCTCGGAAAACCTAAAAAAAAAAAAGAAAAAGAAAAAATGGAATATGTAAATAAGTATAAAGTTAACACAAACCTCAAAATCATTCAATCATGAAATGGGCTAACTATAACGGACTAACAGTTCTTAATGGAAGAAATGAAAATGATAAGGAAGTGCTGGAAAATGGGTTCAACATCTTTAACCATCAGGGAAATGCAAAGTAAAATTGCCTTGAGATTCCATTTCCCTCCAGTCTGAATGTCTATCGCATTCAGCTGACAAGGATATAAGGGACGGGCCCTTACATACTGCTAGTGGGCAGTTGATTCAGCCGCCGTGGAAGTCTCTCGATATACTAAATAAAAACTACAAAAACTAGCATGTGACCAGGGCTTATTCCTAAAAGACACTAAATCAACATACCGCAGAGGTTCTTACACAGTCGTGTTTATTGCTGCACTATTCACAAAAGAAATGGAGTCAGGGTAGGTGTCCATCAAACATTTGAACACATCAAGAAAATATGGCACAGATACATAATGGGATTTTTATTCACTCATGAAGGAAAATGACATGGCATTTGCAGGGAATGGATGTATCTGGAGTCAATTATGTTAAACAAAGGAAGCCAGACTCAGAAACACAACAAGCTTGTGCTTTCTCTAATAGGTGGAACACAGATTAAAATGTTAGTGTGTGTATGCATGTGTATTGTGTGTTGTGTGTTATGTGTTGTGTGTGTGTTTGTGTGTGTAAGGCATTCAATAAGAAAGAGGATGGTGAAGGGGTCAAGAGATCTTAAGGGAGGGGTGAAAGACGTATAATAGGATGCATGTGACATCAAAGCAGAATGGGGTATTGCTTGATGGAGGGAGGGGACAAGGATATAGATGAGGAGGGTGGACCAGTAAGCTGAATCACCACAGAGAAGAATGGCATGTATGTATGAGGGTTCCGTAATGAAACCTGTTCGTTTGTATGGTGACTTAAAATAATAATTTCAACCGAGGAACATAACAGGCCAATTTATCTTCCCATAAGTGTCTCTCATTCTGCATGTATTTAAAACACTTCATCAGCTTGTGCCTTTGTGGCTGCCGATTTCTCACTCCTTTCTTTGGCTTCCCTGTCTTGCCACAATTACCTGCCACCTCCCTGTGTATTCTCGTGAGGAAGCCGACCAAGTTTCTCTTGTAATTTTAATTTGTACTTTGGGTGTTAGCATAATTAACTCGGTTTATTTCCACTCCTTTCTTATTTCATATCCACCTCCAGTTCCTAGGGTCTTTCCATTGTTCCTTGGAGGACCATTCAGATTTACTAAATGAGTTTTCTATTTAAAGTCTGGTCCAAGGAGATTGTGTTACTTCACTGAGATTAATTTTGGCTTTCCCTCTGTCATTAATTTTTTCTTAGTTCTCTCAAAAATTTTTAACGTTCTAAATTCCATCGTAAAAACATCCCCCTTTTACTCTTATTTATTTTATTTTTTTAAAGGAATTTAAGTTCCTAAAGTGAGTTCTCAAAATGTCTGGGACATACCACTTTCCAGGAGCGTGCATAGTCGCAGCTGGGAGGGTAAGGTACATCAGAGTTGGCATTTATGGCTTGGGAGTGTTTCCGGTCTACAGTCCCCATACTATGATTCCACTGATAACTTAAGAACTATCTGCTTCTCCGAGAAGAAAAGTGAAGGCTAGGGCTTGTTGATGATTACATCTTGACTTTGGCCCATTCTTGTGTGGATGCTAGGTGTGGTTTCAGGATAGAACCCAGATTATCCTGGGTCAACGGGCTGCCCAGAAGTCAATTTCTCAGCTCGGCACAGTCTGTGATGACTTTCCCACTGCAGAGAGGCAGCTCCGGAGTCTGCAATCCCTCCCCCATGCTGTGCTTACCTGAAAGGTAGTGCCTGCATGCTGTGGAATAACCCTCTTGTACACTATAAAGATTTGTCTCTCAAATTGGTTTAATAAAATGCTAATTGGACAGTTGCCAGGCAGGAAGTATAGGTTGGGCGACCAAACTAAGGATGATGGGAAGGGGAAGGACGGAGACAGGAGCCGCCAGCCGGATGCAGAGGGAACAGGAGATGAATGTGCCATGCTAGTAAATGTACTGCAACGTGGCAGAAAGTAAATATAGAAATATGGGTTAATTTAAGTGCAAGAGTTAGATAGTGACAAGCCTGAGCTATCTGCCAAGCATTTATAATTACTATAAGCCTCTGGGTGGTTATTTGGAAACTTGCAGGTGGGAGAGAAACATTCAGTTACATCTGCCTCCTCCCCATACTTCCCTCGCTAAGAGATTAGACTCATTATGTATATTGTCTTCCCCCCTTGCTCACAGGGAACTTGAAGTCCCTCTTAACCTCTTGGACTTAAATACATGTGTTTTGAACCATAATGTGCAAATGCTACATAAGGGAACAACGTCCTGCTCTTTCTTCTAATACGTTTAATTTCTTTTACAGAAGCAATGCCACTAAGCTCTGGATAGTCACTACTGGCCTAAAACTGCTTTCTAAATGCTTGCAGAGTACAGCTCTCAAATCTCACTCAAGGAGCTTTTTCTTTTTTCTTAAACCGGGGAAGGGAGTTAGCACACAGATCCCCAAGCAGTCAGAAAGTAGAGACTAAGTGACGGTTGAGTGCTCAGCCTTAAACGGGACATCTGCCCTGCCCCCAAGATTCAGGGTTCATCATGGAAGAGGGGGCAGAAAGACGGTAGGAGCTGACAGTTTAGAAAGACGTCTACAAATCAGTGTTCTCTGGACATGATGACGTCACCACACACATGAGCTCACAGTGGTTGTGGCTGCTATCAAAAGATCAAACCAGGCAACATTCTAGCATGGGTAGGGTAGGGTACCCTGAGACCCATCCGCAGCTGATAAGGGGCTACTGGCAATTGATGTGTGCCTGGGAAGAGAGAGCCAATTTTCTTCAGGAATTTGAGGGTAGGGATGCCCACGTTCTAACGGATGGGCCCACATCCTTTCACGTACTGGATGCACTAACTGGCCTCTTTAGGTTAGAAGAGAACATGAGGTTAGGAGGGAGACGGTAGTCAGAGGGGTTTTGGAGAAATCGAAGTGGAGAATGAAGGGATTGATATGATCAAAATGCATTGCAGATTTGCATGGAAATCCCAAAGACTAAGTAAAAGATATCTTAAAATAAAATGAAGTGAAAGGCAAAGAAGTGAAACAGCGTGTCTATTTTTAGTCCTCACCGCATACTGTTCAGACTCCTGATGTTTAGATAGGAGCCTCAGACTCCCTTGTGGTTTCCTTGTGCTGCCCGGCCAAGCCTCTTTTGTACTTAACCATCACTGACCCAGCAGATGGACTGAGGACTTGGGCTGGGGCCAAAAGGAAGAATTCCCACAGAAGTCTCTGTGCTGGAGGAGTCAACCCTGCTAAGGCTCATCCTCAGCAGGCTGCTTGTATACACAGAGTTCTTTGTATGAGATGGAGGAAGGAAAGCAAAGATCCAAAGCCATGTTGTGAGGTTGGCAGTGTGAAGGGCATAGGGCTAGCAAGGATGCAATGGGTCAGAAGGCTTGAGATGGATGGCTGTGTTGGCCCGAATTAAATGCGAGAAATGAAAAGGATAAAACACGTGCATTCTATACACTTCTGTTTCGCTGCTATAGGGCTTCTGATCTGGTAGTGTGTCCTCTGTGTGAGGTGTCTGTGTGTAGCCCTGCAACAGTGGGAGCTACATAACCATATTACCAGGCATTGTGATCGGAAGGGCATCTAATATCAGTTTCTTGTTTATTGATTAAACTCAGGGGCTCATTCCTTAGAGAATGACTCTCCTGCAATCTCAACCTTCCAGAGATAACCATTGCCAACAGTGCACGTTACTTCTACGCATATATTAAACAAATGTAGTGCACATGCCCAGAAATATATTTCATATAGAAACTGGGCCATCCCTAATCTGGCATGATAGCTTGTTTATTCAGTTGCCAGAGTGCCACAAATATGTCACATTAAATATAATTGTGTAAAACATAACAAAACAAAACAGAGTTGTTACCTGACATCATGATTGAAGGGCATGAGACCTGATTACATCTCTACAGAAACTTAGACAATACCAACGACTATTCCAGAGCCATGTCTTCGACTCAGTTATCATATTTTAAAAAGTCATTTTTTTAGTATAACAAATGTTGATGTAGAACCAGACATCATTCACGTTTGATCAGAGCAGCAGACTCGAGCTGAAAACATGAAACACGCATGTCGCTTTGGAATGTTATCTGTCAAAGTTGCCAGAAGGTTGACTTTTGATATTATTTTCAACTATTTAGCAGGATCTGAATCAGAGCAGAAAATATTAGAGCAGGTCTAATTAATGTTGGATTAAGAACAAAAATTCTAAGAAGTCCCGTTGAACATACGTATTATTTTCCCTGAATTCTTCAAGTCTATTTTGGAAAACTTACACTTGTGAAGGCATTCACACTCTGAACTATGATATTAATTTAATGAGTAATTAAGCTGACACCATCAGGTTCAAAGGAGGAGGCAGTGTGGGTAGCAGAAACTGAAGGACTACGACCGCTGTGTTCTGGTTCCCAGCCAAACTTCCTTTTGATAGAATACATTCGATTTTGAAGGAATTATAAACTTGCAAGTTGAACTGGAGAAATGGCTCAGTGGTTAAGAGCATTTACAGAGTCCCCACACAGGGGACTCACAATCGCCTGGGGGCTCTGACATGCTCTTTGGCCTACAGGGCGTCAGCACTCACATTTATGCATGGGCCTACGCACATATACATAAATAAAAACAAAATAAATCTTTTAAAATGTTTTTTTATTGAGCTATATATTTTTCTCTGCTCTTCTCTCTTTCTCTCCCTTACCCTCCTAAACTCTCCCATGGTCCCCATGCTCCCAATTTTCTCAGATCTTGTCTTTTTCTATTTCCCATGTACATTAGATCCATGTATGTCTCTCTTAACGTCCATTTTGTTATCTAGGTTTCCTGGGATTATGATTTGTAGGCTGGATTTCTTTGTGTTATGTCTAAAAGCCACTTTTGAGTGAGTACATAGGCTATTTGTATTTCTGGATCTGAGTTACCTCACTCAATATGAGGTTTTCTAGTTCCATTCATTTGCCCGCAAATTTCAAGATGTCATTTTTGTTCTTGTTGTTGTTTTCTCCATTCTGTAAATGTATCACACTTTCCTTACCAATTCATCAGTTGAGGGACATTTAGGTTGTTTCCAGGTTCTGACTATGACAAATAATGCTGCTATGAACATAGTTGAGCACATGTCCTTGTGGTACAATTGAGCATCCTTTGGGTATATACCCAAAAGATGTATTGTTGGGTCTTGAGGAAGGTTGTTTCCTAATTTTCTGAGAAATCACCATACTGATATCCAAAGAGGCTGTACCAGTATGCACTCTCACCAGCAATGGAGGAGTGTTCCATTTACCCCACATCCTTTCCAACATAAGTTGTCATCAGTGGTTTTGGTCTTGGCCATTCTTACAGGCGTAACATGGAATCTCAGTTGTTTTGATTTGTATTTCTATGATGGCTAAGGATGTCAAGCATTTCCTTAAGTATCTTTCAGCCATTTTAGATTCCTCTGTTGAGAGTTCACTGTTTAGGTCTGTACCCCATTTTTTAATTGTGTTATTTGTTCTTTTGATGACAAATTTCTTGAGGTCTTTGTATATTTTGGAGATCAGTCCTCTGTCCAAAGTAGGGTTGGTAAAGATCTTTTGCCATTCTGTAGGCTGTCGTTTTGTCTTGTTGACCATGTCCTTTGTTTTACAGAAGCTTCTCAGTTTCAGTAGGTCCCGTTTATTAATTGTCACTCAGTGTCTGTGCTACTGTGGTTATATTTAGGAAGTGGTCTCCTGTGCCAAAGCGTTCAAGTGTACTTCCCATTTTCTCTTCTATGACGTTCAGTGTGGATGATTTTATGTTGATGTCTTTGATCCATTTGGACTTCAGTTTTGTGCATGGCAATAATAGATATGGATCTATTTTCATTTTTCTTCATGCTGATATCCAGGTATGCTAGCACCATTTGTTGAATATGCTTTCTCTTTTCCATTTTATATTTTTTGCTTCTTTGTCAAAAATCAGGTGTTCGTAAGTCTGTTCCATTGGTCCTCCAATTGGCTTTTATGCCAATACCAGACTGTTTTCAGCTACAGCTACCAGGCTGTAGCTTTGTAGTAGAGTTTGAAGTCAGCGATTATGAAGCCTCCAGAAGTTCCTTTATTGTGCAGGATTGTTTTGGCAATTCTGAATATTTTGTTTTTCCATATGAAGTTGAGTATTGTTCTTTCAAGATCTGTGAAGAATTTTACTGGGATTTTGATGGGAATTGCATTGATTCTGTAGATTGCTTTGAGTAAGATTGCCATTTTTACTATGTTAATTCTACCTACCGAAGAGCATGGGAGATATTTCCATTTTCTGGTGTTTTCTTCAATTTCTTTTTTTAAAGATTAAAGAACTCTTGTAACACAGGTCTTCCACTTATTTGGTTAGCATTACTCCAAGCTATTTTATGTTATTTGTGGGCTACTGTGAAGGGTAATGTTCCTCTTATTTCTTTTTCAGCCAATTTATCATCTGTGTAAAGAAGGGCTACTGATATTTTCAACTTATTCTTGTATCCTGCTACATTACTGAAGGTGTTTATGAGTGGTAGGTTTTCCTTGGTAGAATTTTGTGGTTCCTTATGTAAACTATCATATCATCTGCAAATAGTGAGAGTTTGACTTCTTTTCCGATTTCTGTTCCCATGATCTCCTTTTGTTGTCTCATTGCTCTAGCTAGAACCTCAAGTACTGTATTGAATAGGTATGAAGGGAGTGAACAACATTGTCTTGTTTCTGATTTCAGTGGGATTGCTTTGAGTTTCTCTCCAATTAGTTTGTTGTTGGCTATTGGCTTGCTGTATGTTGCCTTATTATGTTTTGGTATGTTCCTTGTATTCCTGCTCTCTCCAAGACCTTTATCATGAAGGGATGCTGTATTTTGTCAAAGGTTTTGTCACCATCTAATGAGATGATCATGTAGCTTTTTCTATTTTTTTAGTTTGTTTATATGGTGGATTACATTGACAGATTTTTGTATGTTGAACCATCCCTGCATCTCTGGGACGAAGCTGACTTGATCATGGTGTATGATTTTTCTGATGTGTTCTTGGATTACTGAGTATTTTTGCATCAATTTTCATGAGGGAGATTGGTTTATAATTCTCTTTCCTAGTAATGTCTTTGTGTGATTTAGGTATTAGGGTAATTGTGGCCATATAAAAAGAGTTTGGCAATGTTCCTTCTGTTTCTATTGTGTGTAACAATTTGTGGATTACTGATATTAGTTCATCTTTGAAAATCTTGTAAAATTCTGTACTGAAACCATCTGGCCCTGGGCTTTTTTTCAGTTAGGAGACTTTTGATGACTGTTTCTGTTTTTGTTTGTTTGTTTGTTTTATCAGTTATAGGTCTATTTAATTTGCTTATCTGGTCTTGATTTAATTTTGGTAAGTGATATTTATCCAGAAAATCATCCATTTTCTTTAAGTTTTCCAATTTTGTGAAGTACAGGTTTTCAAAATATAGCCTAATGATTCTCTGGATTTCCACCATGTCTTTTGCTATGCCCTGCTTTTCATTTCTGATTTTGTTGATTTGAATATTTACTCTTCACCTTTTGGTTAGTTTAGATAAAGATTTATCTATTTTGTTGATTTTCTCGAAGCACCAATTCTTTGTCTCATTGATTCTTTCTATTGTTTTCTTTGTTTCTAATTTGTTGATTTCAGTTTTCAATTTGATTGTTTCCTGTTGTATAGTCCTCCTGGGTAAGATTGCTTCTTTTTGTTCTAGAGTTTTCAGGTGTTCTGTTAACTCACTAGTGTGGGATTTTTCCATGTTCTTTATGTAGACATTTAATGCTATGAACTTTCCTCTTAACACTGCTTTCATTGTGTCACATAAATTTGGCTATTTTGTGTCATCATTTTCATTGAATTTTAGGAAGTCTTTGATTTCTTCCTTTATTTCGTCCTTGACCCATTGATGATTCAAGTGAGCATTGTTTAATTTCCATGTGTTTGTGGGCTTTCTAGAATTAGCATTTCTGTTAAATTCTAATTTTAAGCCATGGTGATCTGATAAGATACATGGGGTTATTCTATTTTTTTTTTAATCTGTTGAGGTTTGCTTTGTTACCTAGTATGTGGTCAGTTTTTGAGAATGTTCCATGAGGTGCTGAAAAGAAGGTGTATTCTTTTGTGTTTGGATGGAATATTCTATAGTTGTCTGTTAAGTCCATTTGCTAGTTACCTTATTTCTCTGTTAATTTTCTGTCTGACAGACCTATCCAGTGGTGAGAGTGGGGTGTTAAAGTCTCCCACTGTTAGTGTGTGTGTGTGGTTTAATGTGTGATTTAAACTTTAGTAGTGTTTCTTTTATATATGAGGGTGACCTTATATTTGAGGCATAGATTTCAGTATTGTGATTTCCTCTTGATGGATTTTTCCTGTGACTAACATGAAATGTTCTTCTTTGTCTCTTTTGATTGTTTTTAGTTTGAAGTCTATTTCATTAGATATTAGGATAGCTACATCAGCTTGTTTCTTAGGTCCATTGAATTGAAAATTTTTTTTCCAAACCCTTTACTCTAAGGCAATGTCTGTCTTTGAGGTTGAGGTGTGTTTCCTGTATGCAGCAGAGGGATGGATTCTGTTTTCATATCTAATCTGGCAGGCTTCTATAAATGATCAAAGACCAAAGCTAAGAGTGTGTATAAATGGCATTTTAATTGTTGGTTTGATAGACACAAGTGTGAATGTAAATAGCATTACTCCAGAATCTTGGCATCCAAATTGGTCTCTTTAAGAGGCATATATTCAATTACTAGGAATTGGAACCATAGCTCAAGTTAAACAAAGCACGAGATGGGTTGACCGCATAGAGTCAGAAGGTCAAAGAAAGAAGCTGAGGCCAAATGTGGCTGATATTGCAGTAAATTTATGGGGTCATGACCTGCTGCAGCAATGGAATACCCAGATCAACATTCCTGCAGTCCCAGAAATTTATAATTCTGAGAAGGATATAATAAGGTACTATACACAAAGGTCACCAGCCATTCAGGCTGTACAAGAACATAAAGCAACTAGCAAACCTTTAGAGACACCAACAGCCTTACCTTTAAAATGGTTAACTGAGGAACTGATAAGGGTTAAGCAGTAGCCTATAGCTGAAGAAAAGTTGCAGGCTTTAGAACAGTTGGTGCAAGAGCAACTAGATGCTCACCATATTGAAGAATCAACCAGCCCTTGGAATTCTCCTGTGTTTGTTGTAAAAAAGAAATCTGGTAAATGGAGAATGGTGACAGATATAATAGCTGTCAATAAGGTAATTCAACCTATGGATCCTCTACAATCTGGAATTCATCTGCCTTCTTTATTACCAAAAGGATGGCCTCTTAGAGTTATTGATTTGAAATACTGTTTCTTCACTATATCTTTACAAGAAAAGGATAGGGAAAATTTTTGCCTTCACCATGCCTACTTATAATAATTCTCAGTCTACTAGGAGATATCAATGGACTGTCCTCCCACAAGGAATGTTCAGTAACCCCACTCTGTGCCAATACTTTGTAAGTCAGCCATTGGAAATATATGCAAGCAATTTCTTAAGTCTATAATATACCATTACATGAATGACATTTTGCTATCTAGTTCAAACATAGATACTTTAGAAAGATGTTTGAAAAAGTAAAAAAAGTTTTGCCAAAATGGGGATTACAAATTGCTCCTGAAAAAAATATAGAGAGGAGATTCTGTCAATTACCTAGGTTATAAAATAGGTTTGTAGAAAATTGGAGCACAAAATGCACAAATTTGGAGAGACCAGTTGTGGACTCTTAATGATTTTCAAAGATTGTTAGGAGACATTTCCACTCTACAACTGGCTGTTGGGATAACACCTGATCTAATAATTCATTTAAACAAAACCTTAGATGATAATAAAGACTTGAATGGTCTCAGAGAATTAACAGCTGAAGCAGAAAAGAAATTCACAATTGTTGAAGAGAAATTACAGGAAGCACATGCGGATAGGGTGAATCCAAATCTTAATTGTATTCTAGTCATACTGTTTTCCAGAATTTCTCCTACAGGAATTTTAATTCAGAGTGATGATATTATCTTAGAATGGATCTTTTTACCACATAAACCAAGTAAAAATTTAAAAACTTACGTGGAAAAAGTCTCTGAATTAATGATAAAAAGTAAATAGAGACTTCATCAATTAGCAGGCATAGACCCAACAGAGATTATAGTGCCTTTCACTACTGATAAAATTAAAAAATTATGGGAAGACAATGAACCATGGCAAAGAGCTTGTGCTATTTTTTAAGGGGAGAAATTAATAGCAATTATCCCAAAAGTGATAGACTTAACCATATAAAGAGAACTTCTTGGACGCTTACTCAGGTTTTTAGTGGGCAACTGCTTTAAGCTCAGAAAAGGCTGATTCAGTAATTACACATTTATTTGAAGCTATGGCTATCATGGGTATACCTGCACAAATGAAGACAGATAATGGTCCAGCATATGTCTCTAAGAAGATGAAACAGTTTTTTTTATTATACTAGTAAGCATATTAAAGGTATACCACACAATCCTACAGGTCAGGCAGTTATAGAAAGATCAAATCAAACTATAATGATATGTTAAACAAACAGAAAGGGATGGAAAATACCCCCAGAAATAGATTACATAATGCTTTATTAACCTTAAATTTTCTTAACACTAATGAGAAAGGGACAACAGCAGCAGAGAGATACTGGATAATAGAAAAGTCTTCTGAATTAAATCAACTGCCTTATTTCAAGGATGTGTTGACCTCACAATGGAAGCCAAGAGATGTGCTATGTTGGGGAAGGGGTTTTGCTCTTGTTTCCACAGGAGAAGAAAAACTATGGATACCATCAAAATTAATAGATTTGGTTTGAAAAGGAGAAACCTCTTGAAAAAGAGAAATGACAGCTCATCCACAGAGATGACAACCATACAGATGGTAAGAAAACCTCAGAAGGGTCAGAACACAGTTCTGTTCTTGTCTTTGCAGGAAAATACTCATCTTTAAAAATTCAAGAAACCCTGGATGTTTGAATGATGACAAAAGGAAAAATATTCAATAAGGATCATCACGAAAAAGTAATATGACTTATAAGGACAG
>NW_026068002.1:2339463-2351306 GCF_014885135.2 Alexandromys fortis
TTCTTTATATATTTTGGAGATCAGACCTTTGTCAGTTGCGGGGTTGGTGAAGATCTTCTCCCAGTCAGTGGGTTGCCTTTTTGTCTTAGTGACAATGTCCTTTGCTTTACAGACTTCTTAGTTTCAGGAGGTCCCATTTATTCAATGTTGCCCTTAATGTCTGTGCTGCTGGGGTTATACATAGGAAGTGGTCTCCTGTGCCCATGTGTTATAGAGTACTTCCCACTTTTTCTTCTATCAGGTTCAGTGTGTTCAGACTCAAGCAGGTTGTTAAAAGGAATATTCAGAGTTTTTGTCTCATGTCAAGAGCCAGCTGGTATGAGACAGAAAAAAATTTTTATACCTATTTTTGTCTCTATCATACTTTTTGTTGAATATATATGTCTGAATATGTCTATATAAATAATGTTTAAGTTTTCCACAATGAAAAATAAATTTTTCTGCAGTAATTTTTGAAGTTTCTAGGAAGAAGATAGGGTCCCACAACAATAACTCCACCTGGTTGATATGATGTCATGGTACTGATAGCACTACTATAAGACCTGTTTTGGGTACCAGCTGCTCAAGATGGATCCAACTTGATTAGCTGAAATTGTACACTTTTTTTTTTACAATGTTCTGGCCAGAACTCCTAATAGGAACCTCAGAAAAACCCTATGAAATACTTAGAGACTATTTGCAATTATACCAGCCAGTAATCTTGGAACTTAACCATCATTTTACTTTCACAGGATCCCATAGAAAGAACATCACCCCCATGACAGCTGGAAGTAATTATAGAACACGACATGCCCTCTCCCAACAAAGTTTATTCTCAAGGTTAGGGACAATATTTAGGGGTCGATTCTAATTGGTATAGGGTTGGGGGAGAAATTTTGTAGGCTCAGGGATCTCTGAAAACAAAGGTAAAAATTAGATGGGATAATAGTATTACACTAATAATAATAGTGAGTAATAGAGTGAATACTTGTGAGATATTATTTAAAGGCAATTTACATTGGTATAGATTATATATATTGATACAAACTTAAATTATCTTGAATATGTTCCTATTTTCATCCTTCATATTTGTATACATAAACAGTTATTTTGTCATATTGTATGCATGAATGCTTCTACCTCTTCCTACGTATTTTTCATATTGCAATGTACATTTCTACCTCTGATTAAGATACTTATACATTGTTTACATTTTGAGGTCATTATCCTCATTTTTTGACAAAGTTGCTTATTGTAAAATATTCCAATTTGAAGTCTTAGTCTTAAAGTTATATAAGTGTTAAGAATTGTATGCATGAATGCTTCTACCTCTTCCTACGTATTTTTCATATTGCAATGTACATTTCTACCTCTGATCAAGATACTTATACATTGTTTACATTTTGAGGTCATTATCCTCATTTGTTGACAAAGTTGCTTATTGTAAAATATTCCAATTTGAAGTCTTAGTCTTAAAGTTATATAAGTGTTAAGAATTGTAGATAAATAATCATCTATGTTTGTCATACTTATAGTTAGACTAATAAGTTTCTTTAGATACATAGAGATTGTATTCTGCATAGATAGGTAATCTTCAACCACTTCAAAGAGCTGTAGAATATGGCATTTAAATAACTTAGGGTTATTATTTCCCTTCTCGGATCTTCAATGGGATTGAAGACTAGATAGTTGTAGTTATTTTCCTCTCATGAGTTGGCCAAGTTATTTATTATCAGGCTTACAACTCTCTTCTTTAAACAAAAGGGGGAGGTGCTGTAGGATATCATACAGTCAATAGCCTTTAAGTTAACCACCCACTGGGGAGTGGCCTCTTATACTATTTATGCCTATGTAAAGCATGAGTCTGGCTTCTTTTCCAGCTGTGAGATTCTGTTTCTGTACTCTGTTCCAGTAGAGGATTCTGATTTGTGAGTCTACCCCTAAATAAATAACCACCTATTATTCTCAGTTCTGAGCTAGTGTGGGATTTCTTTTAAGTGGCCTTCTTCAAGAAGAGGTCTGTGGAAGGATGCTTAAAAGAACTTCAGTTAGGTCTGTGGTTTTATCCACCTATTGGATCTGTATAACCACCATGACAAGTCAAAAGAGAGTGTGTTCATCTGCATTAGGAGACTATAGAGTTCTACTCTTGTATAGCTATACCTTCAACTCCCTTTCTAGAGCATGACAATCATTGACCTCTTTCTATGACATTGTCCTCTGCATTCTGCTGTCTTTACCCTGTTCCTCACTTCCTTTACATAAATACTTCTGGGGTAAATCTCTGAAATTTCCATTGGGTCCTGTTTATTCACCTGTATATTGGGATCTAGAATTCCTGACTTAATGACTATAAAATTCTCAGATAGTCAGAGTCTGATTCTGGGATGAGTGAAGTAGGCTCAGTATATATCCATTGTCAGCAAGAACCTGACTCAACTCATGTATTTCTGGGGTATCTGTAATAGAAGTCCATGACCTGGGTTTATGAAATGATAATTTATGAGGGACTGAGGATGAGACCCAGTGGAAGGCGGTTGCTTACTATGTACAAAGCCCTGCATTTATTTATCAATACTACAATAAACAAACATTTGTTGGATGAATTTTTTTGTTTACTCATATATCTAGAGGCTGAAGCCTGAATTCAAGGTGTTGGCAAGACTGTGTTCTCTCTGAAATTGCTAATACTAGTACATAATCTGTTCTAGGTCTTTCTTCCAACTTCTAGAAAAGTGGTTCTCAAACTGTTAATTGTGACCCATTCGGTCATGGCAGCTCTTTCATAGGGTTGCCTGTCAGAAATCCTGCACATCAGGTATTTATGTTATGACTCATAAGTAACGAAAATAACTTTATGGTTGAGGGTCACCACAACATGAAGAACTGTATTAAGGGGTCCTACCATTAGGAAGGTTGAGAACCACTCGTCTAGAAGCTCCTGTCTTGTGGAAGCATGGCTCTGATATTCTCATGGTATCCTCTGGAAGCATGTATTTAAGTCATGCTCCAGAAATGTAGGTCTCTCTGTGTCCAAATTCCCTTCATCACAGGGAGACCCCCAACCAGGGCCCACTTTAACGACCTCTTTTTAATATGGTACCTGTATAAATCTCTCTAAATAAGATCACATTTTAAAGTCCTTTGGGGTCAGAATTGTAATATACAAGTCAGGCATGCTAACATACACCTTTAATCCAAGCACTAGGGAGCCAGAGGCAGGCAGATCTCTGTGAGTCTGAGGCTAGTCTGGTCTACATAGAGAGCTCCAGGACAGTCAGGGCTATGTAGAGAGACACTGACATACCTTCCTCCCAAAAATTTTAATGTACTTTAAAAACGATTTTATTAATTCTTTAATACCATACAATATATGTTGATCGTATTCACCTCCAGTTGCTTCCCTATTCTAATTAAGGAACAATGCATGTATT
Organism: Alexandromys fortis; assembly: GCF_014885135.2. Lineage (NCBI taxonomy): Eukaryota > Metazoa > Chordata > Mammalia > Rodentia > Cricetidae > Alexandromys > Alexandromys fortis. Next base: position 2,342,877 of record NW_026068002.1, read on the forward strand.
TTGACTAGTTGAAATATCCCAAAGAAAGTATTCAGGAAACATACTCCAGATATTTCTAGCAACTAAAAAAAGAGAAAAAGATACAAGGGAAAAATGTAAAAATAGCAGGAAAAATATGTCATGTAGTGAGATATGGATACTTTCTAACCCTTCACACTAACGACCTCTGAACCCTCATGCTTAACCTGAATAGATATTCTCTAGTTGGGGCTTTGGCTGACCCAATAGGTCTGACTTAGACCCAAGCCTGACATTCCTCCCCACAGAGTGTCTCTCTATGTGATGCTTTAGGAGCAGTCCCCCCACTGCTCAGCTCTCTGGCCCAAGTACACCACAGTCCACTTCCCTAGCTTCATCCAAATGTAGATAGGGGACACTCAGCAAACATGGCATGCATCTTGGGAAGAGCAGACTAGAACTAAACCTGAAAATTCCTAGGCAAGGATCAAACACAGCCGTGTTTCAAAAGGTGATGTTCAGACCCTTCCCAACTGTGTCTCTCCCAGGAATAAGAACTAGGGTACAGCTCTAAGCGACTATAGACCTCTTTGACTTCTGCCTGCAATTCTGAAGCATGAAGAAGGAAGATGCCTTTTGCCTGCTTGCCTTCACTCTTGATGGCGAGTTCATCTGCTCCTGCTATGGCATTCCTTTGCCTGGTATTGGAACAAACTTCTTGGAATTTCCAACTTAGACTGAACAACAAAAGCTCTCAGGCAATCCTCCAGATCTACAACATTCGATCGGAACCACAGAGACATCCAGCCTCGTGGACTGTAGAAGAACCAGTGGATTCTTGGCTTCTCTAGTGTGAGATGGCCACTGTTGAACCACCCGGACCCCATCCTGCAAGCCAATCTAATTAATCCCCTTTTAATAGCTATGTATTTATTTTATCTGTTCTGTTCCTTTGGAGAACCCTAACACCATTTGAGAACCAAGTGAGGAAGTGACCCTTTGCCAGAGAGAAACCAGACTAGAAACTGAATCTATTAGCATTTGATCCCAGACACCAGATCTGCGAGGAAATATGTCTCTTCTGTTTAAGCCATGCAGCCTGTAATATTTTATCATGGCATCCAGAGCAGACTAGCAGGTATATTCTCTAGTTACAAATATTGGCAAAGTTCTTGGTTCTCAGATTACAGCCCACATCCTGGTGACATCCTCCTAGTACCTCTGTCGTAGGAATTTCTGCTTATCTGGGGACACTTGGAAGGTCAGAATCTAAGACAGACCAATTCTCTGGACCTCCTTTGGAGGTTTTATTTTGCCTATATGATGTTCATTTATCTTCCACTGAGCCTTAGAAATGGCTTCACCCTTCTAAGAAGTAGCTGGCTGCTCTAAAATGACCATGAAAATGAATACCTTCCCCATCCAGCAGGAAATATAACCTTTGGGTAGCAAGGAAATGGAAAATCTGATTGTCCCTAAGGAATGGCTCAGATTTTTATTTGTTTAAGCTAATTTGTTTGAAGCTAGAATAATTGCTCAGCTACCTTGCGAGTACAGACTAATAAATAAAGGGATGTTATTTTCTTCTGGGCATTGCTTAGAGGTAGCAGGCAACGAGGGTTAGAGAATCTTTAAAATTCCATTTCCTCAAAATTAGTTTTGAATTGCTGTTATTGTGTCCATTTTCTGTTGGTGAAAGTTTTCTTTTTAAAGGCAACAGAAAGCAAGATATGCAAAATATAAAATTGAAAATCTAAACTATGCAATTTTAAAAATCATGCTTATAAAAAGCACAAAGGGAGAGGGCCAACAGAACTTACTGACGGTAATGGTAGCCCTCTTCTAGTGGTCATTTCGAGTCAGGCTCAATTCTAAACATCTATAATAAATGCTTATTTTATTGTGTAATCAATGAATCATGAAAGCTGGGTGGCAAGGAGGAATTTATAGCATTCTAAGAATTTTGCAAAAGAAAATAACCTTTGCATGGCAAAGTAGGTAGAAATTATCATACAGACATCAAAGAGAGTCAAGGAGAAATAACAATATACAGAGAACACAAAGATTAACATTCTTTAGTCTCCTACCTCTGTGGTTAATCCTGACTTTAAAAAGTCAAGTTTTGAAAAGAATTCTTGACTGTTGATCAACAGCACATCAAACATCTGTATTGAATTTCTCCTTTTCACTGTGTTGTTTGAATGATATTTTCAATTTTAATGCATGACGTGATTTTTTTTTAAAGGTACTACGTGATTCTTAGAAGTGAGTTGGTTCTAATGGAAGCAATTTGGAGACAGTAGTGTTACTCAAAGTGTTGCAAAGCAACATTTGTTACTCAAATGTCAGGTGAAATTATAATCATCAAGATATTTGAAAAACTTAAAAGTAGTGACCACCACTCCTGCAGCAGAAGCGTTTTGAAGCGATCGACTATCCCATTCATTGGCATCCCCCCCCGCCCCGACATTTAAGCTGAAGTTGAAATGAAACTTTACTGTGTATTTCCATTTTCTACAGATTATGTGCACCTCTGGAAATTACCTCAAAAACAGACAACAGACGGAGACTATTTCCGAGGAGAGTCTGGCACTGACTTTTATGGAGGCTGTTCAGTACAATAAAAGGGAGTATTGTTTGATGTAAGAAAGTGAAGAAAAGAAGGGGATGAAGACAGCTGAGCGCAGAGAAGAGAGCTCTTGTAAGCATTTGCTAGATGTGTCGATGCTGTGCACAAGAGAAAAACACAGGTGATATGGATATGTTTTGAAAAGATAACGGCACTGTCCCAGCACCAAGAACACTTCATGAGGGCAGACAGCGTCCTTCCAAACTCAATGGCAATGGCACATCTGCTGCTAAAGTGGTCTAAAATCCCATAATTCCTTCTCATTTTTTTCCTAAATACATTTAGGCATTATTCAAAGTGACAAATAAGGGACTCAATGTGGGGGTAGAGGGGGAACAATTCATTGTAATCATCTATTTAAAAAATGTTCGTCTTGTCAGCTATGAGTCCCGCAAATTTGACCTATTACAGTAAGGGTTATAAGTAAACAGTAGTGAATTGTGTCTTGTGAATACTGAAGTGTGGGCCATGGCAAATTCTAATAATTTGAACAACATGTAGGAAATCTAAAAGGCAGCGTGAATATGGAGATAATAGCTATTAATCTTTTGTTCACTGAGGCACGGAGTAAAAGCCCTTTGTAGAGTGCGAAATGAACCACTAGGGCACCAAGGAGCAGGGAGCATTGTAAGGAACTGGTCCCACCTCTCCACTCAGCTGCACATGCCCTTTCCACCGGGGACAGAAATGTCTACAGGTCAGAGGAGGCATCTAACCTGCCCAAAGGCAAGGGCCTAACTGGCAACAGGCCCAAGGTGGGGGCAAGTCGGGGAGAAAAAAAGTGGTTTCTGGATTCGTGGCCACTTCTTAAAAAAAACATCTAGAATCAGCCTTGAGACTTCTAGAAGAAATAATCATTCTGAGGCGGGAGCTGCCACTAAGTTTTGACCACATGATATTAAAGTCAGCTTGGAGAAGATAAAGTCTCGCCTTTCCCCCCATAACACTGTCTAGAATGGGGCAGAAAGAGCACAATAATGCGTTTGCTTCCCTTCTGACTCTATTCTAATTGTATGGAACCCAGAGAAAAACACTTCCTCCACAGTCCCTTTGGAAGACTGGCAGAGACAATGATCCAGTCTTTCTAAAGGATAACCCAAGGAAGAACCTGGCTTATGATTTGCAGACAGTTACTTTATTTGCATAAATCTTTCTTTTGCCAGCCTGAACAACAGAATGTGACAGATATGCTTTTTAATCTCTGAAGGGAAGCAAGGCGTGTACTGAATCATTATAAAATGGGCTCTTGTTTGTGTATATTTCCTTGTGATTTTTTTTAGCTATGGGCAGTTTTGTACCTGCCATAACCCCAAGACTTGGGGCTTTGCTTAGTTTATGGTCAGTGTGCTGTGTCTCCAACTCAGTTGGCAGAAGTTCTCCACAAAGATGGCAATCATTTTCAGACGTAGAAGTCAAATTTCATGTTGGCATCCTCCAACGGTCTGGAAAGGGAGTTTAGAGGTTATGTTTGACATTGATAAAGTTGTTCCACAAGGCCACGCGGCTGTAATTTGACCTTCAGCAAACCTATGAGGTTTATAGTAAAATAAGTGAGGTCTAAAAGAGACATTCACTATCTGCAGACCTCGAACCCTTCCGCACTGTCGATGGTGATAATAACGGGATGATGGTGTGAATAACAACTCTGGCAGAGCAAGTGCTTACCTTTCACCAGAACTTCTAGTAAGTCACCACCACGTTCACTCCTGGAAGTTCTCACGCTAGCCGTGTCTTGGTCCCATTTGACAGACAAAGAGCCCAGGCTTAAAGATTTGAAATTGCTTGCCCGAAATCACAAGATAGCTCAGGACCTGTATCAGGACTTAAATCCATGTTTCTCTGACACAAAGCAAGCAGTATCTAAGTCACTGGCACAGCCCACAACTCGTTTTCATCACCAGTCAAGGGACCCCACTGCAAATTTATTAAACCTTGTTTCATTACCTTTGATGGAATGTTTCCACTCTTTCAAGGAAGCTGCCAGCCTTCTCGTCCATCCAGTATGAGTTAGACACAGCCAAATTCTTCTCTCACCCCTTCTCATACCCTTGTAGGAAGACATTGTTAGGGTCATGTTTGAAATTATGGGCACTGACCCTCAGAGAGGACAACTTACCTGCCCTCCATCACTAATGTAATGCACGGCGCAGGTGTGAGCCCATTTTGTACCTTTAAAATGATGCATGGCCTTGCTAAAATTCAAACCCTTTTTAAAATGAGAATTCTTGCCCTCAACACTTATTGGCATGTGATTTTAGTGAAGCATCCCCTATAACTTCCTGGGATTTTCCTTGGAGTAAGGAAACAGTTGGAGGAGGTGTAACCGAGAATATACTTTTCTTCCCAATGACTGTTTTTTAAGTTCCTGAGATTGTTATTTATAAGTGGTTTTATTATACCTTTTTCTCCATGACTGAGATGTCACAACATGTTTGGAAGTGTGTGGGTTGATAGCCACAGATATAAAATGCTTACAGTTTGGGATTTTCTTAGGTTATTTTGAGATAAGACCAGTTATGGGGGACCTTTTCTCGTTTGCCTAAAGGATGCTACTGTTGTGGGATTATAACTAACAGTTGCCCTTTGGAGAACTTCATAGGGATGGAGAGAGCATGTCAACACCCTGACAGCTGATGCAGCATCAGGTAGCATCCAACACTTGGAAGATTATGGATTTTGAGGCTTTTTACTTCACACAGGCAGATACTGCTAATATATACCTTATAATAATGGGCCTTCAGCTATCTCAAACCAACCAAATCCCATGAAATGCTACTAGATAAGCCATGTAGTTGACATAGCTCTGTTTTTTAATACCAGCATCTAATTTTCTCTCTCTCTCTTCTCCTTCCCTGTGTGTTATGAATGTATGTAGATACACACACATACATGCATGTATGTATGTGTATGTATGTATGTATGTGTATGTATGTATGTATGTGTATGTATATCATTAATCAGATGACCTATCTAGTAGAGGCCAAAGGTCACTGTCAGGTGTCTTCCTCTACCATTCTCCACCTTAGTTTTTGAGACAGAGACTCTCACTGAACCCAGGAGTCCTTGTTTTGGCCAGACAAGCTGGACAGCAAGCCCCAAGGTCACCATACTTTGCACACTCCCAGTGCTGGAATTGCAGATGTGCCCCAACATACCCAACTTTTACATGGGTACTGGGAATATGAACTCAGATTCTCATGCTTATCCATCAAGCACTTTATCCATGGAGCCACCCTTCCCCAGCTATGATGTCTAGCTCTACCAGAATATCCCAAAAATCTAGGTAATGATAAAGTGCATCAAAAGTACCTGGGAAAATGGATGGAAATAGAAAACACTATCCTGAGTGAGGTAAGCCAGACCCAAAAAGAGGATCATTGGATGTACTCACTCATATTTGGTTTCTAGCCATAAATAAAGGACATTGAGCCTATAATTCGGGTTCTTAGAGAAGCTAAATAAGAAGGAGAACCCAAAGAAAATCATATAGGCATCCTCCTGAATATTAACCTTCATCAGGCGATGAAAGGAGACAGAGACAGAGACCCACATTGGAGCACCGGACTGAAATCTCAAGGTCCAAATCAGGAGCAGAAGGAGAGAGAGCACGAGCAAGGAACTCAGGACCGCGAGGGGTGCACCCACACACTGAGACAATGGGGATGTTCTATCGGGAACTCACCAAGGCCAGCTGGCCTGGGTCTGAAAAAGCCTGGGTTAAAACCGGTCTCGCTGAACATAGCGGACAATGAGGACTACTGAGACCTCAAGAACAATGGCAATGGGTTTTTGATCCTACTGCACGTATTGGCTTTGTGGGAGCCTAGGCAGTTTGGATGCTCACCTTACTAGACCTGGAAGGAGGTGGGAGGTCCTTGGACTTCCCACAGGGCAGAGAACCCTGATTGCTCTTTGGGCTGACGAGGGAGGGGGACTTGATTGGGGGGAGGGGGGGAAAGGGGAGGCGGAGGTGGGGAAGAGACAGAAATCTTTAATAAATTTAAAAAAAAAGTACCTGGGATGCGTGCTGGCAATGCACTTGGCCTCGTCACTGAATCTCTAGAGAGAGAACCAAGAGTTGGGTTCTTGGGAGTGATTCTCCTGCTAAGTGGAGTTTAAGACCTTATCTTTTGCAGGGTCCACTCACATGCATCCATCCCTCTCCCTTAAATCCCACAGTAGGAAAGTCTTAATTGCATGTGGGAAGCAAGTTCATAAAGGAGAATTACATCTCATTTCATTTCATGACCTTCTGTTTCTCTAGCAGCTCTTTGGATGTTCATTGGCTGCAGAACTACTTAGTGAAGGCAGAACTAGGGTTCCCCAAGCACACAGACAATTCAAGTGAAATCGTGTAAGTGCAGCCATGGGTGGAGGATCGAATCCAGGACCATTGCCTGCTCAAGTTCCTTATTTGAGATGGCCTAGTGTATGCACATAGCCTATGCCTCTCCCCCTATATACTTTCAGTTACTTCCCAATCACTTTGTTAACTAAAATGATGTTAGTGCTCTGTACATAGCTATTCCATATTGTTCAGAGAACAGTGCAAACAAAGAAGCTTTTATGTATGTTCAGTGCTTATGCGACCTTTCATTTTCAAAGTGCTCTGCCTGAGATTAGTTGAATCAAAGATTATGAGACCTATACATATGGATGGATTGTGCTGTAACTCTGCCAACATGCTGACCTTCATTTATGCCAAAACTTTGGTAAGTTTTTAATGAATAGAAATTTTGAAATTTTGAGTTCTGCTATCCCTCTAAAAACATTTCTCCAGTAGAAAGATGTATCCCTTTGATAATAACAATCAACAAAAGTGTAAAATTTAAGTATTAAATGAGAAGTGGTGAGTGTGTGTGTGTGTGTGTGTGTGTCTTGCTTCAGTTAGGATCTTGCACTGGATATAACTGGACAAGAACTCAGCCTGCTTTCCTTCCATTCAGTGTAGTTTCTTTTCCTATATAAAAGTACAGGAAATTGGGTAGGAACAATTTGTAATTTCTGAGTCTTTTCCCTTGGCGATAAGAGATGTTGATCTGAGCACTTTTCTGTTGGCTGAATCAAAATGACAGACATCGAGAGAATTATTAAGCTGGAAAGTAACACAAAGCCTTCCCCAGCTTGTCCCCAGGGTGTAGCTCTATTTTCTGTGCTTGCTGGTGGAAATAGGGTGGGGTGTGATTGGAAAGCCAAGCCATCATCTGCAGTTCAGTCTGTTGATAATGTGAGAACTTGAGAATGTGGGATTCTGAGCCTGGGCTGTCAGAACCTGCCAGGATCACTGCTCAGCTGAACACACTCTACCTGCTTCCAAATTAAACCCATGTGGCCTCTTTGCCATGTAGGATTATTTCATCTCCAAGTTACATCTTTGATTTTCCTCCTTTAAAAATCAACCATGTGGAGGGAAGTTTCTGTTCCACATGGTTCTGAAGCCATTCAGTCCCAAAAAAAAAGACACAGAGGCTCATATTAATTATAAACTGTTTGGCCTATTAGCTCAGGCTTATTATTAGCTAGCACTTACAAATTAAACTAACCCACAATTCTTGTCTATGTTTAAACCATGTGGTTTAATACCTTTTCTCATCGTGCTTCCTCTGCATCCGGTTGGTGACTGCATCTCTGCCTTTCCTCATCCCAAAATTCTCTTAGTCTGGTTGCTTCACCTATACTTCCTGCCTGGCTACTGGCCAATCAACATTTTATTAAAACAATATGAGTGGCAAATCTTTACAGTGTACAAAAGCATTATCCCACAGCAGCTTCCCTTTTTTTCTTTTCAAAATAAGACCCTGAATCTAATCTTTGTTTAGCTACCCCCCCACCAATCATTGTCA
>NW_026068002.1:2353208-2369866 GCF_014885135.2 Alexandromys fortis
CCCCCTCCCTCGTCAGCCCAAAGAGCATTCAGGGTTCCCTGCCCTGTGGGAAGTCCAAGGACCACCCACCTCCATCCAGGTCTAGTAAGGTGAGCATCCACGAAACTGCCTAGGCTCCCACGAAACCAATAGGTACAGTAGGATCAAAAACCCATTGCCATTGTTCTTGGGGTCTCAGTAGTTATTTTTTGAAAGTCCCTCCCCAAGGCCAGACACCTCTCTGAAGGCCTGAAAGTTCTTCCAAAGACAAGTGCTTTTATGCAGTCTGCCATGTATACAGGATAGCAACTTGATTTTTTTTTTTTTAAATCACACTGTGAAACCTGTTTGGGCAAGTTGGTGGTTTCAGTGTGTTGATTTCTAAGCAAGTCACCAAAGAATATCTGCTTTTTGCTTGAACAAAAGCAACCACTTTAGGCACTTGAGATCATTTTTTTTTTTTTTTTTGGAAATGGATTTAGCTTGCAACTCCAAACCACTCTAGTTATTACTCTTTTAAAAATAATCAAAGTTTCATATTTGCAGGGGAAAAAATCCCAGACGTCTCAGCGTTGATCTTTGTGATGGATGATAAGAGGCATCTCAATGGGTTCGTCCTTTGACGGATATGTTACAGAAGCAATGTTTCACAAGTGTAACTGGGCTCACCTTCCTGCCAGTTACAAACAGTTGGTGAAGTTCTTGTCTAATTTCTACTGAGACCATGAAAAAATTCTTTTACATTCTGCCTTTTAGTGGTAAGAAATACATACACAAAATTCCAATGACCTATATTAAACACACTTCCAATTGAGATGCAGTGTTAAGCATTGTGGAGGCTATCAAGAGAGGGGTTTACAAAAGGATGGGAAGAGACCGCAAATAAATATAGGAGCTGTCTATACACAATGGTATCCATTTGATAAAGAGAGGATTCAATATTTCCCCAAGCAGAAGAAAGAAGTTCTCTCAGTGAATTTCAACATTAATCAAATGTTATGGATACCATGGACGCCCCTCATTCTATCTCAAATTCTGTATAGAACAGTTCTCAAACCTGTCTGTACTCAGAATGGTCCGTAGAGATTTGAAATATTATTAAAATAAAACAAAATCAATGCCAAGGATCATTTTTAGATGAACTAAACTGAAATGCCTGGGCCAGGGCCTAATGATCCATAATTTTGAAAACTTCCTATTGTGTTCTGAAACACACTAAGTAAATCAGCTTCTACAGAGTTGCCAGAATGTGGATGTTCTGGGAGGTGGAGGCTGGAGGCTTCTTATTGGCTAACTTCTGGCATGTGCTACCAGGGTGTGGCTGTGGAGACTTGGAAGGGAGCTTTTGCATCCTGGCAGAGTTCTCATAGCTCTGGTGGTGTGAACGAGCTTAGACAGCCAAAATGTTAAAATGGGTTGCATACTAGTAGGTGTTTGGAAGGGATTATTCAAAGGTTTTCTTAGAAGGGAGAGAGGGACATGCGTGTAAGGGGCCATGGCTCCAGATAGGGAGCTAGGACTTGACAATTCCTTTAAAGAGAAGATTGTCTGGGCACACACAGACACAGAGTTTTAGCTTTAAAAGGCTTTTGGGTATGAGTATCTTTCGTTGGGTTATTCTATTTCCTACAAGACTGTTGAAGGCAAAGATAGGAAATTCACATTGAATTTGGATTCTATCCAACCACAATTTTGAAAGAAAAAGAAGTCTTTTTCTAGACTCTCAAGGCAGGGGGGGTCTGCCTTCAATTTTGTTTCCTGCTAGGAACCACAATCGCAGGTTATTTCCCTACTCAGGGCTAAGTGTAAATCGAGCAAATTGGCCATCAGTAAAGTGATAAAAACTTGGGAGAAAAAGCTATTGGATAAAAACTTGGGGAATCAAACATTCCAATAATATCTGTAGAAGAGAATCTCAGATTTTTGGGACTCCCCTGAGGAGCAGCTGCCAGGAAACACTTCTTGTTCTAGATCCTGTTTAAGAACAAATACACCCGAGGACTCATTTAACTTGCTGGCATTCCTGAGCGATTTTATTTCACACGCTTTCCCAAGGAAGATACTTTGCATGATTTCTTTTGAATAATTTAAGAACATACTTGGCAACATGGAAACAAGAAGCATGGCAAGTCGGGAATAAAGGAATCCAAGTTTCCCATTTGCTTTGAATTAGAGATCAGCTGCCACTAGCTGGGCAGCGGCAGGACCCATCACTGTTTGCCAACCTCATCCTGGTCAGTTTACGATCTTTTACCTTTACCAGGTTCCTAGAGAAACATGTGGCTTTAGATCTGTAGGGTTACCTGCTGCAAATAGAAACTATTACATGATAATATGAAAGTTGTTTCCTTGTCAAAATTGGGGTAGGAAGATCACTCATGGGCATTTAAGTGTTGACAGACATGTTATACACAAAGGTAGTAAAGATATTATATGCAAAAATACAGTCTTGAAAAAAAATACAGTCTTGGAAAACCATAATGAAAGTTTGTATCATTGGCCTCTATTTTCTTTTTGTCCAAGTCCTTGAGAAATGGGATTATCATTTAGTCAAAGTACAGGTTGGTAATTGGGCCACATTTTACGCATTGGCATTTATGGAAATGGCATCTTTCCTGGGACAGAGAGCTGCTGTGGTCCTGCTGCTGCTCCCTGAGTCTTCCGCTCTCTCCAAGGGAGAAAGTTCATTTTGCGCCTTAGCTTCCTTTGTGATTTACTTTTAGGATATAGGAGGAGCAGTCTCATTTTCCTTGGCTCTCTTCTTCATTTTGCTTTTGGTCTCTCAGTTCTCCGGGCTTCGAATAACTGGAGCCAAGTAGGTTTGAGTAGCACTGAAGTGGAACTTAATCTCTCTCTATGCCTATGGCTTGTCATCCTTCAATAGCCCAGAACATTCTGCCTTGAGCTTTTCTTCTCAAGCAAAGGCTTGACATGAAGACAAAAAGAATGGTCCTCTGTGCTTTGTTTACTTTAAAGAGGTGGCTTCTAGTCAATAGCGGCTCATATCCAAAGGCTCCTTCCCTGAAGCTAAGGATAAGCGCAAGCGCTCAGCAAGAAGAATCCTCTGTCTAAATGTATTTCTCCATACTGAATCATTCACCAAAGCATCCCATATGAAGAGTAGCTGGGGTAGAAAAGCATACAGGTATCTTTTGGATCTCTGAACGAAGCCCACCATAAAGAATCCTTGTCATAACCTTACCAAAAGCAATCTACAGATTCAATGCAATGAGTATCAAAATCCCTAAAAAATTCTTCACAGAATCGAAGACCTGGATATTAATCCACACATTTCAAACACCTGATTTTTGACAAAGAAGCAAAAAATATAAAATGGAAAAAAAAGAAAGCATATTTAACAAATGGTGCTGGCATAACTGGATATCAACGTAAAGAAAAATGAAAATAGATCCATATCTATTGCCATGCACAAAACTCAAGTCCCAATGGATCAAAGACCTCAACATAAAGCCAGCCGCACTAGACCTTATTAGAAGAGAAAGTGGGAAATACACTTGAACTCATTGGCACTGGAGACCACTTCCTAAATATAACCACAGTAGCACAGACACTGAGAGAAACAATTAATAAATGGGACCTCCTGAAACTGAAAAGCTTCTGTAAAGCAAAGGGCATGGTCAACAAGACAAAACAACAGCCTACAAAATGGAAAAAGATCTTCACCAACCCCACATCAGACAGAGGTCTGATCTCCAAAATACACAAAGGCCTCAAGAAATTGGTCATTAAAAAAGCAAATAATCCAATTAAAAAATGGTACAGACCTAAACAGAGAACTCTCAACAGAGGAATCTAAAATGGCTGAAAGACACTTAAGGAAATGTTCAAATCCTTAGTCATCAGAGAAATGCAAATCAGAAAAACTCTGAGATTCCATCTTACACCTGTAAGAATGGCCAAGATCAAAAACACTGATGACAACTTATGCTGAAGAGGTGGTGGGGAAAAGGGAACACTTCTGTGTTGCTTGTGGGAATGCAAGCTGGTACAGCCCCTTTGGATGTCAGTATGGCGATTTCTCAGAAAATTAGGAAACAACCTTTCTCAAGACCCAGCAATAGCACTTTTGGGTATATATCCAAAGGATGCTCAACAGTGCCACAAGGACATGTGCTCAACTGTGTTCATAGCAGCATTGTTTGTCATAGCCAGAAACTGGAAACAACCTAAATGCCCTTTGACCGAAGAATAGATAAGGAAAATGTGATACATTTACACAACGGAGTACTACACAGCAGAAAAAATAACATTTTGAAATTTTCAGGCAAATGGATGGAGCTAGAAAACATCATATTGAGTGAGGTAACCCAGACCCAGAAAGACAATTATCATATGTACTCACTCGTAAGTAGTTTTTAAACATAAAGCAAAGAAAACCATCCCATAAATCATAATCCCAGAAAACCTAGACAACAATGAGGACTCTAAGAGAGACATAACGTGGATCTAATGTACATGGGAAGTAGAAAAGGACAAGATCTTCTGAGTAAATTGAGAGCATGGGGACCTTGGGAGAAGGTTAAAGGGGAGAGGAGAGGCAGGGAGTGGAGCAAAGAAAAATGTGGAGCTCAATAAAAAATCAATAAAAATATATTAAAAAGAGGAAATAAAGGATCTTTGCCATTTTATAATGCAGTGGTTCTTGACCTGCTGAACACTGCAGCCCTTTAATACAGTTCCTCATGGTGTGGTGATCCCAGCCACAAAATCATTTTCATTGCTACTTCATAACTGTAAGTTTGCTACGGTTATGACTCATAATGTAAATATCTATGTTTTCTGATGGTCTTAGATGACCCCTGTTAAAGGGACATTCAATCCCCAAAGGGGTCACAACCAGCAGTTTGAGAACCGCCGCTCTAATGTATGAATTGAACATTTAAAAGGAGGCAACTTTAAGTGAATCCCCACAGAATGAGGCACTTTAGGAGCTACTGTGCATCCAAATATATTACCACAGTGCACATTTACAGTCAGCACTAAAAGCCCACTTCCTTATATGTGGCCTTTATTATTCTACTTTAAGGCTTATTACTATGAAAAGAGTTCAGAATTCCATTTTGTAAATATTTGAATTCTTGAATAACAGAATCCTGTCCAAATAGTTATATTTAAAAAAAAAACGTTAAGTTAAAAATTTATGTTAATATTGAGAAGTATGCAGGGAAGGTTGTTCAGCTTATTTATTTATTGTTGTTTGAGAAAAGGTCTTGCTGGGTAACCCAGGGTGGCCTGAGTTTCAGCAATCTTTCTGTCTTAGCTCACATGCTGGGATCACATGTTTTAGCCACTGTGCCTGGGGTAATTTTTACATTTTTAATGAAAGAACTGCGATCACAAAGGAAGTCAGTTTTCTAATACAACTGAAATGAGACAGCTCTAAGCTCTCTGTTCAGTAGCACTTAGACACCACTGTGACCAGGCATGGAGGTGTGTCTTATAACTGTGCACTCAAGAGGGAGGCCAAGGCGAGAAGGTCAGAGTGTAAGACCAATCTGAGCTACACAGCAAGATTCTGTCAGAAAAAAAATAAGAGGAGAGAAGAAAGAAAGGAAACATGTTTTCAAATTCAGAAAATGGTCCTTACACCGTATTCAAGAACTTGTTTAGATCATTGGAAGCTAATTCTAGTGAGCATGTGTGTAGCTAAGTAAAGAAGTAGATAAATATATTGGATGCACATACAAAATGAAGTTGCCATTTTGCTGTCAAAAATTAGTATATGCCAGGGAACTGATAATTTCAGCAAACCAGATAGAGTGGCATGAAGTTACCATCTTAGAAATAACATAATGGCATGCTTGACTTGAGTGTGTGTGTGTGTGTGTGTGTGTGTGGTATACATGTTTATGTGGGGATCTGCATGCATCTGCACACTGTGGAGACCAGAGGCTGATCTTCATTTTGTAAAACACGCGCTCACGGAACCTGGAGCTAACCAATTCATCTAGCCTGGCCAACCAATCAGCGATGTACTTATTTCCCCCTACTGATGGAGTTACAAGTGTGTATTTCCACACCTGACGTTATACATGGGTGTTGCAGATCTGAACATGGGTCATCATGCTTGCATGCAAGGACTTTTCTGACTGAGCCGTCTCCCCAGCCCAGGGCACACATGTTTAAAGTTATTCTCTGTTTACATCCAAGGCCCCCTTTAGCTATTTTATTTTATTTTTTTAAAATGTATTTATTTATTAAAGATTTCTGTCTCTTCCCCACCACCGCCTCCCATTCCCTCCCCCTCCCCCAATCAAGTCCCCCTCCCTCATCAGCCCAAAGAGCAATCAGGGTTCCCTGCCCTGTGGGAAGTCCAAGGACCACCCACCTCCATCCAGGTCTAGTAAGGTGAGCATCCAAACTGCCTAGGCTCACACAAAGCCAGTACGTGCAGTAGGATCAAAAACCCATTGCCATTGTTCTTGAGTTCTCAGTAGTCCTCCTTGTCCGCTATGTTCAGCGAGTCCGGTTTTATCCCAGGCTTTTTCAGACCCAGGCCAGCTAGCCTTGGTGAGTTCCTGATAGAACATCCCCATTGTCTCAGTGTGTGGGTGCACCCCTCGCGGTCCTGAGTTCCTTGCTCGTGCTCTCTCTCCTTCTGCTACTGATTTGGACCTTGAGATTTCAGTCCGGTGCTCCAATGTGGGTCTCTGTCTCTGTCTCCTTTCATCGCCTGATGAAGGTTAATATTCAGGAGGATGCCTATATGATTTTCTTTGGGTTCTACTTCTTATTTAGCTATTTTAAAGCAACCCAGATTTCCTGGAAGAAAGAAACAAAGCGATAGCCGCAGTGAACAGTCCTTATGTGTCTGTCCTTTACTTCTCAACATGGACCCAGCACAAGCATTTTCTTTTGTAATTTTCTCTGCGGCTTCTCTCTTCAGCAGTATGAGGGACAACATTCTGTCCTACACTTATTACTTCTTCAGTAGCTTCGAATGCTCAACCACCAATGGTCTCTACAAGGGATGAAGTGGGAGGAATCTCAGCTCTCTTCCCCAGTGATACTCTTGATGCTGGGTGCACTCTGGGGACCCCAAGGAACATCTGTGCAGACTTGGTTACTAATTTCCGCAAGGGCAGCACAGATGTGACTAATCATAAATGCCCCCAAATGGTGACAAACATCCAGAAGGATGAATGAGTTGTTGTTACTGTTGTTATTGACAACAGATGCAATCATCTCGAAGAAGACAGGCAGTTTAGTCTCCATTTTATGTGTGTCAGTCCCTTTTACTCACAGGAGATATGTTCTAAGACTCTCTGTGGGTACCTGAAACTGGAGATGATACTGGAGATCTGTGCATACTTTTTTAAAATTCCAGTCATAAATTAGGCACAGAAGTTATCAATAGAAGCTAATAATGAAATAGAAGAAGCTTAAGAATTGGCTGTTACACAAGTTCTATAAATGTGGTACCTTCAAATGTCTTATTATACTACATTCTCCTGTCCCGTGATCATGTGGATAGGATACATACATGGTAAAGTAACATGAGGTGAATAGCTACAAAGGGGCTATTTGAATGCAAGCATTGGGACATAATAGCAGTTTATTTAATAGCAGGGATGACTACTAAGTGAATGGCTGCTGGGAAGGTAGTATATACAGTGTAGATACCCTGAGGAAAGGATGACTAGTGAGTTGCGTGGGATTGATCAGGATACTGCCAGATTTCACCACAGCACTCAGGATCACAATGTAAAATATGAGTGTTGCTTACTTATGGAATTTTTCCTTAAATGAGTTCAGATGGTGGTTTGTAGTAGGAGAAGTGGGCAGCGTCCAGCCACCAGGCTAGCTTAACCCCTGAAATAACAACACAGAAATTGTATTAATTAAATTACTGCATGGCCCATTGTCTCTAGCCTCTTATTGGCTAACTCTCACATCTTAATTTAACCCATTTAGAATAATCTGTATCGCCACCTGACTGGTTATTTCGGGGGCTAACCTAGCTGGGTGGCGGGACACAGCCTGCTCCTCTTACAACAGTAGTTGATGAGGCGTAGCTGAAGCCACAGAAATGGAACTATGAATTGGGGAGACTCTACTATTGAGTAATTGGTGCTTCCATCTAAGACTGGACACCTCGAAAAGATAGCCTTTAACACAGGAAAGCAGAATGTACATAAAGTCAACCATTTGCCTACTGTCGCTCATTTCGACTTTCTTTCAAGATTCAAGGGTTATCAAATAGCCATGTGAGATGAGATACTTTTTTGTGAATCTTGTTGCTCATTAAAAGGATATTTTTGCCAAAGAGATCAGAGTACAAGGCAATGATGTGCCTGGCAGCAAACATCTGAAGTGCTGAGAGGGGCAACGCCCTTGCGAAGCTAGATCTTTCCACCGGAGCCACTTTATGTGCTGCAAACACTGAAGCTGGTTTCAAGATAACCTCAATCATCTATTTTTAGTACTGGATAAAACGTGTATTCCCACTGCAAAATCAGAACCTCCTGCTTATTATGCTAATGTGATATTTACCAGCACCATCACCATGGTTTCCAGCTCAAAGTCCCCAAGAGCCTTAAGTCTTGGTCAATGAAAAGTCAGACTCATAAACATGCAACTCTTTTTGTAAAGGATTATTAAATAACAGGAGGGAAAAAGCGTGGTGGTGGAAATGCAGTAAATACAGCTCTTGTCAGGGGAAACTCAAATGACGACCATAGATGTGACCTAAACATTAATGCCCTAATCACTGGCGAGCAATAGGTCTCTAATTAAAAGGTGCAGTTGCTGAGAATAATATTCTGTTTGATATGTCCCCTGTGATGTAATATTTTGTGGTGCTAAGATGAGCAAAAAGTTCCCACTCTTTACACTAAAACTCTTAACTTTATGACACGATTGTTATTATTAAATTCTAAGACTGATTTTATTAAGTAGTATTCCAAGCTGTCAAAAGTCTGTAGTAATTTATGGGTCCCAAACAGAACAATTGGCTCTAGATTAAATAGAACCTTATCCCTCAAGGCAACAGTGATTCAACCATAGAGTTCAGAGCAAACAATAAGCTCCCATAACTACAAATGGCTTGCTTTGTATCACAGGACAAAGCTATTTCAAACCTCTGTTAGTGAAAATATAGAAGATTCTCATCTTTTAATCATGTATTTAAATCATGTATGGTCATTTTAAAGGTGTTTATAAATTCAATGAATCACTGTGAGTGATTCAACCTGTCAACAGTATTGCTTTAAATTTGATAATGTTTCCAGGCCAGTGGACATTAAGCCAGATAATATGATATGGTAGTTGGAGTTGTCAACCTGTAAGGATCTGGAATTACCTGGGAGGCAAGCCTCCAGTCACTGCTATGGAGGATGGCGTAGCCTGTAGGGGACTTCCTTGGCTACATAAATGGAGGCGGGAAGGACTGCTCACTGTGGATCTGGCTGGAATCCTGGACCCTAAAATGAAGAGAAGGAGCTGAACAGCAGCATGCCCCTACCCGTGGGGATTGGTCAAAAGCCATGAGCAGTGGGAGTGGGCTGTGTGGAATGTCACTGGGAATTCAGATAACGAGGTGACAAAAGGCATTGGGTTTATGGCCTAGCCTCTCGCTGAGAGCTTTGCTGGAAGAGGTCACTGGAAGTGAGATTCAAGTATAATGAGACACAGGAGGGGGAGGATATGAAAATGGCAACCATTGTCAACTGAACAAGGCAGTGGGGACAAAGAAGGAAGGCCTGCTGCAGGCTGAAGGCAGGAAGACAGGACCAGCCTCAGCACAGGAAGGAGTCTTCCCTGCACAGTTGTAGGAAAATAGTAGCATAGGTCTACAGGTGTGGTCATAATAGCTTGAGAAAGGTCTAGGTTGGAAATATTCTCACTGATGTTGTAGTCCAGAGCTTTTCCAAAATTTTGATTGCAAAGTCTCTGCTTACCTGTAGTTTTTGTTTGTTTCTGGTCAATGACTCCATCCAGTAACCTTCCACTATTCTCAGTCTACTTAACCCAAAAAAGTTCTATCCACCACACTATGTCCTCTAAAGAGGAAGAAGGTGCCAATTTGGTGACTGAGGAAGTGGAATACCCTCTTATTCTTTTACAGATCAAGTTCTAACGTCAGTTCTCCAAAGTTCACAACGGCTTTCTTTTGGCTCCCTCTCAATGACAAGAAAATCCCACGTTCCTTCTTGTTTTTACAGAGAGCTCACCACATTCATGTGAGCTCAAGGGAGAGAAGACTGATGCTTTGGTCTCCCTTTCTCCTCACCCTTGCAAAAAAGCCAAGGATTAGCTCAGCTCCTCTAGGAGATGGCAATTCCTTTAGGGATTAATTCAATTACAGTGTAGAAAAACTGGGTGGGGAAGTATTCTCAGCACCTCAGTCAAGAGAAGAAATGTTATTTAAGTAGCTTCCTATTTCACATTTGGGCGGCTGAAGTTTAAGGGCTTAACGGGATTAGTGATGCTTCTCAGCAAGGCCAGGCTTTGGGTATTTTCTAGTTCTGTGATCTCTCTTCAAAAAAAATTCTTGGGTTTTTCTTGTCAAGACAGACCAGACAGTGTTTGGATCCAAGGCCCACTGTCAGGGACCTGTGCAGACCACTGGTTCCCACTGAGCCTGTGGCACAGACACATTATTTATTGAGCCAGGAAGACAAATACACATGAGTTCAGCTTAACTTGATGTCTACTCTAAATAACACTTGTGGAAAACTATAAACTATGTTATTTGCAAGCTATAGAATTGTATGATTACAAGATTGTGAAAATAAATATTTGGGGGGAGGTAGACACATAGCAAGTATATACTAAAAACTGAGGATAGTCCTGAGGAAGAAGAGTCAGATTACTTAGGACTGCTAAGCAGAGAGGACACAAGATACTGGACTTTTTTCACTGCCTCCCATCAACCTTAAAAAAAAAGTTGTATTTTATCTTCTTTAATTATGTGTGTATGGGCGTATGTGCACATGAGTGCAGGTGCCTGAGGAGGCCAGAAGAGGGCGACCAAGCTCCAGAGGCTAGAGTTAAAGGTGGCTTGTGAGTCACCTGACATGGGTGCAGGAAACTGAACTCAGGCTCCCTTCATGAGCAACACAACTCTGAACTATTTTGGAATCTTTCTAGCTCTGAATCAGTCTTTTATCCTAATAGCTTGGGATCAGAGGTATTTCAGATACAGGATTTTTTTTTAAGATTTTGGAATGTCCATATAGATTTTACTGGTTGAACATCTCCATTGTAAAACTCAAAAATCCACAATGCACCAAAACATGTAAGCAATATAAAAATATCTCACTTAGAGTACATCTCAGTTTCCAGTGCTCAGAAGCTATGTGCAGCTCATGGATACCTTACTGAGTAGTGCAAAGTCATGCTTTACAAGGAAGGCCTCATTAATACCTTTTCCGAATCAAGGGGAGCTACTATTACTTCCTCCTTTTTACAGATGAAGGCAGTAGACTGCATCTACTAGCCAGAAGTTTAATGCATATCAAACAGTCAAACGAGGCATGAACACAGAATATGACTGTAATCTTGTTCTTCAAATATGGAGACATATGTTTTACAGGACTTACAAAACTATAAGGTCTTATGCTTTCAAAAGTTCCTTGAAAATTCAAGGAGGCTGGCTGTTGAAGACTTATTTGAAGAGATTTCTTTCACCATTTATTACTATAAAACTGGTCAACAAATATCAAATAAGAACCAGGGACAATTACCACAGGTGTGATGCCCCTGCCACCATTAACCTTCTGGCCTCAAAAGGCTGGCACAACCTCCCAACCCTGTCTATTTTCTCCAAGGCCACTCTTTCTCTCATTCCAGGTCCTCCAAGGACTTATTGATCCATTCTGTTCTGCTGAATGTGAGTTCAGCCTCTGAACCAAACACTCTATTCAATTGGAACAACAGAAAGTGACAATAACAGAATTCTGTAACATTTTGCCCTTTTCATCAAATTAAAAAAGAAAGGGTTCAACTCTAACAAGTAAAACTGTATACAATAAGAATAATTATCAAGCATTGTCCAAATAGAAAGGAAGGGTAATAACCTTAACAAAAATGAAACTATATACAACAAGAACAATTATCAAGTAAGAAATAAATTCTCAATGTCCCATCCATATGTAATTGGCAAATTTAGAGAGATTACTCCATTAGCTGTCCTCTCCTAAAGAGTCCAATGTTTTGCACCTATTATATTTATTTTAACCATGATTCAGGAGAACTGTAACTGTAACTGTCTAGTCTTCAACCCCAGGAAGTGCATAGCAAATGACTTCCAAAATTAAGAGAAATGACAGACACAGCTGGCTGTCTGGAATGTTACCCAACACTCCTCTGAAACTTTGGGGCACCTGTTTTTTGCCTACAGACATAGAATATCTCACAGACTTTTTCTGAAGCAGGACATTCCTTCCCTGTCTTGGCAAAGCTCAACAGTCTTGCCCAAACAACTATCTTTTGCAGCAAAGAAAGAAAACTCCATAAGGAGTTTCTTGATACCTATCATTTGTGCCACCAGGGGCAAATATATCTCATGTCAAGAAAAGTCTATGCTATTAAAACATTTGAAATGCCAATTTCTGTAGATCTTTGAAGTGTTTGAAGATCACCTATCTATCTAAAATATATCTCTGTATGATTTTGAAAAGTAACTAACATGACTATAAGTTTGATAGTTATGGAATAGACTAAATAACTTTCAAGGAGTAAAACTTCACATTGCATAATTAAAGAAGGTGTATATGTACAGCTGTATATAAAATATCTTAAGTAAAAATAGAAACACATAAACAATACAAGGAAAATAGCTTTAAATTTATATCAATATACAAAAATATCATAAAAAGAAACAGAAACATGTACAGTATAACAAAAAAACCTTAAATTTGTATCAATATACAAAAATCCTTACCAATGTGAATTTTTTTTTGAGATCAGTAGTTGCTTTTGGGATTAAAGTAGATTCAATAAGCTACTCTTTTTTGTCATTCCTATACCCCCTTTTTTTTCAGAATGAGATCCCCAAAATCTAACATCCTTTGAATAGTATTTTCTTAGCCACTACCAGTAACAACTTGCAACCAGCCCCCTGAATCATGACAAACATCTACAATCCATTGAGCAACCAAAAATCATCTATCCCACCTCTTTGGAATGTAGGCATCATATATTCTAGACTTTTTTCTATTGACATGGGTTTTGTCAGCTTTAGGGTTTCCTGAGAAAACAGAGATAATGGAAATCCAGCTGTTGTCCAGTCTTGTATGACAGGACAATGCAAGGTTATCTGAATTCCTGATTGGAGTAGTCAAATAGACTGTACCATCTTAACTATCTGTCTTGAAATTGTACTGAGCAGTTTGTGGTCCAAAGCTGATCTTTAGATGTTGATTGTCAGTTTAGTGGCATTATCGTAAAGCAAGTAGAATCATCATTGTGGGGCCCCATCATATTTTGAAGACTTCACAGATCGCTGTTAGGGATGTTCATGGTACACTGTGGAAAACTTAAAACATGTTAAATGTCATTGCTATAATCTTGGGGAGGTTAAAGGACTATGATCTATTAAATATGTTCAGGATACACAGGCTTAATTCCTAAATATCTGCTTTAGACTCAGGCCTGAAATCAAGTACAGGAAGCTACATTGAACCTACCAAAGGTTAGAATTAGTTTGTATTCTATAATACCATCAATATCAAACAGAAAGTTTAAATTTTGAGATAGTATTTATACCTGAAGAAAAGTTTTAAAGCGTAAAATGAATCAAAGGGATATGAGATTAGTGACAATATCATAGTCCCTAAATTTTGGCTTTCTTCTGTCTTATACCAGCTCACTCTTTTGATATAAGAGAGACTTTGAACTTTCTTTTAACAAATATAGTTTGGAATTCCACTGGAACAGGCCTGAGACAGTGACCTCCATAGGAGCAGGTACAAAGGAACAACCACTGAGGGAGCAGGCCTGAATCAGAGACCTCTGCTGGAACAGGCCTAAGTCAGTGACCTCAGTTGGAGCAGGCCCAAGGCAGCAACCTCAACAAGAGCATCTCTAAGCAAGCAACCTGATGAGAGCAGGCCCAAATGACTTCTGGACTTCTGGGATTGCACAGTGACCCACAGGAGCACTGAGTGACCTCCAGGAACACTAACTGACTTCTGGGGTAACTGGAACCATGGCCCTGACTATATCAAGAGGAGCAATCACCTGAATTTTGGATCCACTGGCACCTGGAGGATTGATCACACAGCCCAAACTACACCAATCAGAGGAAAAGATGGGTAGACAAGGTAAGAACACATTCAACAACACAAAGAGCAACACAACATCAACAACAACTACTGGCTCTACAATAACAAGACTTGAGCAACCAAATCTAGATGAAGCAGAAGAAAATGACTTAAACAATAACTTTAGGAGAATGTTTTAGGCCGTTAAAGAGGAAATGAGAAATTCCCTCAAAGAAATGGAGGAAAAGACAAATAAAAATTGGAAGAAATTAACAAATTTCTTAAAGAAAACCAAGAAAAGGCAATCAAACAGATGAAAGAAACTATTCAAGACTTCAAAAACCAAAATAGAGACAATAAAAAAAAAACCTGAGGGAATTATAGAAATGGAAATTATGAGAAAACAATCAGGAACCACAAATGCAAATGCAAGCATAAACAACAGAATACAAGAGATGGATGACAGAATCTCAAGCACTCAAGATACAAAAGAGGAAATAGACTCATTGGTCAAAGAAAACATTAAATCTAACAAAATATCAACATAAAATATCCAGGAAATATGGAACACCATGAAAAAAACAAAGTTAAGAATAACAGGGATAGAAAAAGGAGAAGATGTCCAATTTAAAAGCACAGAAAATATATTTAACAAAATCATAGAAGAAAACTTTCCCCACCAAAAGAAAGATATGCATATAAAGATAAAAGAAGCTTACAGAGGTGCTGAGGAGATCTGGAGTGGTGAGTGAGTGGCTGCCTGACCAGACAGTACCAGGGAACTGAGTCCAGACCCCTCCAATTCCCTAAACTTTTCTGGCCATCCAGCAGAGCATGTTCCCAGCTGCTGGCTTTCTTTACCCCATTCCACCTTGCCCCCAAGCACTCCTTTTTATCTGTGGGGTCCTTAGATCCCCCAGCATAGCCTGCTTCAGGGTGGAGGGGACCCAAGAGAGGGCAGAACAAGAAAAACTCTCAAGTGCACAGTCAGCCACAGCAAAGATTGTACCAAGGCACCAAGACTCTACTGGCCTCATTTGAAGGAAGAGATGGGTAGGCACCAATGCAAGAATTCCTCCAACAACCTGAAAAGCAACGTGGTAACACCAGAATCCAGCAAACATGCAATAGGAAGACTTGAACATCCTAACCCAGGAAAAGTAGAAGAAGTCAACTTTAAACATAACCTTATGAAAATGAACATAAACAGGAACATTCTGCTATTTATAAGAAACACACCTCAACCTCAAAGACACCTCAGAGTAAAGAGTTGGGAAAAGTTTTTTTTTAATCAAATGGACCTAAGAAACAAGCTGGTGTAGCTATCCTAATATCTAACAAAATGGACTTCAAACTAAAATCAATCAGAAGAGATGGAGAAGGACACTTTATACTCATAACAGGAACAATTCATCAAGATGAAGTCTCAATCCTGAATATCTATGCCCCTAATATAAAAGCACCCACATATGTAAAAGAAACATTACTAGAACTCAAATCACACATCAAACCCCACACACTAATAGTAGGAGACTTCAACACTCCTCTCTCATCAATGGACAGGTCAACCAGACAGAAACTTAACAGAGAAATATAAGAACTAACAGATGTAATGAATCAAATGGATTCAACAGACATTTATAGAACATTCCACTCAAACAGGAAAGAATATACCTTCTTCTCAGCATCTCATGTAACCTTCTCAAAAATTGATCACATAATTGGTAACAAAGCAAACATCCACAAATACAAAAAAATTGTAGTAACCACCTATGTCTTATCAGATCACCATGGAATAAAGGTAGAATTTAACAATAATTCCACCCCAAGAAAACCTACAAACTCATGGAAACTGAACAGTCAACTACTGAACCACTCCTGGGTCAGGAAGAAATAAAGAAAGAAATTAAAGTCTTCCTTAAATTCAAGAAAAATGAAGACACAACATACCCAAACCTTTGGGACACTATGAAAGCAGTGCTAAGAGGAAAGTTCATAGCACTAAGTGCCCACATAAAGAAAACAGAGAAAGCTCACATTAGAGACTTAACAGCACAGCTGAAGGCTCTAGAAAAAAAGAAGCAGACTCACCCAGGAGGAGTAGAAGACTGGAAATAATCAAACTTAGGGCAGAAATCAATAAAATAGAAACACAGAAAACAATCCAAAGAATCAATGAAACAAAGAGCTGGTTCTTTGAGAAAATCAACAAGATTGACAAATCCCTATCCAAACTAATCAAAAGGCAGAGAAAGAACACTCAAATTAACAAGATCAGAAATGAAAGGGGGACATAACAACAGATACTGAGGAAATTCAGAGAATCATTAGTTCTTACTACAAAAGCCTATATGCCACAAAATTTGAAAATGTAGAAGAAATGGACATTTTTCAGATAAATACCATATACCAAAATTAAATCAAGACCAGGTGAACAATTTAAATAGACCT
>NW_026068002.1:2370115-2373865 GCF_014885135.2 Alexandromys fortis
GAAGGATCTCCCATGCTCTTGGATTGGTAAAATCAACAAAGTAAAAATGGCAGTTCTACCAAAGGCAATCTATAGATTCAATGCAATCCCCCCAAAAAATCCCAACACAATTCTTCACAGACCTTAAGAGAACAATAATCAATGTTATATGGAAAAACAAAAAACCCAGGATAGCTAAAACAATCCTATATAATAAAGGAACTACCGGAGGCATTACCATCCCTGACATCAAACACTATTACAGAGCTACAGTAATGAAAACAGATTGGTATTGGCATAAAAACAGAGACATTTACCAATGGAATTGAATTGAAGACCCGTATATTAATCTATAAACCTATGAACACTTGATTTTTGACAAAGAAGCTAAAATTATACAATGGAAGAAAAAAAAGCATTTTCAATAAATGGTGCTGACATAACTGGATATCAACCTGTAGAAGAATGAAAATAGATCCATATCTATCACCATGCACAAAACTCAAGTCAAAATGGATTAAAGACGTCAATATAAATCTGATCACACTGAATCTGATAGAAGAGAAAGTGGGAAGTAACTTGCAATCCATGGGCACAGGAGACCACTTCCTACATATAACCCAATAGCACAGACAATAAGAGCAATGATGAATAAATGGGACCTCCTGAAACTGAGAAGCTTTTGTAAAGCAAAGAACATTGTCATTAAGACAAAAAGGCAATCTACTGATTGGGAGAAGATCTTCAACAACCCCACATTAGACAAAAATCTGATCTCCAAAATATATAAAGGACTCAAGAAACTAGATATTAAAACTCTAAATAACCCAATTAAAAAATGGGGTACTAAACTGAACAGAGAATTCTCAACAGAAGAATTTCAAATGGCCAAAAGATACTTAAGGATGTTCAACTTTCTTAGCTATCAGGAAAATACAAATCAAAACAATTTTGAGATACCATCTTACACTTTTCAGAATGGAAAAAAAATCAAAAACACCAGTGATAACCTATGCTGGAGAGGTTGTGGAGGGAGGGGTACACTCATCCATTGCTGTTGGGAATGCAAACTTGTACAACAACTTTGGAAATCAGTGTGGTGGTTTCTCAGAAACTTGGGAGTCAACCTACCTCAGGATCCAGCAATACCACTCTTGGGAATATACCCAAGAGATGCCCAATCATACTACAAAAGCATTTGTTCAACTATGTTCATAGCAGCATTATTTGTAATAGCCAGAACCTGGAAAAAAACCTAGATGCCCCTTAATGGAAGAATGAATAAAGAAAGTGTGGTACATCTACACATTAGAGTACTACTCAGTGGTAAAAAATAAATAAATAAATAAAATGACATCTTGATTTTGCATGCAAATGGATGGGAATAACCCAGACACCAAAACATAAACATGGTATGTACTCACTCATTAGTGGATTCTAACCATAAACAAAGGACATTGAGCATATAGTTCGCAATCCTAGAGAAGTTTAGTAATAAGGTGAAACCAAAGAAAAACATATATAGATCCTCCTGGAAACTGGAAGCAGGCAAGATTGCCAGGCAAAATTTGGGACCATGGGAGTGGGGTGGAGTGTGGGAAAGGGGAGGGGGGAGAGAGAAGGGAGAACGGGAGGGTTAGGGAGAGCTTGGGGGAGTGGGATGGTTGAGAGGGAGAAGGATGGATATGGGAGCAGGGAAGAAAATATCTTAATTAAGGGAGCTATTTTGGGGTTGGCAAGAGGCTTGGTTCTAGAGGGGTTCCCAGGTATCCATGGGGATGTCCCCAGCTAGGACCCTGGGCAGTGGAGGTGAGGGTGCCTGAAATGGCCTTGTCCTATAATCAGACTGATGACTATCTTAAAAATCACCACAGAACCTTCCTCTGGTGACAGATGGACATAGAGACAGAGACCCACATCGGAGCACTAGAATGAGCTCCCAAGGTTCAGTTGAAGAGCAGAAGGAGATAGAATATGAGCAAGAAAGTCAGGGCCATGAGGGTTTGGTCCACCCACTGAGACAGTGTGCCTGATCTAATGGGAGCTCACCAAATCCAGCTTGACTGGGACTGAATGGAATCAAACTGGACCCTCTAATGTGTCTGACAATTGGGGCAGACTGAGCAGCCAATGATAATGGCACTGGGATTTGTCTCTACTGCATGTACTGGCCTTTTGGGATTCTAGTCTATTTGGATGCATACCTTCCTAAGCCTGGATGGAGGGAGGAGAGCCTTGGACTTCCCACAGGGCAGGGTACCCTGCCTTCTTTTAGGACTGAAGGGGGATGGAGAAAGAAAGAGTGGGGAGCGGGAGGGAAGTAAGAGGAAAGGAGGAAGTGGAAATTTTGAATGGTATTATTTACAAAGTAATAATAAAAAAAGAAGCTTACAGAACACCAAATAGACTGGATCAAAAATAGTCCCCTCACCACATAATAATCAAAACACTAAACATATCGAATAAAGAAAGAATATTAAGAGCTGAAAAGAAAAAATGCCAAGTAACATACAAAGGCAGACATATCAGAATTACACCTGACTTCTCAATAGAAACAATGAAAGCCAGAAGGTCCTAGTCAAGTGTTATGCAGACATAAAGAAACCACAGATGATAAGCCCAGATTACGAAACCCAGCAAAACTTTCAATTACCATAGACAGACCAAATAAGATTTTTCCATGACAGAACAAATTTTAACCAATACATAGCCACCAACCCAGTCCTACACAAAAGACTAAAAGGAAAACTCCAACCCAAGGAAGTTAGCTACATCCACAAAAACACAGGCAATAGATGATCTCACAGCAACAAATCCCAAAGGAAGGAAAAACACTCACAATAACATCACCAACAATGAACATTAAAATAACAGGAACTAGGAATCACTGGTCATTAATATCCCTTCATACAAATGGACTCAACTCACCTATAAAAAAACAAGGACTAACAGATTGGATATGAAAACAGAATCCATCCTTCTGCTGCATACAAGAAATACACCTCAACATCATAGACATTGCTTTAAAGTGAAGGGTTGGGGAAAATTTTCAATCCAATAGACCTAAGAAACAAGCTGGTATAGCTATCCTAATATCTAACAAAACAGACTTCAAACTAAAACTAACCAAAAGAAACAAAGAAGGACGCACGGCACCAGCGGCGGCCGGAACCGGACGTGCACGGCCCCAGCGGCGGCCGGAACCGGACGCGCACAGCGGGCGATGTAGCTGGCGCAGCGGCCGGGACGGGCGGGTACTGACACAGTGGCAGACAACGCAGGCGGCAGGGACCAGTGCAACACCAAGAGCAGATCGCCCCAGGACAATTAAATCAAAGAGGTAGGCCTTTGGTTGGCGAGGTCCCTGGCAAACAGGGAACCTGGTTCTTTTCCTGAAGACCCGTCTGAGGGGTGAGAGGGATCTTGGCCCCTGGCAAGAGCCAGGAAACAGAACGAGGGAATTTTGCAAGAGGAGCCTCTGGCCAGCAGGGAAACCTGATCTGGTTTTAAAAGACCAATTAGAGATCATCAATAGGAGGAGATGGGCAGGCGCCAAGGCAAAAATTCTCCCAATAAGCTGAAAAACAACATGAAAGCACCAGAACCCAATGATCTTACAACAGAAGGACTTGAACACCCTAACACAGAAGAAGTGGAAAAAATCGACTTTATGAAAGCAATAGAGTCCCTTAAACAATATGTAAAAAACACCTTTATAGAAATGGATGAGAAGTATAACAAAAAGTTTGAAGAATTGAGTAAATACGTACA
>NW_026068002.1:2379190-2450468 GCF_014885135.2 Alexandromys fortis
AAAAAAAAGAAATCTTAAATATCATGAAGACACTGACTTTACTCTATGAGAGAAGAATGTAGTATCCATGTCCCTTCCTTTTAATCCACATGTTTTATTAGGATCATTTAATGTTTAATTAATTTATTACCTGTAAAAGAATATTATAATAAAATGGGTTTCATGTGCAAAAAAAAAAGAAACAAAGAAGGACATTTTATGTTAGTCACAAAAAAAATCCATCATGGGTAATTCTCAATACTGAACATCTATGCCCCAGATACAAGGGCACCCTCATATGTAAAGAAACACTACTAAAGCTTAAATCAGACATTAAACTCCACACACTAATAGTGGGAGACTTCAACACCCCTACTCTCACCACTAGACAGGTCTGCCAGACAGAAACTTAACAGAGAAATAAGGGAACTAACAGAAGTTATGACTCAAATGGACTTAACAGACATCTATAGAATATTACATCCAAACATATGAGTATACCTTCTTCTCAGCAACTCATGGAACCTTATCAAAAATTAACCACATACTAAGTAACAAAACAAACCTCAACAGATTAAAAAAAATAGAATAACCCCATGTATCTTATTGGATATCCATGGGTTAAAATTAGAATTCAGCAGCAATGCTAATTTCAGAAAGCCCACAAACACATGGAAATTAAACAATGCTCACCTGAATCATCAATGGGTTAAGGAAGAAATTAAAGACTTCCTAAATTCAATGAAAATGACTACATGACATACCCAAATTTATGGGACACAATGAAAGCAGTGTTAAGTTCATAGCACTAAATGTCTACATTAAAGAAGCTGGAAAAATCCCACACTAGTGAGTTAACAAAACACCTGAAAACTCTAGAACCAAAAGGAGCAAACTCACCCAGGAGGACTAGACAGCAAGAAATTGAGAGCTGAAATCAACAAAATAGAAAAAAGAAAACAATACAAAGAATCAATGAGACAAAGAGTTGGTTCTTTAAGAAAAATCAACAAAATAGACAAACCTTTATCCAAACCAACCAAAAGGCAGATAGAGAATATTCAAATTAACAAAATCAGAAATGAAAAGGAGAACATAAAAACAGACATGGAAAACTTAAAGGAAATGGACATAAGTGACCCCAAAAATTCTACCAAGAAACTTTTACAATCATAAACCCCTTCAGTAATATAGTAGGATACAAGATTGATATATCAAAATAAGTCAAAAATATCAGTAGCCCTCCTTTACACAGATAATAAATGGGCTGAGAAAGAAATCAGAGAAACATTACCCTCACAATAGCCACAAATATCTTGGAGTAACTTTAACAAAGCAAGTGGAAGACCTATGTGAAAAGAACTTTAAATCTTTAAAGAAAGAAATTGAAGAAGACACCAGAAAATTGAAAGATCTCCCATGCTCTTGGGTAGGTAGAACTAACATAGTAAAAATGGTAATCTTACTCAAAGCAATCTACAGATTCCATGCAATGCCCTCAAAATCCCAACAAAATTTTTCACAAACTTTGAAAGAACAATACTGAACTTTATATGGAAAAACAAAAAAACCCATGACAGCAAAAACAATCCTGTACAATAAAGGGACTTCTGGAGGAATCACAATCCCTAACTTCAAACTCTACTACAGAGCTACAGAACTGAAAACAGCCTGGTATTGGCATAAAACCAGACAGGAGGACCAATAGAACCAAATCAAAGATCCAGATATCAGTTCACACACCTACGAACACTTGATTTTTTACAAAGATGCAAAAAATATCAAATGGAAAAAAGAAAGCATATTTAACAAATAGTGCTGGCATAACTGGATATCATCATGTAGAAGAATGAATATAGATCCATATTTATTGTCATGCACAAAACTCAAGTCACAATGGATCAAAGACCTCAACATAAAGCCAGTCACACTGAAACTCATAGAAGAGAATATGGGAAGTATACTTGGACACACTGGCATAGAAGATTACTTCCTAAGTATAGCCCAGTATCACAGATAGTGAGAGAAACAATTAATAAATGGGACCTCCTGAAATGGAAAAGCTTCTGTAAAGCAAAGGGCATGGTCAACAAGACAAAACAGCAGCCTACAGAATGGCAAAAGATCTTCACTAACTTCACTTTGATCAGAGGGCTGATCTCCAAATTATACAAAGACCTCAAAAAATTGGTCACCAAAAGAACAAATAATCCAATTAAAAATGGAGTACAGACCTAAACAGAAAATTATCAACAGAAAAATCTAAAATGGCTGAAAGACACTTAAGGAAATGCTTGACATCCTTAGCCATCAAAGAAATACAAATCAAAACAACTGTGAGATTCTATCTTAGACCTGTAAGAATGGCCAAGATAAAAAACACCGATGACAACTTATGGAGGAGAGGATGTGGGATAAACGGAACATTCCTCCATTGCCGGTGGGAATGCAAACTGGTTCAGCTACTTAGGATGTCAATGTGGCGATTTCTCAGAAAATTGGGAAACAACCTAGCTAAAGACTCAGCAGTACTCCTTTTGGGTATATATCCAAAGGATGCTCAATTGTACTACAAGGTCATGTTCTCCATTATGTTCATAGCAGCATTTTTTTGTCATAGCCAGAACGTGGAAATAAGCTAAATGCCACTAGACTGAATGGATAAGGAAAATGTGGTATATTTACATGATGGTGTACCACCCAGCAAAAAAAATAATGACATCTTGAAATTTGCAGGCAAATAGATGGATCTAGAAAACATCATATTCAGTGATGTTTAGACCCAGAAATACAAATAGCATATGTACTCACTCATAAGTGGCTTTTACACATAAAGAAAAAAAAAACCTACATTTCACGATCCCAAAGAACCTAGACAATAAAGAGGACCCTAAAAGAGACATACATGGATCTAATGCACATGGGAAGTAGAAAAAGACAAGATCTCCTGAGTAAATTGGAAGCATGGGACCTTGAGAGTGGATATGAGGGAAATGGAGAGGAAATGAGGGGAATGGAGAAAAATATATAGCTCAATAAAAACTAAATAAATGAATAAATAAAACAAAACAAAAAATCAATCATGGTTGGGTTTAGAGAAGGAGATGGCCATGCTCCAACACCACAGCCAGCTTTAGTTTTCAACTGATTCAGGACTACATAAAGACTACCTGCTTAACATGTCTGTAGAGAACAGCAAAAACAGACATTTTGAAAGGCTTATGAAATTTTATCATGCTAAAAGAATGACATACCATTAGGTTAATTTACTCTTTTCTTGGTATTTTTTTTTTGGTATTTTTTAATAGATTTTCCTCCCTTTTTCTTCTGATACTGCATTTGTCCAAAGATCTTTAGATTCTTCCATTGGATGTTTTTATTCTCCTGGAAAGACAAAAACAAAACCCTGCACTGATTTTAATTTTGGCAAGTTTTTCTTTTTGCAAGATTAATTTGTGATGGTATTATCACCTCTTCTAATCAAGAGTCTGTCATGTTCTAATCAGATCTTTATCAATTTTGATGTTATCCATTGCTTTTCTCCTTCTGTGGAAACAAAAGCAAAACCTCTTCCCCAGTATAACACATATCCTGATTTCCATTTTGAGGTCAACACCTCTTTAAAATATATAGGCTGATTTAGTTCAGGGTTTTTCTTTGTTTTTTATCTTTTCTATTTTCCAGTGTCTCTCTGCAGCTGTTTTTCCCTTTTCATTATCATTTAAAAATTTAAAGTTCAATAAAACACTGTACAATTTATCTCTAGGGGTTGTTATTACCCTTTCTGTTTATTAAGCATTTATTTTTAAGTATAATTTTTATTTCTATAATTGCTTGTTCTGTAGGATTGTGTGGTATGCCTGTAATATGTTCAATTGGTAGAGGATGAGACTCTTAATCTCAGGGTTGTGTGTTCAAGCCCCATGTTGTGTGCTGGAAGAAGGGATATCTTTACTGTTATAAAACTTGAGTACAAATATAAGAAGCATTGATAATTACTGTGGTTGTGATGTCCTCACCATCATTCATCTTCTGGCTCCAAAAGTCCTAGGCAATCTTCCAACCCTGCCAATTTCTTCCAGGGCTGCTCTTACTTTTGCCCTGGTTCCTCCAAGAACTTCTTGATTCATTCCAGCCAGCTGAATGTTAACTCTGCCTCTCAAATCAAATGCTCTTTTCAACTGGATAATGGGCCATGACAATAACAGAATTCCTATAACATTCGCTAGCTTCTGGCAAGTGGTAAGTATAAGGCCTTGATGTTCCTTGATTTACAGTTGTATCACTACAACCTCTGTCTTTGATATTACATGTTCTCTTCCCTCTATGTTTTCTCTTTTATAAGGTTAATTTGGTATGAATTCTTCATCATTTTGTTCTGTTTTGAGATGTTTTCTCATGCCATAAGCCAGGCTAGCTTCAAACTCACTATGTAACCCATGCTAGCCTCAAACTTGAGGCAAGCTTCTGCTTCAGCCTCTAGGTTGGGAGGATTACAGGTCTGAGCCACTATGGCAAACTTTGTCATAAATAATTGAGTCTACAAAAATCCCATTTGCAAAGAAGGTCACTTTCTGAGGTTCCAGACGAACCTGTATTTGGGAGAGATAACTCAGCACTGTATGTCTGCTTGTTTCTATTCCTCTGCAGGGTACTAGCCACACACCACTGAATGAGATTCACAGAGTCTCTGCTGCCCAAGAGCCAAGAGTCATAAATGGGGACAGAAGAGAGACAGTTCACATAGCCACACAAAACTGGTCTTAGGAAGGAAATGTTGAAACAGGACCTGGCAGGAGAAAGAACTAGTCTTACAGGAAACACACTACTTGGCAGCCTCAACTAAATCTTACTCATTTTGAATACCTAGGGCCTGGTATGCAGATGATGTTTAGAGATTGGGTATTACAAATAAAAAATGCCATCTCCTTACAGAAATGAACATAGGTTAAAAAATAATTCCATTTCTAAGTAAGAAAAATTGAAGCCCTGCAAAGCTTTCACACATGCACCCCTTCCCTTTCATCATAGCAAGCATTTTTCTTATCATATGTCAGATCAACCAGTTATTTTTCAATGCTTATTGAGAACAATAATTTGGCCTCATATTAAAATAACACTGTCACTTTGGCTTAATAACATGTTCTTGGATAGCCACAGTTTCAGAATATCATTTTAAGATGTTTAAAATTGATCTTTGGTAGTCTTGCTCAGCCATCATCAGTGAAGCTTCCTGCAGCAGTAAACAAGGGGAATGAATGCAGAGACACCGCACCCCACTGGAACAATGTGCAGCGTGAGAGAGACCATGGAGCACGCGGTCCTCAGTGGAACGTCCATCAAAGCCCTTCCTCCCCTCAAGGCTCAGGGAACAACATGGAAGAGGAGGGGCAAAGATTCTAAGAGGCAGAGGCGATGGATGGCACCAAGGAAATGGTGTCTTCCTGATGCAACCGGACTGACGCACATATGAACTCACAGAGACTGTGGCCGCATGCACGGGGCATGCGCAGGTTCGAGCTACACGGGATCCTATCACTGAGAGGAGGGAGTAGACATGAGCTTCCCCTTCAAAGGAAAAAAAAATGAGACTGATCTTTGGACAAAACAAGTGCTGCAGGCGTTGAGAGCACTTGAATGATAGGGAATTGGAGTGTTTGTGTAGGAAAGGAGAGGAAGAAAGTGAAGCCGGGGCTGTCGTGGTAGAAGGGCAGGGCTTACAGCTATCCGTGAGAGATGCAGAAAGATGCTTACGTTTATACTTGCACGATGCCTCTTTCCTTTTTGTGTTTTGCAGATGTTCAGACATGATTACAAAGTGATCGTTTTTGCATCGGATTTCATCTGACATGGGAATAGATGCAGCTGACTCTGTTTATAGGAGTATGATGGATTATTGCCAGTTATCAGTGGCCAGAGACTTTGTCATTTTCAACGCAGAGATATTTTGCCTTTACAAATGTTTGCCCCCTCCTTTCTCTCTTAGCAATCAGACTCCTCTGTTAGGTTTTTGTCTAATCCTTCCCATATTTATTTTTTGCAGATATAGTAATTTTTCTCACCTCATAAAAACCCAGTGCGCTCAGAACATCCTTTACACCTTGCTTATTTTCCTTGCCGATATGCACAGAGGAGCTTTCCAAACCAATGCACAGCGCAGCTCTCATTTTTAATGACTTTGTAGTACTCCCTTGCCTGGATGGATCATAGCTATTACAGAGCTGTGGCACCTTAACCCCCCATGTGCCTTAGCCCTAAATAGGCACAGTGTGGATAGAGATTTATATTGCCTGATTTTCTTTTGGGGACTACCAGCCCCCAAATAATGACACAGAAACTTATTATTTTTAAATATGAAAGCTTGGCCCTTAGCTTAGATTTATCCCCAACTAGTTCTTAAAACTTAAATTAACCTGTTTCTACTAAACTATGTTCTGCCATGTGACTTGTTCCCTATCCTCCATAGTGGAAGTCTGGCTTCTTCAGTGACTCTCATTGACATCTCTCTGCCTCCTTTCTTCCGAGACTTCCTCTCTCCCTAGAAGTCCCGCCTACTCCCTGCTGCCTACCTATTGGCCATTCGGCTCTTTACTAAACCAATCAGAAGGTACTTTGGCAAAGACACATCTTCATAGTGTCCAAAAAGATTATCCAACAACAGACTTGTTTTTATAATATTGATGTCACATTGAATTGGGGGGGGGGGTTGTAGGTCACAGTCAGAACTGATGTGACAGACACTCATGAGTTGATAGTCTCATTTCCGCCAACAATTTTTGGCAAGTCATCTAAACCCGGCCTTAGCTTCCATATCTGCAAAAGATAAGGTGTTGCTAAAAAATTGAAACCCAGTCAGATTTCATCCTCTTGATCTGCTCACAGCTGGAAACCAGCTGTTTGTAGATATTTGTCAACTCAGCGTCCCAGAAGTGAAGCTGATTACCACAGTGTAAATGTGAACACAATCAGTCCTGCCAGCCAGTGTCAAGCTGCTAACAGCTTAATATTCAGTTTGCAAAATTTCCAAAATTTAGCAGCTGGCTAGTGGAATAGGAAAACCTTTTTAAAATGAGTATGGCACTCAGACGTATTAACTCCTCCCGACAGAAGGAAGGTACATTCTCAAAGCTCAAATTACATCTCACTAAGATTACAAGGAGAAAAATCTAAAGAACATTGTCTGTGGCCTCTGCCACCTTCAGTATTCTTTGAAACTTTCATTAATTTGTGGCACAAAAAGGATTACTTAGAAACAAAGATACTTGCTTTTGTAAATGTCTTTTGTTGATAAAAATGTTGGCTTCATTTGGTCAAATGCTAGTATGGTTCTGCTAGCATATTGTGAAATTTTGCTTTGTACCCAAAAGCTGCCTATTTAATCATCTTTTGAAAAGGCTGCTCCCAGCACCCTAGACTTCAGCCAGGACTTCAGAGGAAGGGATACAGGGGAACCTGGTATGCTGTTAGCGCAGGGACACCCGTGTCCTTGTGATGTAGCTCACCTGGCCCTTGCTCTCTCTCCCATACTGTCAGCCATGCACCCACAAGGATATTTTGATCCAGATACTCTAACTCAAGCTTGAGGAAACATATATTTAAGACTTAGTTAGCTGGTTCACATTATAGCCATCTCTCCAATGGGCCAACAGAACTCAAAATCTGACATCGCAATTTTATGGCTCACATGTAAAACCAACAAGAGTGACATCAGAGGATGTCCAAAGCTATGTGATGTTCATTCCTTTGTGTAAGATTTCAAAGGAAGGCTACTAGATCCCTTTTCATTGGCCTTGAGAAGCAGCCGA
Source organism: Alexandromys fortis (assembly GCF_014885135.2). Classification (NCBI taxonomy): domain Eukaryota; kingdom Metazoa; phylum Chordata; class Mammalia; order Rodentia; family Cricetidae; genus Alexandromys; species Alexandromys fortis. The sequence goes on from NW_026068002.1 coordinate 2,386,975, forward strand.
CCATCCCAGCACACGAGAAATTAATTACCCCAGAGAACCAGGTGCAGCCAGTTAGTTGGTTGCCATGGTAACAGAAGCTCTACATCCTGGATTTTCCAGTACAGTGTCTTATTTTATAAAAAATCTTCTCATAGGGCCTTACATAAAGCATCAACACAAGTGTGATTTGATGGCTTGGATGTACGCATTAACACATAAACAGGAAAAATACTTTGCCAAATAATGAACCCTTGTTGTTAAGTGAGTTGGCTAAGAAAAAGGTCTGAGGAAATTTTTTAAAATTCCATTGAAAACAACAACTTTTGGGGAACCTCCTATCTCTAAGAATGACAGTATAGGCCTGACAAAAATAAAAGCTTAGCCCCACGTGAGAGGCACCGTGGCTGTCATCCAAGATGATGTCAATATAAATTTAGCCCAATAAGCTCATTTTTGAGCTTCTGAGGAGATCCCATTAGAGAGCCTCTTCCCTCAAATTTAATGACCTTAAAAAATAAATGTAAAATCACCACCCAAAGCAGTGCTTAAGTTACTCTATACAGCCAAACCTTAGTCAGCAGTGGTGCATGAGTGTTGGGGTCTTCATTCTGACAGATGCTCAATTATTGTTCATATAAGATGCTAATGTTAGGGGAACATGTGGGATGAGGACCTAGGAGTACTCTGTGTGGCTCTTCCAACTTGTCTTGTAAACTCAACACCATTCCAAAAGCAAGGGCTGATTAGCAAGTAATTCATGACCATTGATTGAAATGGATCAACTAATTCATAGTAAGTGCATACATTGTGTTGGGTTGGCAATGGAATTAATTTTGGAAGCTTAGGACTCTTTCCTTCAGGCCTTTACACTGGATTTTAACTGTACTCTAACGAATGATCTGAGCCTTCAGTTTGGGGGTTGTATTTGCCTTGTCTTTTGCAGCATCAGTAACATTAGCGAGACCACTGTTTTCATCGTGAACAGAGACTCAAATGACAGTATTAGCTCTCTTTGAAGCACTTACTATCTCAAATTCAAGCGTTTGTTATGGCACTTGAGTACTGGAGGCAAGTTCGTTTTACCTTCCCTTTTTTTGTTTCTTAGAGACAGGGTTTCTGTGTAGTGAGTGTAGCCCTGGCTGTCCTGGAACTAGCTCTATAGACCAAACTGACCTTGAATTTACCTGCCTCTGCCTCCCGAGTGCTGGAATTAAGGGCGTGTGCCATCACTGCCTGGCTTATATTGACCTTTGATTAAGTTGATGCCACTTGATATTTGGCTGACACACTCATAACTCCCATGGCTCTCATTCGAAGAAAAGTCCCTTCTTCGGACTTCTCAAGGCAAGTACCTCCTGAGGTGAAATTTGGGCCTCAAGCATTGAATAATTCCTGCTGCTTACAGCCTTCTAATGCTGTAAGGAGCACTAAGAGATGTCAATAGTTTATCTTCTTTGGAGCATATATTAATTAATGCTATTCTGTGGCTCACATTAAATTTTTGAATGACATTTCTTGTATCTATAATTTGGCATACATTAAGTGATTATAGATTAGATAAAGAGAAGAACCTGCTGATTAAATGTGATGATTTCATATTTAGCCGCTTTGTAAAGAGCATCTGGAGACGCAGACCTAGCCTATTTTTGGAAAAGTTTATTCCCAGGAGTGTGTCCACCATGGTGCTGTTGCTGAACATTCTAGCTGAGCTTCTTGAGTCTATTTGAGATGGAACTTGCAAAACACAGAACTAGCTTGGCCTGGGTCTATTCCAGGGCTGGGAACCCTCTAAGTTTTATGCTTTTTAATGTTCTTCTTCTTGACCTGTGCTTTGCAGCTGATGTTCCAAAGAGAAAGTAAAATGTGGTTTCCAGCTGTAATACAGGAATAAATAAAAAGAATGTTTTTGGTCAAGATTAGAGTAACAGGAATTGAATCTTCCCTCCATATGGAACAAACAAAACACTGCAGAAAAGAAGGATCAGAGAACTTGAAGGCATTGACCATCAGGAAACAAAGGACAGTGATCTTTGAAAATTGGAAAACAACTGAGGTGAGGGGACCATGACTGACAACCAGCTGCCTGATGAAACCGGTTTATTAGAGAGGAGAGAGTAGCTCAGAGAACTCTGGAGATCTCCAGAGAGCACTCCTGTACCCCTAAGTCATCAGTGAGCACCAAGCTGGGAATGCGTGGAAGACATTTCTTAAAACATGAAGAAATGCACCCAGCATGTTGTAGGGATGGGCAGCAAACACAGCTAGACCTAGTTCATCTTCCACCGAGCTAGAGTAGAAATCCTCAGAATCAAGGGAGCGTTAAGTCCAGAGCCAGAGAGGGTTGGCCTCCATAAAAGACTACAGCAAAAACAGATGAATATGTGGAGGAAGTAAAATCTAAACTAAATGCTGGTAAGACTTCTTCATAATGTGTGAAAGCAAGATCTGCAAACACTTTCTAGTAACTTAATTGTGCTTCAAAACCAAAGCTCAACAATGTTTATAGGGATACAGACATACCCAGGTCCTAAGAAATCATGTTGTCTGTTGATAATTAGAGCTTATTAAAAGGCAACACAATAGTATTTCTAGTGATGAAAAACTCACCCGTGACAGCCTAGAAATGACATTAATCGTAGGGCACAGTAGAAAAGCATGCTAAAAGTCACTGTGTCTATATTCCATAAGATTAGTAGCTATGGAAGAGATCAAGTATGGAAAGATAAAGACTTCTTTCTTCATTGAACTTCTTGAAACCTACAATGTCTGCAGTGCTTTCTGCTCACTTGGCTTCCCTCTTCTGCCACTGAGTTGATCTATTTTGTTGGTGATGGTAATGATTTCTTTGATGCTCTTAGAATTAGTGTTTCTAGGCTTCCATCATTGACGGAGGGCTGGCAGCTCCCCAGGAACCCTCCTGGTTTGGGGCACTACACTGGGACTGCTGAGGTAGCCAGTCTTGTGGACTGAGGGACTATAACTCCTTGGCATCTTCAGTGTGAGAAAAAGATTGTGGTGTTCCTAGATTCTAGAGCTCCAGTCTCAAGAACTGAGTAACTGCAGTGTTCTTGGCCACACAGGTGGGAAATTACTGTTGTTATTTTGATAAAAGCTTACTTAACACATTCTTTATGATTTTTCCCCCATTCTGTTGGTTCTGTTTCTCTTAAGTACCCTGACTAATGAAAATTAAATAAGATTAACAGTAGATTAGATAGTCCAAGAAAAAATTAATATTGCAGACTGAATTACATCCCTTCCAAAATTCACTCATGGAGGCCCTAGTCCACAATATGTTAGTATGTGAGATGAAGGCTTTGTGTGTGTGTGGGGGGGGTAATTAGGATTCAAAGAGGTCATGAAGGGAGGGGTCCTTATAGGAAGAGAGGTAGCAAAAGATCACTCACTCTGCATTTGAGAACACACAGGAAAGGCAGGAAAAGACCCTTCTGGAACCTCAGTGGTCTTCTAGCCTCCAGCACTGTAAGAAATGTCCCTCTGCTACTTAAGCCACAAAACTCTGGCATTGTTTTGACAAGCTGCAATGAGGAAGAGTTACTAAACTTAAAGAATAGCAAAACAAAACAAAACAAAACAAAAACAAACGTCCAAAATGAGGTCCAGGGACAAAAGAATTGTTTTCCAACCGCCAACAGACTATGGAATAGGTTTGTCCTCCACCCCACCTCTCCCCTAAAATTCACATTTTTGCTGGAGGGGAGAGCACAGAGAACTTGGAAATCAGTGTTTGAAAAATGTCCAAATATGATAAAACTTTACATATATATACATATATATGTATATATATATGTAATATGATACTTATATATCAGAGTAACCAGACACCTCCAGCACAAGAAGAAGAATATAAACACAAGGTAAATTATAACCAGATTTCTGAACACAAATGATAAGATCTATCTTGAAAGCGGTCAGAGGAAAGGTACTAAATACACAGAAGAGCAAGGTGGAGGATGGCAGATTTCTCACCAGAAGTAATCCAAACCAGAGCTCTCTGTTTAACACACCAAAGGAAGACGCAGAACTTGTCTAGCCTGTGTGGAGCCCTGGATTCAATTTCCAGGACAGGGAGGAGAAGGAAGAAATGGAGGAAGGGGATGGAATGAGGGAGAAGGAGGGAAGAGGAGGATGGAGATAGGAGGAGGAGGAGGAAGAGGAGGAGGAGGAGAAGCAGAATAAGCAGTAGCAGCAGCAGCTACAACAAACAAAACAAATTCATCAATCTAGAACTCTAGATCCAGAGACATTATCTTTGGGAAACCTAGTACAGACTGGAGGCGTGACAAGGTGGTAGAACATTTTCCTAGCATGCACACCACAGTGTCCTGGGTTCGGGCACAGCATGACCAAACAAGAAATAAATAAAACAGGAGGAAAATCACAAAGCTAATAAAAACCCCACAAAATCAGACCAACACTACCCAGAATACTGGAGCAAACCCTTTCAATCAAAGAAGATGGATGCTGGACAGAAGCTGGCAGTTTATCAAAAGAGCCTAAACACAGGACACAGAGATGGCCACAGGGGAACTGGGACAGTGTTTGTGTCTTCTTTGTTTTATTAACTCTTTTTAAAATATAATTGTCTGAAGAAAATTAATGGTGCATGTGGAGTTTGAGGCACACATTGAACCAAATGTATGAAAAAACAGATCAATGTCAGGAGCAGAGAACTGTCCCAAGCTTCTTAAAGCATGTAAAAATATGATAGGGTCTGGGATGAATGAAATACACCTTCTACATAAAACGGCTACTAGGTAACACAAAATAGAGTAAGAGCTACGAAGTCACACAGGGGATAAAGGAGAATCATAACTTTCAGTAAAGGTGGAGGAATGGAGAAAAGGGGGTCGAATGCAACCGAGACCCAGAGAAGACAAAGGCAGGAGGAGTGGCGTGACCCTGTGCCAACACACACATAGCACACAGCGGGACAGGCTGGATCCAAATGTAAGACTTGACTGTGCTGCACCGCGAGAAGCGCAGCTTTAATACAGACACAAACTACAAGGTAACACACGGGAGAGGGTCTGCACTCCTGTGTGTGGCTGACCCTACTGCTGTCTGGTGGGGGCAGTCTCCAGCAGCACAGGGCTTTGAGAGGAATCCATGGAGTCAGCGTAAACTGGACTTTTCTATCTCAGGGGTTTAGGAAAAGAAGCACTCATATACTCTCTTGATGGCTTCCTTCTTTATTTTCTGTTCTCTCGTGTTCTTTCTATTTCTTTCTCGGTTCTTTCTACTGTATATATTTTTTTTGCACTTAAAACAATCTTGGTGGAGGAATATATTAATTGAATTAGGAACTGCATTAAGTGAAAAGTAAGAAATGAGAAAAACATAAAGAAAAACTTCCCTCAAAATGTTGGTGGTCATTACTAGTAGGCTGTGTGATTTGGGGTGATTTATTGGCCCAGCTTTCATAATTCATTGCTAACAGGAGAGTTGGGAAGTCAGCTATCAAAACATGTACGGACTACATGCTTTTGTCCAGACCATACTACACCTTCCAAGCATAGAAGGTAGGTGGCAGCTGTAGACATTTTCCTTGCCCTTTGGAAAGTTCAGGTTTTTCTGAAAAATAAAGTTTGAGATGAGCACTGTATTTCCCCCACGCCCATCAGGCATCTGCCCATCCCAGCCCCAGGCTGTGGCTGCTCCTCAGTCAGTGCAGAATCACATGTGTGCATCTCTGTGGTGAAAGACCCAGCCAGAGCCCCACTGACCTTCAACTGGTTCTTATGGTAATGTAGCTGAATAAGACTTTTCTTCAGAGATATCCTAGAATTACAGCAACATTAGCTGATTGAGCTGCTTCCTGAAGCCCAGTCTTCATTTCTGGACCAACATTGGCAAAAGGTGTGATACCTAAGCATCACTGGTAGAAGCTGTCATCACTGTGGTGGCTTGCTCATTAGAGTTGATAACTGACCTCCAAATTTAGTAAGTAGATTGACAGAGGTTAGCAACGATATCTTGAAAACAAGCTGCAGTGTAGAAACTTGAGTTATGACAGGCTTGAAAACAAGGAATTGAGATCACATTATTAAATCTCAGATGCTTTGGTAACGCCACATCTTCAGGCAGGTGCCTCCACACCGTGACTCCCCTTTGTCACAACTACCGCATTTTGCATATGTATTTTTTTTGTGGGTTGAACATGAGTGACAGTCTGTTTATAAAAGCATGCTTTAGAGAGAATGTCAGTTCAATTTTTACTTCCCTTGGAAGTCATTTTGATTTTGAATCCTGGGATACATCCATCTCATTTGAGGAAGAATGCCAGCAAGGGTTGGACAGTTGTTGCACGGAACCTCGATTCATGCCTAGCTGCCATCTCTGCCACACACCGAGGCATTCGTTCACTGTTTTGTATTGTTCCTCTAAGAGCTTTGTACATGTTTGCAGTATGTTGAGGGTGACGAAGAATTGCACCCTCTCCGGTGAGGCAATAAAACATTTTCATTTTCCAATGGTTTTTGTAGGACTCCATAAGACAGTTGAATAAGAAATATTTTGCCAGCTCTTCTGTGCGAGCCTCACTCACCAGAAGAATGGCACAGTTTGGCTATGACACAGTTTGGCTATGGCACAGTTTGGCTGTGGCACGCTTGGCCAACTCTTGCTTTCCCAGTCAGCTTTCACTGCTGTTTCTATGGCAGATGTTTCTTATTTGAATCCAACATTGCGATTTGTCTTCAAAGAATGGGCCATTTTTCTGTCTACCAATAACTCTATGAGACTTTAAGGTATTTTTTAAAATTTTCCTCTTCTCATAGTCACTGCTAAAATATCTCAAACTGTGGAAATATTTTCCTCTTTCTCGTATCACTTTTGTCAAGTGATCATAGCTTTTCCCAAATTTCTGGATAGTTTATATAGCACTCACAAACTCATCATCAAAAAAATCAAATATTAAGTTCTAGAGATTAATATATTTTGGGGCATTCACATATTAATAAACACATATGTATTCTTTATTCTCTTCATTGGGCTGACACAGCTCCTGGGGAGCATTGTTTAATCACAGCACTTTTTTTGTCTTTTCTTCTTTCTAGTCTAACCGATTCTTTTTCTTTTTATTGCTTTTACTGAGCTATACATTTTCTCCATGTCCCTCTCTTCCTCCCCCATGCCTTCTACCCGCTCCCATGACCTCCATGCTCCCAATTTACTCTGGCGATCTCGAGTCTGACCTGTCCGTATCAGAAACCTCCACTCTGTGTTCCTCTTGCCTCCTTTCTTTCTCTAGCATCTGTTTCTCCAGCAAGAGTCCTCCCAACGACCAACCGTGGAATTTCGGCCAAAGGATATTGTCCTCCAAGACCTTCCAGTGTTCTCTGGCTATGATTTGGATGCGATGAGAAATCATATGGGTTGAAGTCGTTTTCAGCATTGTCTTCTTTGTGGTGTGCTCACGAAGCTAGCCTGGTGCTTGAAGAATGAGTGCCTGGACTGGGGAGAAAGAGAAACGCATGAAGAAGAAATGAAAGGAAGCACTGGAGCCTTGGTCCCTGGCTGTGCCCTGTGAGGTGCTGAGTAAAGACAGAACTATCATGTCTGACTTCACTTGCCTTCGAGTCGCCTCGCTTACCTGAGACCTGGAAACACGGTATTTATTCAGCTCTTTCAGGCTCACAAAGGAAATGTTTCATTTAGGCTCTGACAATTTTCGGCTAAGTTACTGTAATACCCTGCTAGTTGGTCTCTCTGACCCTCTTATCCATCTCCTGTAATCTACCCTGTAATCTATCTCCTACCGACTCCCAAGGATTTTACTTGTAGTAATTCTGATTATAGGTGTCCCTGAGAGCAGTCTTCCGAGAGCGCCTGAGCCTTCGTTATAATCAAGATAAAGGCCAATCATTTTTATGTGCTGTAGAAGCAGAAATGTGGATGTGGGCAAAGAGGAGAGACTCATAAACATCTTCAATCTGGAATCAAGGCCCCACTCCTGATGGCATTCTATTGGCCAGAACTCAACCACAAGTCACACTTATGAAAAAGAAGCTTGTGGTGGTATTTTGTTTGTGATCTTACAAATCAAGCTGGCCTGAAGATCAGAGGAGCATAGCAGGCAGCCACTTGTTCTTACCTTTACTGAATGCCCAGACCAAATGGGATATCCTGTCTCTACAAGTTTTCAGACTAAATACAATGATGAACTCCTGTCTCCTCCCCACTTATATTTCTCGCTCCACTTAGCCTTATCCCTTCCTGTCTCCACCTCCATAGTGTTGGGATTAAAGGCGCATGACTTCCAAGTACTGGGATTAAAGGTGTGAGCCACCACTGCTTGGCTCCATTTCTCTTTTAGACTGGATCAATCTTGTGTAGCCCAGGGTGGCCTTGAACTCACAGAGATCCATCTGCCTCTGTCTTCCCCCAAGTGCTGGGATTAAAGGTGTGTGCCACCACTGATTGGCCTCTATGGCTAGCTAGTGACTTAGCTCTGCACTTTGATCTTCAGGCAAGCTTTTTTTTGTTGTTAGATCACAAACAAAATATTACCACAGAGGCTTGGAAATGTAGTCTTTCATGTGCCCAAGCAAGATGAGACTGGCCTTATCTACCACAGTACATTTTTTTTAAAAGAAACTCCTTAGCAACCATGATAAATATTCATTAATACAGACAGGCTCTTACTAGCAGAAGAAAAGAGAATTGACATTTATTGAATGTCTACCATGTGCTTTTAGTTTGTAGGAGAGTCTTAGTCTCTTCTATGTCCGGGACTTAACAGATTGCCTACCATACAACTGTCCCAGAAAAATCTCTGGTGAACTGAAGTTTATAAAAATATGGAATTTTTAAAACTATGAAATGCCCAAACAGTCTTCCTAATCATGACTGTCTTTTCTCCCTCGCCTTGTCTTCCCTCTCATAGATGCATTGTTACTTTTTCCATTTGATTCATCTGGTGTAGTCTTTTGAGTTCGCATTTTCCTGTTATACTGCTAATTAAAGCAAGCAGTTGACTTGAAGGTGAGGGTTACTATTCTTCAAGAATGTCTGCACGCTGATTCTGGTTAGTTCTGGCCTTACCAGAAAGACAATTCAGACAAGTTCCTAATACCAGGCTGCTGATGACTCAGGATTATTTTCCTGGGTTATTTATGAAGACGAACACTTAGATAGAAAGTTGGGGTGATGCCCAAGTCCTCACTATTCTAAGGAGTTTCTTTCAAATTGCTAAGGATTGTGCTCTTTCTCGTTCCTCTTTGCTGCAAGAATGAGTCAAAGTCATTTGCAGTTGAGATGCGACGGTGTGGTGAGGCCAATTTTGATGTTTTCTCTTTGAGAAGGGGAGGAGAGGGGCAGGAAGAATAGCAGTATCCTTGGAAGGTAGTGAAAAATGCCAGCCAAACTGTAGAACACCAGGGTGAAGATGAGAGAACACAGTCTAGAAAAGAGAGGACCCATTGGCTAGCCCAGAAAACCAGATCAGCCTCAATGCTCAATACAAAGGTGTCTGTTGAAATGGGCAGCCTCCCATTCCAAAGGGAAGTAGGGATCTTCTGAGTCACATTGTTGCCTTCCTTAGACAGTCACAGGAGCCTGGTTGTCCCTTCCCCATCTCCTCCTTTGTAGCTGACCATGTTTAGTGGAGAGATGACAGACTTTTTGGTTTACCAGACAGTTGAAGGTCCTACATTCCTTAGCAGGCCAGTTATGGAATGATACCAGGAAAGTATGGTTTCTTCTCTTCACCCTCACACTGGTGGCTGTGTGTCACCCCCAGAGATCACTCAGGGTTCTCAAGTCTGAGTGCTCAGGTTCAGTCAGGATTTCCTTCGCACACTGACGCATGGTCAATAACTGGCCATCTTAGCCAGAGGTGCTGACCCCCATCTCCTAGTCTTTAGATAGAGGCTACTAAATTCCATGAGATGCAAGGTGCATCTTTCTCAACTACATCTTGTAAGGTCAATATTACTTTCCTAGTAATTCTGGAACTCTAACTTTTAGCTTTAATATTGAGTGCCTCTTTTGAGAGCCTTCTATTAAAAAAAAATAACACTTTCTCTAGAGATCCATCCACAAAATGCAAGCATTTCTCCCTCATTTTCTTTCAAAGAAGCAAATGTCTAACAGAAGAGCAGTTCTGTGAAGCTGGATTCAGCCTTTTTTGTGCCTCTGCCCTGCCTCTGGGGAGCCTGAGGGTGGGAAGTGATGGAAGGCAGTGTGTCTTCCGGTGGATGAAAATCACCAAGAGAAGCCAAGCCAGGGATGTGGGAGGCACTGAACTCTGAACTCCATTTGGGGAACTGACTGACAATTTTATACTCTGTTAGCTTTTCCAACTATTTGGAGCAGTTTTCTCTCATGAATCCAGTCAGAACTAGACTGTCAAATGATTGCTTCAGGTTTCAGCTCACATCTCTTTAGCTGCTTTGTAAATGTTCCCCCGGGACATTTCCAGTCACCTACGTCCCCAAGCTGTGAAGTAAGTGCTCACCAGACAGACAGGTCACACGTGGCCCAGCTGCAGGACCTGGCCCTGACACCTAAGCGTTCGGCTGCTGTTATTCTAAACAACCCCTGACTGAAACTAAAACTACCTCGGAGCCTGGATAGACTGTCTAGCATTAGACAAGCCATGATGGAATTGGTCAGAGAATAATTAGGATGATGGTTTGATACTCAGGAAACTTCTTGCAAATGGCAGTAGTTTGGGAGGAAACACAGAAAGGGAATTTTCAAATACTATTTGACAGCTGCAGCAATGGATTTGTTTCTCTTTTAGCTGACAGGAATTGCATTTGAAAGTTGTTTATCCTAACTGTAGAGGAGATGTTAGAGGTGAATGAATGAACCCTTGTGTGTTTTTTTCATAATGAGCTCACCTCTGACTGACTGGGCAGGGATGCTCCAGGCACTCCCGTTTCCCCAGATCCAGACACTGACTGAAGTCCTTCTCCTGACTCTTAAGTCTTGGACTTACTGAATTGTTTGTGCTCATGATATCATCCTGACTTTTCCACTGAAGACAGATCTCTCTGTCTTTGGCTTAGTGAAATCATTTTAGAACAAGACCATGAAGAAAAAGCAAGACATTCATGTGAAGTTGAATAGAAGTCCAATCTTTAAGTTTTCACATTGCCACGGTGCCAATGAGGGTACCTGAGTTGGAACTGGTCTGTTGTAAAATGACGGCAGGAAATTAGGGCTCTGGCCCCCGCATCCGACATCACTGGTCATGCGAATGTGGGCAATGTCATTTGTCCTCTCTTAGTAACTTGTGGGAGGCAGGAAGTTGATTGTCTCCTACCATGTGGTTCTTCGGAATCAAACTCTGGTCGTCAGACTTAGGTCCCTTCTTCTGTTGAGCATTCTCACCGGGGCCAGCAGCTAACTCCTTTTCTTCATTCTCCCACAGTCCATCTTGTGTACTAAATAAAAAGGAGCAAGTGCCTGAAGCAAATCTATGTATGACTATCCCAAGCCTTTGATCTCAACACTCAGGAGGCAGAGACAAATGGATCCCTGTGAGTTCAAGGCCATCCTGGTTTAAGTGGAGACTTGTAGGCCAGCCAGGGCTACATTTTATGGGCTGTAAGTCTGGTTTATCATTGTTGAACTTTTATGCCCTATCTTCAAAAATATAACTTGTTTTCTCTCTACATAATTATTGCTGATTTGAATAATTTTTCTTCTCTACATTTTGGACAGATCCTTTGTGTCTCTATGTGAATGAAAGCTTTGCTTAAGCAGATTGCTCTAATACATTTCTCATAAATCTGTCTCACTGTGCTCAAGGGTCCAGCTGAGTTTACCAGTCATCCCCACCCCAGGAGTCAACCACTGTAAGTCAGTGTTTGGGAAGATCTGCATTCCTTTCCTCTAATAAGTCCATATAAATAGTTGAAATTTATGCACAAACAGGATTTAGAATCCTTCCTACCACATCAATATTTCATCTTGAGATCCCATAAGCTTCCCCGGCTTCTTTAAGAAGTATGGAAAAAGATAATATAAACACAGTGTTCTGCTTATCAAAATATTACCCTGAATATCTACTTGTGATACATTGCTTCAGAAAGTGGCCACAATTCTACATTCCATGCTTGGTCTATGACCTTCACCATGTGGCTTTGTCACTTGTCCCATCGAATAAGTAGCTCATTTTCCTGTTACATCAATCTTGGCTGGTGTCTTCTCACCTCTGACTGGGGCCTTATGATGCTTTCACATCTAGGTTTATCCTCTCTGTCCTGGAAAGAAGCCTGGGCTAGCTTGCTCGGGAGTGAGTGAGCATGTGGAGCAAGGCCAGCCTGGGATGGCCAAGACCACCAGACACGAGGTTAAAGCCAGCCAGCTGCCTGGTACTAGAGTGACCCTCAGCCAGTATGGGAAAGACTGCTTACCCAAGCCCAGCCAAGAATAGCAGAATGGCCCAGCCAGCTCAGTCGTGAGTGAAGATTGTTTATTATTTTCCATCACTTAAGGTTTGTGGTTGTTTGTTATATAGAATAATTATGACAGCAAAGCACTGATGTGTGAACTAACAAAGAAATACTATGATCTCCCAGAATGGCCATGGAACTTTGTGGAGGGTTAGCCTTGGAATAGGACAGGAGAAATCTGTTTTGTTGGTCCTAGAATATGGACCTTCACTTACTAATGCAATGCCTGAAAGAAGTCCTTCTTAAGAAGGCTGTGTCTGAACTTTTTGTTTGTTGATCCATCTCTCCTAGTTAAGGACAGTTAAAAAAATCTGAGACCAGACTTTTAAAACTGCAACACCAATAACCAAGTATATGAAAACCTTGTCATGGGGTCAGACAAAGGTCAGAAAAAAAGCATATCTTTTTGTGGGATATGAACTTTGTTGAGGACTTGAGACAAAAATAATGTAGCTTTTATACTAACTAGTATATTATAAAGCAAAATCAAAGTTTAAGACACTTTTATAATAAAAGACAATCACCCATTTCTCTCTTCTAATGTCTCTCTTAATTTTAAAAATATTTTATCTATTATTTAGGAGGCATGTATACCGTATGTGTGGGGGTCATACATTTCGGGGTCTGAAGACAACGCTGAAGTTTTTTTTTCTCTTCTACCAAGTGAATGCTGAAGGCTGAACTCAGGTTGGTAGGTACCAGGGTACACTGAGCCATCTCCCAACCCTTTCCCCTGATTATCCTGTGGAAATCCTACCTCACAGTGTGATGATGTTTGAACATGGGGCCTTCGGAGGTGTTGATATAATGGCAGTGAGACCTGAAGGGTAGGATCAGCAGCTTAAACAGGAGGCACAGCCAGGGTTTTGCTCCCCATACCTGTGAGGATAGCCACGAGAAAGAGGCCATCAGTATACCAGGAAGAGAGCCTCTACTGGAACCCCACCATGAACCTTGACCTCAGACTTACAGTTAGTAGAGCAACCTAAATTTCTGCTACGCTGTAAGGCCCTGACTCAACAAAATAAGCACAGAGAAATGAATCGCTGTCATTAGACTTACACTCTGCCATTATAACTCACAGTGAGGAGCTCCCAGGGATCAACTTGGAAGCCGATGGGGTATGGGAGCCTTAAAACAAGTACTAGGTAAGAGTGACTCTCAGGTTACACCGCGTTTTATTTCAGGAGCTCCTGCCACAAATAAAAGGGTTTTGTTTGGTTTAGTGTAAGTATGTTCCCTTCAAAATTTGCGTCATACTAAAATTACCGTCTGTTTATCTGAACTGTAAATCTACTGGCCATCTTAAGTTTTATTTGGCAACTCTGTCTAAGAGCCAAGTCTCCACAAAGGCAAAGAGCTTTCCACGTTGTAAGGCAGATCAAGTCACCTTGGCTAGTTAAGTTTTCCATTCTCCCTAAAGCTGAAGTTTCAAGTCCTTGGTAGGGTTTATCTCTCCCACCTATTGCCTCATCTTCTCCCACCCTTCTGTTTTTCTCATTACAACCTTTATTCTCAAGTATTTTCTGGCAAGTCCCTCTAATTGGTCCCATCTGATAAGCGCTAAATCCACGGTCATGGGATACTTGACTCTAACAGGATAGCTTGATATGCTGTGAATATCTCCGCTATTGGATTGTGAGCTCTGTAGGCTCAGAAACTACAGCCATCGCTCTTACCGTTGACTCCACCAGCTCTTAACCTGACATAGAGTAGGCGCCCAACAATAACTTATGAGTAGAATAAACGAACTCAACTATTGTACTCACTCTGCAGAGACATTTAGATTAATTAAAGATACTTTTGAAGATTATTATTGTTCCTAGCCCCTATAAAGAATCATGAGAAACACAAGAAACTTTCACTAGAAGCTGGAGGGATGTCTTTCAATGGGTAAAAGCATTTGTTTTTCTTGCAGAGGACCATGTTTGGTTATCAGCACCCCCTCTAAGTAACTGACAATATCTTGTAACTCCAGTTCCAGGGGATCCACCACCCTCTTCTGGCCTTTGTGAACATCAAAGGAACATAACATGAAGACAGAGAAGCAGGTACATGCATATAAATAAGGTAAAAAATAAATTTTGAAAAATCGAAAAGAAACCTTAGCTAGAGAAATCGGTAAAAAGGCCTGGTCAAGAATTCCACTGTTGGTATTCAGTTACTCTTTGTGGAAAGGATGCATGAGGTTCTTATTTAAGGGTGTTTGCGTTTTTAATATTTCTTCATTATGTTAATTTGTTCTAACTCTATATTGTATAGCAGAATTTTCTTACATTTCCATAAATTGGGATAAATATAAGAAAGCTATTTCTTATGTTTCCATGTGGGCAACTCAGACTCGCTTTCCTTCTACATTTAGCCCATTTCATTTTTCTGAGAGTATGAACATTTCTTTCTCATCCCCCTCCAAAGAAGATACTTCATCTTATCAGCTAGAAGAAATACATTTAAAAAAAAATAGCTGGGACCTTCCAATGGGAAGTTAAAACAAAGAAAAATTAAAATCTGTAATTTGCAAAGTCACTGTAACTCTCAACACGGAATGTAAGAAATAATTGGAAGGCCCAGTTAAAGCAAAATTTAAGAGCCCGTCTCTGCCTGAGAGTCTATGGAAGTGAAGCCAGCATAGACCTGTGGCACTCAGGAAGGCTGCTCTTAGCCGGTTTGCATTCTTGTCTTGCGGCAATTGAGTGTAACCTTCAAAATATAATGAATGAATTGTGTGGCCTCACAGGGATGTGGGGGTGGGAGGAGGAGGTGGAAGATTTAGGGGAAATGTCAGACTTGAGTGGGAGCTAAGAGCCTGTGATTGCCTTCATTTGCTTCGCGCAGCTGAGGAGAGCAACCAAATGGAAGTGGGGATACAGTGAAAGAAGTGGGGGAATCACAGACTTTCTCTCTCTCTCTCTCTCTCTCTCTCTCTCTCTTAATTAAATGTTTCTTGTGTTTTACTTCCTGGCCTTGACTGATAACTTCTTTTCCCCTCCTTATATCAAAGCAGCTTGACGTTGTCTACAGGGGGTAGTTGGGGGGGGGTGTCACAGATTTTCTTAAGGTTATAATGGAAATATTTCCTGGCAGCAGATACAGATGTGTTTGTCCAAGGCAAAGGCTGTGCTTGTCAAGGATTTCTTGGCTGCGGCTCCCCTCGCTGGGAGTAGTTATTTACTCTTAATTAGCCCTAAATACAGTCGAGCAGAGTCAAGGCCGCATTTGAAAGCCATCATTGCTGCCTCAAATCCGACTGCAGTGGGAAAGAGTGACTGACAGAGATTAAAAAGGCTGTTGATGGGCACGTATTAGACTTCATCATCAATAACAAAATCCAATGAGAGGGACAACATGTATTTTATGTTCTCATAAACACAGATTTAGTCCAAGGAAGCCCACATAATAGGGCTTGTGGCATGGGCTGAATTGCTCTGAATTTAATTTAGAACAACATAAAAGATCCAATATCAGCTGCAGGGCAGCAGCCCAACTTCAGCTTGGGGGAGGCATCTGTTATGAGAACGAAAGCAATCTCTGCAGTTTGCACTGAGTCCCTTCCACTCAGGAAGGGCCTCATAAACAGTGAAAGCGATCTCATCTTCCCCGAGTGACAGCCCACCTCCTTAGCTGCCCCATTGTCCTCTTTAAAACACCTTCTGCCAGACGGATGGACGGACGTTCTCTCTCTCTCTCTCTCTCTCTCTCTCTCTCTCCCTCCCCTACCACCCACCTCTCTCTCTCTCACACACACAGACATAAACACACCGTCACAGAGCCAGAATTTCCCACCTATCAGACTGATTTGGGTAAATTTCTCTGGGGACCTTAGAAGGAAATGGTTTACTTCTCCTGGGGGTAGAGGGCACTCGATGGTGGGATCTCATCTTTCCATTCGTTTCTGCCTTCCAGGAGGTGAGTCTCCTCTCAAGGCTAACTCATTCATACTTGTTTTCTACTATAGCCTTGGCATTGGCCAGCACTGTAACGCCTTTTGAAATTTGCTCCAAGTCTATACTGGTTCACCTCTATAGATGCCAGGTCACATCTCCAGGTCACATGTCCAGACAGTTCTCTGATCATTGCCACGTGTCTGTACTAGCTCCACCCCTCCCATAATTTTTCTGCCCAGACAGATGACCAGAGGAAGTACCTCTTCCTTTCACTCCCAAAGGAATGTCCACGTGTCCTGTTTTGCTAATAGTAACCATCCTCCCTAGCCCCCCCCCCGCCCACCCATATAATGAATACAAACCCTACCCTCCCAGTTTCTGGCACCCTCGATCAGGGAGGAGAGAAAGAATCTGCTATTATTTTTTTTCTTTTTTACTTATTTATTTATTTATTTATTAAAGATTTCTGTCTCTTCCCCACCGCCGCCTCCCATTCCCCCCTCCCCCAATCAAGTGCCCCTCCCTCATCTATTTAAATCTACCCTCATTTCTATTAGATCTCTATTCAGGAAGCTGATGTCATCCCGCACACCTTCCTTCCCTTGAGGGGTGAGCAACACCTCCCAAGGCTCTTATGGCTCGGCCAATCATACTTCCCTGAGAGCTGCTGCCTGGGGACGACAGGGTGAAGTCTAGTGTCTTGGAAGGTGAGTCTCCAGACTCAGGCAGAGTGCTGAGAGAAAGATGGGAAAGAGGGGAGGGGACAATTTCTTCACCACGGTTTGTAAACACTGGTAAATTCCATATACGATTTTTCAGTGCTTGAGCCACAAACATTAAGGCAAGAAGAAAGTGAGAAAAAGCGGCCAAGTGTACAACACAAATCTTATTGAGCAGAAGGAACAAAAGCCGTAGTCTCCAGCCGAAAAGGCTTTCTTATTTCGGATTATTGTTTTCGTTGTTGATGTGGTCGTTAAAGCCTGCTCTTTCTATTTGCTCCGCCTAATTTCTACCTGCGAGAGCTGTGTGTGGAGATTTTAGCTAAACCTGTCACAATGCAAGAATAACTAGAGTCCGTGCTTCCCCAGGACAACACACGCAGTACCATCCCTGCTGTGTGCGACAGCCTCTGCGAGGCTCTCTCGCCTCTCAGGGAAATGAGCAAGATGCTCTTTGTGAAGTTCATGCTGATTATGCCAAATGTGACTACAGGAAATCTCACTCCCTTCCACTGTTCTGTGCATAATCTCTGGTGGATAAGAAGGAGAAGGCTGCAAATGGCCTAACGCACACAGCCACTCTAATTCCAGGCAGTGAAGTGTTTGACAAGACCCTTTGGAGAAATTACACGCCAAAATATGTGACTTAGGTGTGAGCCAAAGCAGTTGAGGAAAGGACGGTTTGGCAGTTACTAATGGAAAACGTTTCCAGAACGTAGTTACCTGGTCTCAGCTGTGGAGTGGTTGGCAAAGAGCTCTCCAACTTGTCAGGTTTCAAACCCAGGGCATCCAGTTGCCTAATGTCTGTGACAACGGTGTGAGTGGACAGTGCTCTGTGGTAGAGTCCAGAGCTGCGGATCCCAACGTCAAGGCTCATGATTGGGTACCACCCTTGCCTTTTTTCCATTTATTCATTCCACAAATGTTGCTTGTCAACTTACTGTCTTACAGACATCCTGCTAGGCATTGCAGATGAACCAGTGAGCGAGAGCAGAGGGAAGCAGCCCTCACAGAGCTGACAGGAGCTGGCTGGGGAGAAAACAAGTACCTTGTCACGTGCTCATCACCGTGATGGAAGATACACAGAGCAGGGTCAGAGACAAGGGGAAGTGACAGCCCGGTGAACTGAGTTACGGTGGCCTTCACTTGTGACAAGCACCGCACTAAGCATTGGTAGACACTTTCTCAGTCTAGTCGTTGGTACAATAACACCCAGAGAAGTTAAATGATTAGCTGGGTGTGGCTTAGGCAAGTCAGGAAGTACCGGATTTCTAAGTTGAAGCCAGACTGACTGACCGTCCTTCCAGTGAATAACAAACTCAATTGGAAACAGCAACAGCTTCCCATATTGGTGATAGCTATGTGCAGGCATGACATGGCATGTTTTGCATTTACCAAAGAGGTATCTACTGGAACTCCTGAATAAAATATCTCTCTCTCTCTCTCTCTCTCTCTCTCTCTCTCTCTCTCTCTCTCTCACACACACACACACACACACACACCCTAGAGTTCTTTGTTTCTGATACCATATCCTCTCTATTTGACATGTGACAAATCCTGGAAAATAAGATCACCCTGTCTCGCTTCATTTCGGTTTGCACCAATAGGCATCAATGTCCCGATCCACTTCCCCAGCCTCCTCTTTACCACAGCTGCCCTCACCCACACCATTCTCCCATACTAGCCTCCTACCATTTGCTAAATATGTCAACCAGCCATCATAGAGTAGGGTAGAGGGGGGGCTTCAACTTACTCTTCCCTCTGCCTAGAACACTTGCTCTCATGGACCCTCAAACCAGCCCTGCCATCTCCTTAAAGGGATACCTCCCCTGAGTGACAGAGAGAAAACAGCACTTGACCCGGCTATCCCATCCTTTGCTGTCTCCCTCACATGGTTTCATTTCTCTGAACAGCTCTTATCACCGCCTGACATATTTTACATGTTTTTTTTTTTAAATTCTCTGCCTTTCCCTATTAGAAGCTGAGTTTTGTATCCCTCTGTCTCCCCAGCAACTAGGACAATGACTGGCAAATGATAGGCATTCAATAAATAATTTTGTTAAATTATTAAATTATAAACAATACATCTTATTAAAAAGAACTGTATAACCTTGAAGAACCTTGCCAGTCTAACACAGAAAAAAAATGCACCATACAGCATAGGCTTCTAAGCAAGGCTAATGCCATTTAATAGAATAACAATTCCTTTGAGACAGATAAAATAGAAAGTTATTTCTTCGGCTCTTGTTATCAGAGAGTCATTGCAAGATAGATTTCAGTATTGTTTAGGGACAGAAATCTTTAGCCCTAGCATGTTGCTGGGTGGTTTTTGAAATGACACTGAGGCAAAAATAAAATTTGTTTATAGATGAAACACAGGTGGACGGAGAATGATGGTGGAATATAAGGTTACCTTTCTGGACTTGGTGAGTTTGAATAGTCTAGCAGACATCCACAGGTTGCCAAAGGTTAAGGTAAAGCTTTGGCACTGGACTTTGGAGCCATCAGGATAAATATGATGTTCAAGCCCTACAACAGGATGAAACCTTATGAAAGAGCCTCGATGTACAGACGTCCACGTCCTGATTCCGAGTGGCTTTGCCTGCAGTGGGTTTCAATGGCTTTAGTCTCTTCTGTTTCCGTCTTTATTTGATTTCTCTGGAATCCTGCTACCAGCTCTTGAGGGGTTTTATCTTACCAGACACTTGTGTGCTTCTAACCTCACGTCGACCCTACCTCTGAACCTTTCAGATGAGACACTGGGCAGAGCAGGGAAGAGACAATCCCTCTCTTCTGCTCAGATCTGAATACATGATCACTCAGTTGGAAATCAGAAGACACAGTAGTTTTGTATTGCTCAGTTTCAGGATAAGTTTTTTTTTTTTTTTCCTACTCATAGTTGCTTGTGCTTCTCTCTTGAGGCATGCTCTTTGGTTTTCTTGAGCCAATGTGTAAAAAAGCTGGCTGCTGTAAAGATTCCATATTAGTGAGCTCCTATGGAGAGACCACACAGCTCTTTTGAGAGATGGCCAAGGAACTGCAGCTGTTCCAGCATTTGTATGTTTTCATTCTGTCTAGTATTTACCGCCAGGCATAGAAATGTAAAAGTCTTCAGATCATTCTGGTCTCCAGTCTCAAGCTGCCCCGTTGGCTTTGCTAAGCTTGGTGGGAGAATTATTGTTGCTTCAAACAAGAAAGTTCATATCACACACTTTGATGGGCAGCATTAGGTGAGCGCAGCATCCGGGAGATGCAAGAATTACTGTGCACTGCAGTGGAGGAAGGGTGGAGAGAAGGTGAGAAAACAGAAACAATGCGTGGAGTTGGTCAATAGCTGTGGAGCTGGACTGGGGAGTGATATGAGGAAGATGTGGACCTATGGTAAGGATCACATTGGTTTTCTAAAATGGGAGATATTAAAATACATGTGTGGCTCTTGGGAATATACCCAAGAGAGGCCTTATCATACAACAAAAGTATATGCTCTACTATGTTCATAGAAGCATTGTTTGTAATAGCCAGAACCTGGAAACAACCTAGAATTGAAGAATGGATGAAGAAAGTATGGAATATATACATATTAGAGTACTACTCAGCAGTAAAAAACAAGGACTTCTTGAAGTTTGCAGGCAAATGGATGGAAATAGAAAACACTATCCTGAGTGAGGTAAGCCAGACCCAAAAAGAGGAACATGGGATGTACTCACTCATATTTGGTTTCTAGCCATAAATAAAGGACATTGAGCCTATAATTCGGGTTCTTAGAGAAGCTAAATAAGAAGGAGAACCCAAAGAAAAACATATAGGCATCCTCCTGAATATTAACCTTCATCAGGCGATGAAAGGAGACAGAGACAGAGACCCACATTGGAGCACCGGACTGAAATCTCAAGGTCCAAATCAGGAGCAGAAGGAGAGAGAGCACGAGCAAGGAACTCAGGACCGCGAGGGGTGCACCCACACACTGAGACAATGGGGATGTTCTATCGGGAACTCACCAAGGCCAGCTGGCCTGGGTCTGAAAAAGCCTGGGTTAAAACCGGTCTCGCTGAACATAGCGGACAATGAGGACTACTGAGACCCCAAGAACAATGGCAATGGGTTTTTGATCCTACTGCACCTATTGGTTTTGTGGGAGCCTAGGCAGTTTGGATGCTCACCTTACTAGACCTGGATGGAGGTGGGTGGTCCTTGGACTTCCCACAGGGCAGGGAACCCTGATTGCTCTTTGGGCTGACGAGGGAGGGGGACTTGATTGGGGGAGGGGGAGGGAAAGGGGAGGCAGCGGTGGGGAAGAGACAGAAATCTTTAATTAATTAATAAAGAAATAAATAAATTAAAAAAATACATGTGTGGAGTATTCAGAATGCTTCTTCAAAGAGGAGTCATTGATTTACGAGATCCGTGAGTGCTGAATCCAATGAGCAACGCCTTTCAGAAGGTGGAACAGTAGTTGCGAGGCTGCCCTTTCCCTACACTAGGAGAAAAGAGAAGCGAGCATGGGTTTACAGATTTACTGCTGGGAAGATCATTGTCTTCTGTCTTAGTCTGTTGGAACAAAATCAGGGACTAGATGGCTTAATGATCAGCAATTTCTCTTCCCCCAGTTTTGGAGACGAGGAATCCAAGGTTAAGATGTTAGCGTGTGTGATGTCTGGTAAAGGATCTTTGGAATGTCTTCCTGTTTCATCCTCATTTGCCAGGTAGACAGGGAGAAATTTCTTCCTCCTTGCTTGGGGACTCGGGCTCCATGGAGTGAGACCCCTATGACCTCCAGCAACTTCGATGGGTCTCAGGGAGCACTTTATTCAATGAGCCAATCCATCAGCTTTTTATGTAACTTGTATCCAACATCATCTACTGTCTTAACTAAAGTAACAGGGCTTGGATGGATGGGCCAGTGGTTAGCAGTACTTACTGCAATGAGGACCCAAATTTGGTTTTGTATCCTATGTTGGATGCTCTCAACTGTTTGTAACTATAGCTTCAGGGAGCTGATGCCTTCTTCTGGATTCTGCAGGATTGCTTCACATGCACACAAACACACCCTACCTATGTACATCATTAAAAACAAAAGTAAAATATTTAAATATAGTTTTAAAAATAAAAGGAAAGTGACAAGATCACCCTTTCAAACTTCTTCTTCATCCAGCAAGCTCAGTCAAAGACAATTAACTTTTTGTAATCTTCCAAATTAGTCAATTATCCAACCTTTAGAATTTTGAGGTTGCACTATCCAGTAAAACTTTATGTGATGATGGGAATTTAGATCTGTGACATACAATATGGAGGTCACCCAGTCCCATGTGCTTATAAAGATCTCCGAATACATTTTTATTTTACTCATCCTAATTGATATAAATGGTCAGTGAGTGCCCCATTAAGCAGCACAGCAACATAAATCGGTTCAATTTCTTGATTACTGGAACTTAGAGGGGGCAGAGGCAGGATTGGAGGAAAGGTAGGGGCCTGGCATAGTCGTCTTTAAAAGCAGCAACGTAAGAAACCCTAGACAGTGCTCAGTACACGATCTCTTGATGGCCAAACAGTTGTTTGGTTGGCATAGAAAAAGCTTTTAACTAGATGGAATCAGGTTCAGAAGTTTCTTATGAAAGACATATCACGGTGTCCGAAATCTAAGAATTTTCATAAGTTACAACTAGTAGAGACAGGCTGGAATATATGATAAGGAAAGCCCTTGGTTGGTGGTCTTATGAGAACTGCGGATATTCTGGAGAAGTTTCCAAGGCATAGAATAATCTGACCTTCATGGTTTGGTGGAAGATTTAGGGGTGGGAGAGTGATAAGGTAGAAAGGGTTACTGAAGAGCCCTAGCTTTTGTGCAGGACATATCCAGGGAGCAGACTACAAGCAAGGGGAAGTGTAAAGAAATCAAATCCGCTAATGGCCATCAATGGCCAGAGATGAGCAAGTAACGGGAATTGAATGGAAACCCTCCTCTCTGTTTTGAAATTAGACTGAACCCCGATGTCAACCTTTACTAAGAGAGAAAATAGACCAGAAAAGTCCTTTTAAAAATTTCTGCAGTTTCCCATGCACTATAAAAAAAAATGACTTCAGTGACTCTTCTCTTAGGAACCACTGTTAAATGTAGAAATGACTGAAAACCCCTGAAATGCAGCTGTAGTTCACTTACTTGAAGAATCTTTCTTTGTTTCTTGGTGTTCAGCTTCAACTAAGTTGCTGCCCCGAGCCTGAGCTCCCCCACCTCCTGTTTGCGGAGTCTTTGCCCATATACCTTGATGACCCTTTGCAAGGACAAAGACAGGACCTGCTCCTGCTGTGATGGAACTAGGACCAGGGAGCTGACTCCAGATGTCCTTACTGAGATTTCCTGCTGCTCTTATATATCTTCTTTTGGATGGGTTGGAAGTCATAAATTTAAAAGCCTATTAACATACATTTTCCGTGTTTGAGACATGACCTAAAATGTGATAGCTTTATTGAGATATCACACACTCATATCCACTTACTGGTGGACTGTGTGACTTAGGATGTTTCTGAAAGAACCAATAGAATGACAAAGACTGATAATGACAAAGACAGAGTCGCTACATGAATCTTCTCTGCTGGGACCAGGAGTTTTCTCAGGGAAGCTCTTCGCATGGCCGACACTTCAAGCTGAACCACATCAGTGTTACACACACTAGATCAAAGTGAGGCCCAACCACGAGGTGAGAATGCAGGGGTTTATATGTCACCTGCCTGCTGCAATGTCATATGCCACAGAATGCACTGTGTAATTTGATGTTGAGAAAGGGTGGGGTGTTTGTAATGGCAGTAACATCTATCATGGATATTGCAAACTACACAGTCCTTTTTAAGAGAATATTTTCTCACAAATTGAATTAATTGTTTTCTTCAATTGGTTGGCTCTCGTTCCTCCTCCTCATCCTAATGCCATTGTTTGGAATCTGCCTTCCTTAGTAACAAGAGAAGACTAAGCCCCAAGGTAGCAAGAAGCCTCAGTGTTTAGTGCCCTTGATGAGCCATGAAGGTGCCATGCTGAGGAACCTGCCAGGGAAAGCCTGGTAAATACTTTTCTGTAACAATGACCACCATGGAAAATGGGTGAGCCACTGTAGATGTTAGTGACCACGACTGCAGAAGACAGAACAGACTTCCAGTGTGCAAAATGTTTATAAACTTGTTTACTCACTGTTGTCTATAAATTCTTGGTCCAAATGTGGTCCATTCACTGTGACATCATTTCTCAAATCCCCACCCCTCTCAGACCTTTCTTAAGGTGGAATGAGTAGATTATTTGCACTCCTTCCTTTAATTCACTTCTCTATTTGAGTGTTTTTAAATAATTCACACACTCATTCATTTATCCTCCTAACAAGTATTGACCAAGCTTAAAGCATTGACTGCTCTTGTGGAGCCACTCAGTGAACAAAACAGAAAACTGTGTCTATATTTTGGTGGAGAAAAAGAACCATGAATTAGGACATTGAGCAAATAAAAATATCAATAGGATATTTCAAAGCTATAGAAAGATGAAGGCTGGGTACTGTCTCATATATATAGTGGCTTGTGAAGTTTGTCCTGAGGTTGGGTCCTTGGAAGGCAATACTGAATAAAGAACAAAAAAAATGCCAGAAAAGTTTTTCAAGATTATACAAGATCTTTCCAAGGACCAGAACAATGTGTCCAGAGCAGAAGAAGATGGGGAGCAGAGAGCACAGAGAGTGGTTATGTTAGGGAGTAGCTGGGAGTCATTACTGGGACCTTTGTAGACTTGGAAGCCACTTAGGCATTTTGAATAGGGAAGCTCATGACTCTGAGTCTGTAGTGAAGGCATGCGCCGTACTCTGGCATAGGGTGTGACTTACGGCCTCTTACCTAGTGAACCAACTTCTGTTCTCTTGGGCTGAACTCTAATAGTTCATAAGCTTTATCTTGGCTCGTGGTGTCTGAGGCTTCCAAGAATTCAAACTTTTTTCTGGATCTCACACATCTCCTGGTAGTACCTCGGAACTCACTGTTCCTGGTTTTCTGTTAACTCGTGTTCATTTCCTACTCCCAATATGTTAATGTTAATATGAAAATCTGGCTTCTCTCTCTCTTTCTGTGTGTGTGTGTGTGTGTGTTTCACTGCACATGTATTAATTGCACCCACACTGCATGTAAGGTCTGAATTAGGAATAAGGAGCATACACTTGTCAACTTCAATTGATCTGGCAATTCAAGAATTTACAGTGCAATGCAGTTTCCCACGTGTCTCACATGTAGGCTTTATTCCTTATAAATTCTCAATCTCCTAGATAAGAGTAATTTAATATACTTAGTATTAATTCATTGAGAAGTTACGCAGTGAAATGCTACTGCACATTCAACAACATGCCATGCTTTCCTTTGTATTAGTACATGACTTCTGCATTATGACGTAACAGTAAATGCACAGCTAAAACCCATCATCCATTCTATTGTGTGAGAGGGAGGTGGAAACGTACAACCCTCTCATGGTAACTCCCCACTCAGGTGTTGCGTTAGTTGTTTTTCTTGTTGCCTTGACTGAAAGCCACCTCAAACAGGAATGGTGGCATCTGAGTTACAGTTGAAAGAGGGACACAGTCCATTATGGTGCAGAAGCATAGTGACTGGCAAGAACGGCGGCTGGAAGGACATAGGCTAGAAGCTTCCCGGTAAGCGCACCTTGGGGTGCTTACACAGATGATTAGAAATGGGCTAAATTAATATGTGAGAATTAGCCTAGAAGAGGCTAGATAGAAATGGGTCAAGCAGTGTTTAAATGAATGCAGTTTGTGTGTTGTTATTTCAGGCATGAGCTATCAGGCGGCCGGGGTGCTGGGGACGCAGCCCTGCAGCTCCTATTTCAACAGTCCATAGTCAGGAAGCAGAGAACAGATGGGAAGAAGGCCTGGGCTGCAAAACCTTGAGGCCTGCCCCTAGAGACTCATTTCTGTCAGGAATATTTCACCCCCTGAAGGCTCACATCCTTCCCAAACAGCACCACCACCTGGGCACCAAGTGGTCAAACGCATGAGCTTGTGGGGCCATCTCAGACTCAAACCACAGCTGATGTCTTAGTCCGTTTGGTGTTGTTAGATTAGAATATCAAGGTGTGACTTATAAGGAAAATGAATGCATGTCTCACAGGCCTGTATGCTTAAGAGCAGGGTGCCAGCATCCAGCAAAGGCCTTCACGCTATGCCACTTACACAGAAGGAAAGAAAAGGAGAGAGAACAAGAGAGGCCCCATTTGCTTTCATAAGAAGCCCACTTCTATGACAGCAACATCAATCAGCTAATCACCTCTTATCAGGCTCCACTTCCCAACAGTGTCACATAGGGTTTGTGTCACAGACCTTTGAACGCTGAGAGATACAACCAGAGTGATGCACCATGCTACACCCATGGGTCTGAGGAGGCCAGGCTAGACCAGAATACAGTTTAACCCTAAACTCTGCTCTGACAATAAGGAAAGAGCTCTAGGATAGAAATACGTTTAGAACTTGAATAACAAAATCTCAGACTTGAAGAATGTCCTACAATAAATGCACACTTCCTGTAAGGGTCAGTGTGATAAGAACCTATGAGTAACTAGGCTCTTGAATGAGTTCCAACAATCACCAGAAGGAATGTCTACATAACTCAAAGGTCCCTGTGAAAAATGCAAGTGCATAGTCCCTCATTCAGAAATGTATTAGGACATTCAAGACATGAGAGGAAAACCCTAAGCCAAGCACAAGCCCTGCATGACCTGGGAAAGCAGCCCTGCCATAGGCCAAGACACACTTGCAGAGAGCCTGCATTCCCATTAGCACAGCACAATGCATTGTCATCCTGCAGCCTCAAGCCGCGATGGTGGTGTCTACAATGCACCACAGATTCTTCTTTACGTCAGTCTCACATTTAACCTCTCATGCTGTTGCTCCCATTCTGCAGATTGTAAAGGGAACCCCAGACGTACTCACTAGTAGAAGATTAGAAAGACTATGCAGCTAGTAAGAAAAGAGAGCCAGGACCAGATGCCGTGGACTTTGAGTTCTGAATGTGGAACCCTAACTCCTACTGTGGCTCCGTTTCTCTACTGTTTGTCTTGTTTTGAGGATTAAATGAGAATAGGTAGGCCGAGTGTTATTTCAAATTGTATATATTGAGTCCCTTCTGTGTGTCAGGCATTGTGTTAAAAATTATACTCGTCACTGTAATGGCGAAGGCTGCTATATGGATATATATTTCGTTAGCACGGGTTAAGAAACAGAGATACTTGGTAACTCCTCCAAGATCTAGTAAGTGAGTTACTGAGCCCAGATTTAGGCTGAAGGGTTAAGTAGAAGATGCAGAAAAATGTGTACAAGCCAAGCATGATGCTGCAGGCCTGAAATTCTAGCACTTGGGATGCATAAGGAAGAGGATCACAAGGTCAAGGCTGCACAGGACTGTGCAAGGAATTCATCTCATTGACAGAAAGGGGAAGGCCCCTGGCTATTGTACAGATATAAGTTGTATATTTATTATGTGATAAGAATATTTTGTGGCCCTTGTGGGTGAATTGTAAAGGCATTTTGTTGAAAATGTTTCTTTTATAATGGAAAGAGAATAAAAGATTATAGTCAGAAGGACGTAAAAGCAGGCTCTTAAGTGATATTTACATTTTATGGAAAAGGTAGGAGCCATTATCTTTTCTGAGTCTGCAATCCGAGTCTTTACTTTTTTATGATTTTGAAAATCGATTCCCTAGCAGGATATAAACAAGGAAACGTCTTCCCCACTGTGCACCAAGGTTTCCTCCATTTTCTTGCTAATTAAAACTTGTCAACAGGGTGATCTTTAATCTTCGTCGGTTGCCAACTGCCCTCCCTGTGCTGGACAAAAGTAACACGCTGTGCACAGACTCTCTTGCCAAAGGAAAGCATGAAGCCAAAGAGGCTTGGATACAGAGACGGGTGTCACAGGTGACGGTTAGTTCCTTGTGAAAACTTACAACATAAATTGTTCCCATCTCCTTCCAAGACGTGAGAGCTACATGATTCACTAAGACATGGACCAAACACCAGATCCCATGGTCGCTTTTGCTTTTATTCCCATTAGAGAGCCACAGTGGGCTGTTGAACATCACTCCTAGAGATAATAGGATCCCCCCCCCCCCGTTAATACCAGGAACGGATCAAGTTGTTCTTTATGCTACTACGTGAAGCTCTGAAAGAAACCCATCAAAATGATTATGTGCATTCAGCAAGAGTGGTGGAAACCCTCTTAATTTTCTATGGGTCTAGCATAGAGGAATCCAGTGATCAGTATCTGGGAATACAGTGGTGGAGAAGCAGGTTCATAATACTCTCCATTACCTGGTGAGTACCACAGGAGCATAAAATCCTGTAACAAGTCAAACAGAGAAATCCTTTTACCATGGCTTTGAGCAGGAGAAACAAAGCTGCGAGCTGCTTCATGCTGCAGCTAAGGGACCTGTGATGAGGATAAAGATGAAGAGGGACTTGGCTGTTGTCTAGAGGATTGCTGAGTTCATTCCCTGGCAGGAACACAACCAAGAAAGACAGAACACCAAACCACGGAGAAAGGAAAATAGCAACTTTACACATTTGTGATAGGAGAATCCTAAGGCTGGAAGTTCACCAAGCAGACTCTGGCTTGAGTATTTTAAAGTTGCATCCTCCTTTTTCCCACAGTGACCATCTGGGTCCCAACCCCTGTGCCTTTCTGCTGTTTCTTCTACCACAAGCCACCCTCTCAGTGAGCCTGCCTTAGTCTTCCATGTCTGACTATGTTCCTCTACTAACCTTACCTCAGATCCAATGTCTTATGCAATTTTCTTAATTTTCACAATTTTTCATCTAATTAGAACCTTATTTAATATTTTCATATCAGACCCCACCCATGCTCAAAAATCACTCGTAATGTTAATTTTGCCCGTTATCCTCATGATTCAACTGATAACACAAGGTCTCTCATACTGCAAATTTTAACCCTCACAATGTCTATACCCAGCCTCCACATGGTCCATTCAATTCATCCACAGAAAAGTCGAATCTGCCATGCCATCCTTGAATCTGACCTGGTGTTAGTCAACTGCTTTGACAAACTGGATTTGGTAGAAATGCCATTCTGAGACATTCAAGGGGAGTTCAGAAGAAGCCTTATATCTCTTGCCCAGATTTCTGGGAATAGCCTGGGAGCTCTGAGATACCATGTCAGAATTCCAACTACCATGTAACAACGAAGTACACTGCCTTCAGGGACTTCGGCGACTGGCATCCCAGCCGACACACCAGACATGGGCTTCCATATTAGTGTTTGCAGAACCTCCTACCTACTATGGGATTATGGCTGAATGAGTTTTGGTGTTCACAGAATACAGGAATCCCAGAAAGATTATGTTGCTCATGTTCAAGATTGTGAACAATAATAAAATGGTGATTTAAGTTACTAAGTTTTGAAGTAAACTATTACAAAACAGTGAAAAGAGGAGCAGCGACCAATTAGATCTTTGAGAAAATTTTGGTTTCATTCTATATTTATAAAATCCATCGGAAATTATGCAACATGTAATTGATTTCATATTTTCAGATGAAAAAAGCGGGGTCCAAAGAGCCAAGTCGGATTTCATCACTTCCTTGCATTTTTCTTTTCTCACTTTAATCTCGACTGGCTTCCAAAGAAATTAGAAAGCTTATTCAGTTTTATTCATGCCCATCAATAATACAAGCACAACTGGACTATCTGGGGGAAAAATGAAGTGAAAAATTTTACCTGCTTTTTCTTCTGCCCCACTGCCTGATGATCAATGGGTTGTTGGTGAATAGAGAACAGATGGATGGATGGGTTAAATATCTTCTCCTTCACTAAATGCAAATTTTTGCATAAAGATGGCTTGCTGTGATAATTAAACTTGATTTTCAACTTGATTGTATTGAGAATTACCTAAATGATAGTAAAGGATCCGGAGAAAATTCGATGGTGAAACCTCTGATGTGACGAATGGGCTGTCTCCTTGATACGCATAACGACATCAAGAATGGCAGTGTTGGGGGCAGTGAAGGAGGTGGGCCTTGTTGGAGGAAGCAGGCTGTTGAGGATGTATCCTTTTGGGGTATCTCTTCTTGATCTATTCTGAAATAGAGCAGTCACCATGTGTGGGCTGCCTTGCTCCATCAAGTCTGCTCTTCAGTGATGGACTGATACCTCCGAAATCCTGAACCAAAGCAAACAGTTCCTCCTTCTATGTTGTTCTCAGACCAAGGCCTCAGCCTTGCAGAAACAGCTAAGGCATATGTGTTTTGCTTCACTTCTTTATTTTGATAATTAATTCATCTCAGCCACAGCCTTTTCACACATGATTCCCAGGGGACCAGCTAGAATACCAGATTTGTGTCTTTTGCGTGACACAACTTTCTGGAGGCCAAATGGCCTGCCCCTGCCACGATCCAAACTCTTAAAGAGAAAGGTGAAAGTGCTTTTTCCTAAGTGGCTGAACCTTTCTGAAGTCTGTACCATGTTTGCTTGTCAGTGGTACCTCTTGCCTGGATACCCTGCTAGTCCAGAGTGAGCCAAATAAACATTTTTTCTCAGGGAGTATACTCATTGTTCATTCTTGGTTTGTACCACTTTTGAATCTAATTATTTGCTTGGAAGAGTCAAAGGTAACTGTATGAGGGAGGGTGTCCTGATGACAGATCAAACAGTGCCCTGTCTCTGGATGCACCTTCAATCTAGAGGCCACCTTCCTACTAGAAGCACAAACCACTCTGAGTTTTATTTCTTCACGGCACTCAGTCCTTAGGAAATTGATGAACATATAAGAAAGAAACCCAACTGTAGATGTAGCTCAGTGGTAGAGAGCTTTCTCTCTCTCTCTCTCTCTCTCTCTCTCTCTCTCTCTCTCTGTGTGTGTGTGTGTGTGTGTGACACACACACACACACACACACACACACCAGCACAAAATTTGTTAGTTACTAAGCAAGGAAGGCCTTTCTCTCAAGTCATCGTCAAAGCTCACACCCATCTAGGCCACAATGCATAGCACAGAGTCACTTGGGAAACAGCAGCACTTACAGCCTATGGCAGAAAGTTAGGTTTAGAGGCCAGGGGAGGGACAGGTTATTTTTGGTTGGACCTCATTGACTGGGGGTATCTCTCTGAAGAAAAAGCCTCTTGACCTTCTGACCTCTTGAGCCCCTGGGACGACAGGGATGCTGCAGCTGTTGCCTCTTCTGGGCTTTTCCCCAAGAAGCATAGCTCTGAAAGCCTGCTGTGAAGAGCCAGGGAGCTCTTATCCAAGAAGGATGGGATTGCAGCTTCTCAGGGAGACAGGCCCCGGACCCTGTCTCTCAGGGAAATGACTGAACCGCAGCCAAACCACAAAAGTCAACCACTAAAATAGCTTCAGACAAGTCCTAAAAATAAATAAATAAATAATGTGATGAAAGGGATATTGGAGTCCTTAGAGCCCAGCCCCCAGCCCCAAGAGTGTTTCACTGCCGACGGAAGGCCTAAGATAGCACAGCCGGGAGGTCAGGCCAGGCTCAACAACCAAACCCAGGTAGGACCTCAGCCAAATAAATACCAGATACAGAGGCCAGCCAATGAGGACGGCTCTTCGTATATCAGATGAGTATCTACTGAGACCACGAGCCAGTACCGCGTTCTATGCCAGTGTACTTGGTTCCTGGCCTTATGGAACTTACAGTCTTATGAAGAAAACAATCCCATGAGCAGTGGTACTTAGAATTATGATAAGAATAGGAATATTATGTGAGCATTTATGAAAAGAGGAATTGGTTCAGTCAGGGAATTTATGTGAGACAGCTTAGCATAAGCAAAAAAATTGAGTTAAGTTCTTAGAAAAGCTGATTACCGGTCACCTTGACAGTGAATAAAACTGGAAGCATCCTGGCAGGATGAACTGCGCATGCAATGGCCTCAGAGAGAAGACGGTGAGCGAGGGGGTTGGGAGATGACTAAGAACTGGCAGGCAGAGGGGAGACAGTGTAGTCTTGAAACCACTTTCACAAGTCAAGTCTTCAGGACTCCAAGATGGGAAGATACTGTAGAGAACACAATCTGATTGTTGTTTGAAAAGATCAGGTGACTTGCACACTGGCATCAGCTGCTACTTCACCCAGGGAAGCAGCCAGGGCCAGTTATTCATAGGGAATTCTAGCCCAATGCTTGAATTATGGGCATCAGCTCCTGTCCACAATGAATCTCACAGGTCTCAAATATCTACTGTCTTCCATATCTCCTGGTACTTCCTGTATAGTCTGCATTTCTGAATTCTGACCAGGCAAGTCCTTTCTAATTCTAAAATCTTCGATCTGGCTTCTGGCCTTCAAGTGAAACCCAGCTGGTCCTTGAGGATAGAGCATTAAGCTGCATCCCGTTTTCACTTCCAGCCTCATGAATTACCAGTCCAGGAAGATGAAATCTTCCTTACAGCCCAATGATACTTTTCATTGCTTGTCCCCAGCCCTCTTGGAAAATTACCCATTCTATCTAAATTGAAAATGATCTTTATTCAGCACAAATGCGTAGGGTAGTTCTTCCAAGAGGATGTCGAGCTAAGAGGAAGATCCGGCATAGTGAATACCAAGGAAGGGAGAAGAGATCTGGAGGCTGGGGACAGCTCACCAGGAGAAGATGGAGAATGTTGATGAAAGAAACTGCTTGTGTTTTCTAAGGATCATCCCACAGAATGAGTATAAGCTCCAAACATGAAGAAGAACAAGAATTTTTTTTTTTTTTTACTTCCTCGAGGAGTTCACCAGAGATGGGTTCTGAATGAAGTTGACCTCCCAAAATAGGGATGTGAGCTGAAAGGACCAGCAGTTGGAAGGGCTTAGTAACAAAGGCTCAAAAGAGGCTATATAAATGTCATGAGAGGAAGGGTCACTATTCAGCCTCTTATACTCAGCATCCGCCTTGTACCAACCAGAGAATAAAACCTCAAATCTTAAGGAGACCAGTTAGTCCTCTTTGCTGTACTAGAAGCCCCAAGTAAGAACAACTAAGACTATCAAGTAACATTAATGTCCCCATGAAATGATGATCAATGGTCTCCTGCTTAGCAAAGAAAATCTCCCAATGTCCTGGCCATTATCTTCTCTCGACTCTCCAAAATCCCCACTTCACACATTGCCTTTCCTTAAGCTTAGGATTTCTATCAATCACCTTCTTTCTTTGTGGATGGCCTCATCTCATACTTCACAGAGAAAGAAAAAAACTCCAAGATACAAGCAGAGCTTCAAAGTGCTGGCCTGAGCTGCCTTCTTCCTTCCTTCCTGTGTCAATGACGGAGGGGGGGGTGCGCTTTGGAGGTGGAGCCCATGATCCCTTCACTGCCCTCTTCAAGGTCATTGCTATCACGCTTGATATGCCCTTGGTCTGTCTATACTAATATCATCCTATCATCAAAGACCTCTGAGCTTTCAAAAGCAAATGGAAAGAACAGCAAACTTCAAAGGTGATGCTTCCGATCTATACCCAGTTATGATGTCTATCTACTTTTGTTTGCCGAGCTGATCTCTCAGTCTCCTTAGAACTTAAACCTGCTATGATTAGGCATCAAGCCTGATGCACCATACACCTGCTGCACACACACACACACACACACACACACACACACACACACACACACGACGAATTCTATAAGAATAGTCCCAATAAAAGTTCACCTTTTGTCGTCCCTCCTTAATTCATTCAACAAATGTTTACTGGATTGTCACTTTGCCCAGGGGAGCAGCTAGGACCAGTTATTCATGAGGAATTTAAGCTCCATGCTTGGATTATGGACATCAGTTCCTGTCCACAGTGAACTTAACAGGACTCATGTGTCTACTGTTTATGGAACTATTCTGGGTGCGTGGACCCTCATTGCTTTTTTCATGGAGATTACTTTATTAAAACGTGTCATACTGACACAAATG
Organism: Alexandromys fortis; assembly: GCF_014885135.2. Classification (NCBI taxonomy): domain Eukaryota; kingdom Metazoa; phylum Chordata; class Mammalia; order Rodentia; family Cricetidae; genus Alexandromys; species Alexandromys fortis. The sequence continues at coordinate 2,420,917 of NW_026068002.1, forward strand.
CCACCCCGAGCTCTCGGTAATCATACAATATCTGTGGTCATTCTGCAGAATCCTTTGCTGCTTTGTTCCCTTCTATTCATCCTTCAGAAGTTGCACTGCTCCAAGGAATCACTGGCAGGCCTCCTTTCCATACTTTATGTCGCTCCCGGGCTCCACCATGAATGCTAGCCACTCTCATTTCTCTGTCAAGCTCCGAGTCTAGTATGTCTTAGATCCCTATATTTAAACGCCTTCTCTGCATCCCACGGACTGCCTCATCAGCACATCCTTCTCCACATGTTCAAAATGGATCCTGTCATCTTCCCAGAAACGGCTCCTCCCACTGTGGTTCGCATTGCAGTAAATGACATGCCCAATCAATCCCTGCGGTTACCCTGTGAGAACCAACACCACAAGATGGATGCTGCTGCGAGCTCCTGCCACAACTTCCTCTGCACACACAAGCGCGCAATCAGCGAGTTCTATTTCCTTGTTTCCCAGATGGATGCAAAAGTCTAGTCTCCGCTCTGTACCTCTGCTGCCGCCAGCCTGGTCCAAGCCAGCACCCTTTGCTACCTGGCCAGTTGCATGGCAGCTAGGCCTCTTTGCCAAAGACAGAATGCATGAGAAAGTCTCTCCCTTTGTCTCACGCTGAGGTAGGGGTGGAGTGAAATTATGTCTCCAGACAGCCTTTGAGGAGTGGAAACATCTTGTTTATGAAGTCAGGACCCTCCACTTCAGTACTGTCTACAGGTGACCTTTGCTCACACTGTGGCCCATGATAAAGGCTTTTTTTTTTTTTTTTTGTCCTTGTTAATGACAATTTCCTTTTCTGCTTTGGATGTCGCTTTAGCCTCTGTCCCAGAGGTAACTATACCCCCCAAATCCTGTGAAGGCCTTGACTCAAAACCTTTGGTATTATATTAGATCCGAAGAAGGGTGTGATGCTGAGTCCTGACCATACAGAATCAGGTATGCGCCTTGTTGTCCATTCCCAGGGTGAGCATCCTCGCCATTTAGCCTTCCAGAATGCTGTCCTAGAAACACCCCCAATACGGCTCTTCTTTCTCCATCTGCATCTCTACTTTCTGAAACTTCTGTCTCCCCACTTTCCCGGGTACCCTGTTTTACCCCAGAAGCTGCCAAGTCCCATCCTCCTTTGTCGGTGTACTTTGAAGCCTTCGGGGTCTGTGATGAATCAAGTCCCTTGCCTTCTTTGTTCTGGGAATTGGGAAAGGCCAGTCTCTATTTCCTGGAGTTGGAAGGAAGAACATCTGGCTTGCATTTCCTAGTTTGCTTTGTAAAATCTACCAAACAGATCAACACAGAACCTCAAAACAAGCAAAGGAAGAAGAAAGCTTTTGTCCAATGAAGGTTAATTTTGACCCCAAACCTTGCAGCTTTTCTCTGTCTGTATTTCTCCTTTGAGCTTTATGATAAGTTTATTTTTGCTATGAAATCTTTGTCTTACTCCCGGCTCCTGGCTACTTAGCAAAGCTTCTTCCCTTCTCTGTACCAGAAAAGTAGAGTCAATCCCTCAGGCCCAAGAGAGTCCATCCATGAGGTCATAGTTCTTTCTTGTGTCAGTCAATCAATTGCTTTTTCCTATTTCCCCAAATCCCGCCACACAGGTTCTACCATCTTCTTGGGTGGATCATCTTCCTCTAGCTTCAGTTTAAAGCATGTTTGTTGGTAATGTTTCCCACCGACCACACTCTCAGCATATTCTCTATAAAACACTGCAAATGGGTCAGTGAGCATTGATTTCACATAATTATTTGGTGGCTGCTTAGTACACATTTCTTCAATTCAACTGTAGTCTCTGTGAGGGCAGGGCCTCTGTCTTCTTCCCTTATGTCTCAGTGGTAACACACAGCAGTTGTAGGTGAGTACTAAATGCCTACCAAACACTCTCTGTAAATGAGTTCATTTGTTCTTCACGCTTTTGTAAGGGGGGGGGCTTTATATAAGGGAGAAGAAACAAGAACCAAATAGAAGGCAGTGTGCTCAGGATTGCACTATAACTATAAAAGAGTTGGGGAGCATCAACAAAATGTTGTCCTTTATATATGAAATATACCTACGTATGACATCAGGAAACTTGATTCCTGGGGGCTGGAAAGATGTCTCAGAGGTTAAGAACACAAGATGCTCTTGCAGAGTTCAGTTACCAGCACTCACATGGCAGCTTACAACCAGCTATGACTCCAGTCTCCCTTTGGGCACTAGACTTATGCATGGTACACATATATTTATACAGTCACATGTTCATACACATACAATGATAAATAAATCTTAAAAATCCCTATTTCAGAATGTCAAAGTAAAGACCTGATAGTGAATAAGTGCAATGACGGAGTTCTTCAGTGCAATGATGAACTTCAGATGTTTCGATCTCTAAATAAATTGTGCTCTCTTGAAATCAGTCTTCTTTTAATGCATATTGTCTCCCTCCCTCCATTCTTATCTACTTCTCTCTGACCCTTTCTCCCTCCCTCCCTCTCTTGAGACTTGAGGTCCATTTTTATTTGCTGCTGTGTCCTATTATTTTGGAAATAAGCTAACAATAATTTGTTGGAATAAAAATATTAACATCCATATAGAACCAAGATGAACTTTTCTCAGTGGTGAAATGTTAATGGGTTACACTGTGATTTTCAGTTGGCATCTTTTTATAATTTGGAGACCCCTTGACATGCTGTGTGCTGTTTGGAGATACTCCTGACACACTATGTACAGTTTAGGGACCCCCTGACACACTGTGTGCAGTTTGGGGATACTCCTGACACGCTGTGTGCAGTTTGGGGATACTCCTGACACGCTGCGTGTTGTTTGGGGATACTCCTGACACACTATGTACAATTTGAGGACCCCCTGACACACTGTGTGCAGTTTGGGGATACTCCTGACACGCTGTGTGTTGTTTGGGGATACTCCTGACACACTATGTACAGCTTGAGGACCCCCTGACATACTGTGTGCAGTTTGGGGACCCTCTGACACACTATGTACCCTTTGGGGATACTCCTGACATACTGTGTGCAGTTTGTGGATACTTCTGACACACTGTGTGCAGTTTTCTATGAAGAGGATGTGGTAAGAACCAGTGTACTGACTCCCAGGAATCTAGGTGTTTCTGACTTGAATTAATCACTGGCTCTGAAGACTCATTGTGTCAGGTCACCACGCCTCTGCCAACTCTAGAGAAGATAGAGTGGACTCAGCCACTTCTGTTGGATATTTTTATAATAGAGATGAGATTCGCCAAGTCCTTCCATAGAAATAGATGATAAAAAACCATGGCATTGGGCCAGACTGCCAAGAGACTAAATGTTTTTTCCTTTTCTAAGGAGTTCTACGTCCCACGGTGTGCTTGGACTAAAGCACTGTCTTTAAATAGTAGTCACTCATAGAAGCTCTGTACTGTCTCGTCCCCTTCATTCAGCATCTCATCCCTTCATTGATGTAAGAAAGGTACTGATGCCCTGCTCAGAGGATGACAAGGATCCCGGGGAGTTCTGAGCATCCCTTTCCTATGAAGAGGATGTTGTCTAGAGTAATGACGCAAGGACAGTGCTGGAGTGTTTTGTAAAAAGGACATCGCAGGGGAGAGAAGTAAGCAATGGAAGGCAGCCCTCATGTGGGGTAAGGGACATGGCTAAAGACAGCAGAGCTGGAACTTTAAGAGCAAGGCCACATTATGTTTGCGCTTGAAGGAAGAGAGTTCCATGGAACTCTTCTGATAGTAGAAAAGGAAATGGAAGAAAATACATTTTGTAAAAACCAGGCTCTTAGATACACTCGTAAAGCTCTAAATATTTTTAGGAGCAATAATTCAGTTGGGGCAGGTGTTTTGACCCCTTTCCTCAAGTGAGTAAGCAATAAATCATGTTTTGGGAGTGAAGGGTGGATTATCATATCGCTTTCCTATGAATATTATAAGCGTCAGCTCCACTGTGTTGTCTTGCAATAGAGTCTCAGATCTTTCCCCTCATTGCCACTGGATGAGTAGGGGCTTCTTTTTACAGAAGACTGTCTGGAAACCCATAATATTCACTAGATTAGAATCTCTAGGGTCACTCTCCAAGATTTTTTTAAATTTCCCATGCTATGCACACCTAACCTATATCTGGGATCTGGAAGTGACAACAGGTACTGTCCTGAGCTGACCCAACAAGTCCTGGAGTTCACGCTTATCAAACCAGGGTCCCTGATATGCTTACCTCGTTGCGACCTGTTAACACCGGCTGGTTTGCCAGAGATGAACCGCAGCTCACACCAAGGGCCTCGTGTTCGCTTCGCCTTCCCTCCTATACAGTTGACATTCTCCATCCAAGAGTGTGCTGTGGGCTGTATGAATTCATCCAAATTTGTAAATTGAAGGATAATCACAAATTATTATTTATCACTGGGAGAGGGGTTGGGAGGTGATTAGATCAGGGAGGTAAGACCCTAGAAAAGAGGTCCTTAGGCTAGAGGTGCCTTACCCCTTACACCAAGAGAGAACAGCACGTTCAGGGGCTGTGGGTGTATCTGCAGATGGATTTCAAGTGGCTCCCAAGTCACCAACCACTTGGCTTGGACTTCCCAGCCTGCAGAATGTGGGAGGTGTATAAGAAAGGACTGTGTGTAAGCGATGCGGTGTATCAAACAAATAGGCTATGCTACGGAGCTGTAGCAGCCCTGAACACTTAACCCAGCAGCCCTGCTCACATGTCTGTTGGATTAAAATGAAACTTACAGAATACTTTTTACATTACTGATGTTTGTTTTTGGAGTCTCATCAAATATGGGTATAAAGTTATTGAAATCTCCCACTGTAAGCCTCACTATCACTCTGTGCTTGTTTCGATATTGGAAGATAATCCTGTTAAAGGCAACAAAAAATTTAAATTCTTCTATAGTTGTTTTTTTCCTCAGCATGCTGTTATGCTTAGAATTAAAAATATGTGACCTAAATAAAAGATAAAATAAAACTAAATTCCATTCGCAGCACACATAGGCAAGGAAAGGAACTTAAGCAAAGGCCACGGTTTGCATTCTAACACGTACGTGGCCATAGAGTTCATCTCTGTTCTGTCTTTCATTTCCACCCCTTCTGGCCTTCCTTCTGGAGTGCGGATGTTTGTTTTCTTACAGTTTTGTTTGAGTTGGGTTTCCTCTCGTTGAACAACCTGAGCAGCCTCTGTCTTAGTAAAGCTGCTACCTCCCAGCTGGGCTTTCCAGCGAGGCTTCACTAATTAGCTCACAAAGACTCATTAGAGGACAGCAAGGCTCGTTTGAGCTTTTATCTGGTTCCCATGGTCAAGGCAGGCAGCAGCGGACACGTTGTCATCTGCTGTGTAGGAGAAAGAAATCCTGACACTGTACGTCTCAGGCCCTGTGTCTCCTAGCATCGTGCAGATGTGCTCTGGGGGACAGGAGGACAGTTGACAAACAGAATTAAACACCTGCTGAGAAGGACCCTGATGGGAGAAAGCAATAATGTCATTTAATACAGTGCTGACAAACTGCACCGGTGGAGAAGTTTTGCACAAGAAATTCCACGGAAGGCACACTGTAGAGCTTCTCAGCATCCTCTCCGCTTATTGCTCATGCCAACACTGCTACCCTGATACCCAGTTCCTTTTTCACCTCACTTCCCCCACTCCCACTCCATCTCCCATTAATCAAGCCTTTGTCCTGTATTCTCCATCCCCGTTTGATTTTGAGAATGTGAGTCTCTCCAGTAAACTGTGAGTGAATTTATAGGTTATTGTGAAAATCAGCTCTTGTTTATGAAAGTTTAGCTTTTTACAGTGATTTCTAGGAGAATGCTTGGTTCCATCTGCCAAAAGTCAAAGGAGGCTAAAGACACCGCCTAGAGCAGTGACCAGTTAGCAAAAGTGTAGTGGCCCACAAGAGAATGTAGAGAGAAAACAGAAGATGGTGAGGAAGGAACAAAAATGATCAAAATATGTTACACACAGTTATTAAAATGTTCAAAGAAATCTATTGTATCATACACTTCACATAAGCTAAAAAAAAAAAAAAAGCCATGTCCCCAAATCCCTCCACTTCCAGCAAACAGGTAACTCTGGAAGGATCCCTTTGGTGTCTGCTTGGAGCAGTCTATTATAATAACCTCAAGGGGTAAGCCAAAGATGGACCCAGGAAGGCTCCCTCTTTACTGAGCAAAGCAGACAGACTCATTGCTCTTGTGGGGCTCACAGGCACCCAGTAATTTCTTCTTGCAGCCCCTTCTTTTCCGCCGTTCCACAGTGACTGCTTGTGATGGCAGCTAAGCCAGTGATGCCTGACTTTTTCCCATCAGAGGCAGAAGGAAGCTTGGTGCTTACTCTGTTCAGATCTGCCAAGTCTTGACTTCATAGTCTCAACAGCTTGGCCCTTCCTTTCACTTATATAACTGGAAAATTAGTCATTAATGAGACTTAAGGCATCTCTAAGTGGCTACTTCTCTGTATGTATGAAACTAATACTTTTAACCTCCAAGTCATTCATTTTAGCTCTGAAGCAATTTATCAGTTCTTCCTAGAGGACGCCAACACATAAATAGATTCCACCCTTCCCCCTGCTCCTGTTTGCCTCCTTCATAATTCTAATGACATTACAATAATAGCTGCTTCTTAATTTTAAAATTGTGTTTTTAAAATAGTCACCCATGCCCCCCAACCATTCAGGATTTAAAATGCTGGTGTTAATGAATGACCACAGTAATTTCTAATCCATCTTGCCTGACTTGGTGGGCAGGTGTGCTTCAGAGAGTATATGTCTAGCTCTACTCCCGTCAACCCCACCCCACCTTGAAGCCAGTAACCTTGTGTCTGATGCCTCGTCCTTCCACTCTGCGGACATTCCCTGAGAGCATTTCATGAAATGGTAGCTTGGTATTGTTAATTAGACCTCTTGTGGTTTGATGTCATTTGTCTTCATGATGGCCCGGGGGTTCTGAACCTAAGGAAGGTTGTGCAAAGACGAGACGCTATCGTCTTTAAAAAAAATCAATCTTATTACTCCTGGAAGTGTCTTTGTTAGTTTAAATTAATAATGAGCTTTGGCGCAATCACATGCTATAACTCCAAAAGAAAGTCCAGTGAAGACATTAGGCTTTCTGAGGTGGTTAATCTTCCCTGGCAACGCAGCTGCATTAAGACTCACCTAGCAGATGAAAAGCGCCCCTGGGTGTGTCTGTGAAGGCGGCTCCTGAGACTATGAGATCACCATGGTTCGACTGTAGTGAGCGGATCAGTCCCTTGATAGAATCAGAGTAAGATGGCCTTCCTCGGAGGAGATGAGAGGTAGGAGGGGGATCGATGGAGAACTGGTCACTGGGGACATGTTTTGTGGAGCTCGGTCTTGTCTTGGCCTTTGTCTGTCCTCCTTTTCTCTGACTCCTGTCTCCCAGGAAGTAAAGAGCAGCCCCCACCACACTCTTCTACCCCTGTGGTGTTCTGCCCGAGCACCGGGGACCAGTCAGCCACAGAATGATCACTTTGAATCCATGGGCTCAGATCAGATTTTTCTTCATGAAATTATTCTTTCAAGCCTTGAAATCCAAGGGACTGGAGAGATGGCTCGGCAGTTAAGGGCACCTGTTGATCTTGCAGAGGACCCGGGCTCAGTCTCTAGCACTCACATGGTGGCTCCCAACCACTCAAAACTTCAGCTCTAAGGGATCCTGTAATGTCTTCAGGCACCAGAGAAACACATGGTTCACAGATATACATACAATCAAAACACTCAAACACATTAAAAAATGAAATAAACAAATAAAAAACAATGTAAGAATAGTTCTTGCAAACATTTTTGGTTACAGAACTGAGAAAAGTAACATGGCTTCTTAGTCATTATTCAGTTTCTACTTTGCTCTACCTCTGTATAACATATCTGACTCACAGTATGAAGTAAATAACTCAGTATTTAACTGGTACTAAGATAGAACAGGCAAGAAACAACTGTTCTATATTTGATTCATGAAGAAAACTTCATCATGATCATAACCTGCAGTATAAGAGTTCATAGACCAGATGGCAACGGCGAAAAACTTCCTGAGAAAGAAATCCCAAATCTAGAATTAAAAACGAGATCTAGGACCACGAAAGTCTCACTTAGAATGGCCCCTGAGTCCTTGGAGCACGGCCAGCCATTGTCACAAGCTTCCAGGACTCTGTCACATTTCACACAGCATTTACCCATTTCTTCTTTACACGAGCTCACTTTTCTGACCTCTCCTTAGCAGAGCAGAGCCATTTCGATGCTGCTTAGGGCAACACTGTTCCTCGAGTCATTCCTTGCCCTATTAACAGGGCAGAAGTCTTTGGTTGGATACCGGCTTGAGCAAAAGGAGGTATATTGCAAGCATGATGGGGTCACAACCTCAAATGCGACTAAATAAGAACCTACAGGTTGCTGGGGGACTTAGAATCTCGCACTAGCAGGCACCATTTTTATTCTGTGTGTTTAAGGTTTTACCCAATTCAAGTAATAAAACTCATAACTATGAGTCTGCACCTGAAGCACATGTCTGTTGGTGAATGAGGTCAAAGGGATGGGACTGACCCCATAGTAATTCTGTGGTCTTTTCCATCCATGGATAGCCTCATTCAGGAAGGCAGGATCTGTGGCCAATAAAAAGCAGCAGCAGAGGATGCTGAATGAGCAGCTGATGGTGACTAACAATGACAGTATCTTTAGCATCTTTCAGGGACCATTGCATTTGGTTTTGGTCTGTTATCGTCAAAGTCTTACAAGGCTGAAGTGTAGCTTTTACCGCTATAACCATTGAACAGAGGAAGAGGCAATTAGACCAGTTGGATAGACTGTCCAAATTCACGAACTCGGTGAACAGCAGAATCAGAATCTGAATCCACACCAGCTGACCTTAGTCATTCAACTCTCCAGACACCCTTGCCCTGCCAAATTCCCGGCTTCCCCTTTTCTCCCTCTGCTTTTTCTCCCCTCCTCTGTAGACTGATGCAGATGTAAAGGTCAGACACTGAACTGAAAGGAATTCTCTGGAAGCCTTTTTGCCCTGGCTCCAAGTCCGGGTGCTTCCATGTGCTCTTTCAGGGCGTCTCCCAGCAGGAACTGGCTATTCCTTTTCTTCTCAACTGTTGCCGTTTCTTGGACTGAACTGAGAGCACGGTTAGATTTCCTGGCTTCCGTGCAGAAAGTATTTCTTCAAATCCCTCACCAACCAGACACCCCTCCTTGCTAGGAAAAGGCCCGCTGACTGACAAAAAGCAATTTTGTTAATAATTTTTTTTTAAAAAACCCAAAACCATCATTATGAAGAAAATAAAGAAGGAAAACACAGTAACACATCGAAATCTGTTTAAAAATGATGAATCACTAACATTTTATCAGATTACTTTCTTGCCCAGGGGCTGCAAACCTGCTAAGACATAATTTAGCTCTCGACTGTAAATGGCTAGATGCTTCCCTCTTGATTTCATATCTGTGGGGCATCAATACCTAGTCCAAACGCCAGCCCTTGTGCATGGCTCCCCCCCCCCCCGTGCTCTCCAAGGAAGGTAAGCAGGACTGCTCCCTCCTTGAAGCCCTTACACAGAGACAGCTTGGCTTGTTCTCCTTTGTTGCCCTCCAAAGGATAGCAATGAGTTCTTCAGCACAGCAACTGTGGCTTGCCGGTCTCTATTTTCCTTCCTAAAATGCCTGCCACAAAGTTGGTCTCCCATGAATATTAATTCCATGGATCTCACTGGCTCCCTGTTAGATCTTCCAGTCTGTTCTGTGCTTCCTGCCTTAGGGCCTGTGCATTGTTCTGTCTGAGCGAACATGCTGGACTCAGTAGAGCACTTTCTGCATAAAACAGTCCCGCTGCTCCCTTCTTCTCTGCCTCCTCCAGGCCACTGCGCAGAGCTATTCTGACACCATCAGCAAGACAAAAACTCAGGGAAGTTGTGCATGTTTTTTCTTAGGTGGTAGATGAATTGTTTCTCTTTCGGAGACCTGTGGAGAGTAAGTCACTGAGTGAAACTCACAGAGCTCAAAACCTACAGAGCCTGCACCCCGCTGTTTAAAGTCAAGACTCCCCTTCCTTCTTTGCTAAGACGTTTGCTGAGAAAAATCTCACATCTTGGAAAAGGTTGTGTTTGAAACATCAATGCAGTTAGAAGATCTTTAAGCACACCCACCCAGGAACTTGCTACGGGAACTTCGTGTCCTTTCTCAGTACCCACAGTGCACCAGGCAAAACTGCCGGCTGTGTTTGGCCCTGATTTTCCGTTGCTCCTTAGGATACAATTCCAGTTATTTTCTCACTGTGACAAGATACCAGACAGGGAGCCGCAGAAGTGGGGGAAGGTTTCTTTTCACCTACCTATTAAGATACGATATAGTCCACCATGGAGAGAAGGCATGCAAGAGAAGTACATGTAACCAGGAAGCAGAGAACAGACAGCAATGGAGTTAGGCTAAACAAAATGTCCAGGCCCTCCCCAGTGACTCATTTCCTCTGACGAGGATCTAGTCCTAAAAGTTTCTCAATCTTCCCAAAGAGTGCCACTAGCTAGGGACAAACTGTTCACACATATTGGCCAGTGTGGACATTTCATGTTCAAATCACAGCAATCCCTGCCATTTCATGCCAATGGGTTTGTGCACACACTGCTTCAGCTCGCCATGCCCAGGCACAAGCTCATACCTGCATCTCACCCTCCATGAAGCTTTACATGTATAAATCTTGCATTGGCTTCAGGAACTGTGATCAGTAGTATATAAACTTTAGTTGCTGAACACCGGGTTCTGTGCAGCATGCTATGGATATATAGAAATGGTCTCTGCTCTCAAAAAAGTTAATAAATATTTACAGGAAGTGCTTCCAGTCTGTTAGATCTGCTCCCACCATGAGGACACCTATGGGTCTTGAGGTTGTTCCTGTGTGCCTGGGTCCTCGGGGACATTTGGTTATTTTTCACACAGGCTCCCTAGCACACTGTTCCGCCGAATCTTGTCTATAGAGAGAGACTCGACACTGAATGCACCAGCCCTTCCTTGGCTTTGCACTTCTCAACCTCCAGGATGGTAAGAACCAGTTGTCATTGCGCCACGCAGTCTGTGACATCTTATTATGACATCCCCATCCAAGACACACAGCATCTGATCTCCAGTCTCCCTCTGTCTGTTGTGGACTCATATCATATACTTTATGTCCTCACTTGAATTTCCTGGAACAAATCCCCAAAGCCTCCTGCCTTCCTTGTGTTCTACAGAATTTCCTTTTACCTCCCCACTCTAGGAGAAAGTCCTCTAATCTCAGAAAGTGACAGGAATTATAACTCAGATTTTTGCATTTGCTTTTTATTTGTTTGTTTTTCAAGACAAGTTTTGCTGTGTAGCAGTCCTGACTATACTGGAACTTGCTTTGTAGACTTTTTTCTTTGATGGAGGCTGGCCTTGAACTCACAGAGATCCACCTGCTTCTGCCTCCCAAGTGCTAGGATTAAAGGCATGCACCACCACTGCCCAGGTTTATTTATTTATTTTTATAGTGTGTCCTTTAACAAGCTCAACACTCACACAAAGCAGTCTAATGACTCTCCCCCTACGCCCTCTTATCTTATCCCCATACCTGTCACATGTTGCACCCCCCCCATCCCTTTTCCAGATTCATGAATTTTGGGTATGTTTTCTGACCGTGGATCATTTTGGAGCTACTTACTGGATCATGATGAGCTTACCGGTGGTAGACAACTGGAGACGACGGCTCAGCTATCCCTCAGAATATATCAATAGCAAACAGTTCAGCAGTGAGGGGTCATACTCCCTGAATCCCTCCTGGCTCCTTGCCTGGCTATTTCCTGGCCCATTTTGGGGGTGGCCCAGGCTTGTGTGGGTGCAGTGCACACAACTGTAGTTGGTGTAAGTTCGTGATTGCAACTGATACATCTTGCCTAGAAGATGGGATTTTGTAGCCCTTCTCCTTGTCTTCTTGCTCTTAAATACTTTCTACCTTTTCTTCCACTACGCTCTCCAGACCTTAAAAGAGATGGTACAGATGCATTATTCAGGTTAAGCCCTCAGATATCACGTGTGCTGGCTCTTTGATCATCCATGAGTCTCTGTAGTCGCTGTCGCTCACTGGAAAGTAGGGTTGCTCTGATCAAGGCCAAGATCAAGTAGCATCTGCCTGTGAGTACACACATGAATATTTAGAGGACTTTGACACTGGGCTAATTTAGCTGAACAACAGTATTTTGATCCCCCTAGGGCCCATGATGGAGGCCTGATCTCTGGGAGAGAATGCATACCTCCTACTGTGAACTCTGCTAACTCGGCTTTCTTTTGTTGAAAGTACTAGCTTGTGATGGCGATGTCCAAACAGGGAAGCAGTAAGTTGTAGGAAGACAAGAGGAAGCCAGTCTAAGATGGTATTAAAGAACATCCCTAGCAATAGCCACTAATTATGTCTTAGTGTTTGCAATAAGGCTCATGAGTTCATTAGCACAATACACCGTTTAGTGAGAAAACTTACCTCACACACACACTGTGTTTAAAAAAATGCAGCACAGGCAAAGGTGACTGAGGCATGCCAGGCATGTGGTACAGTGTCTATAACTGCTGTGTTCAGGAGACTGAGACAGGAGGATTACAAATTTGAAAATGGTCTGGGATACATTCCAATACTTTCAAACATAAAATTAAAATATATATATATATATATATATATATATATTCTACCCACAAAATTACCCAGAAACCACAGAGCCTGAAGATGCAAGTGTCTAGTGGGAACCCAGGCTATCTGGCCACAGACTCCAGTTTTCATAGCGTCATCCTTCCAAGCAACACCTAGACACTGCCTTCCTGGCTCTTCCAGCCTCACCTTGACACAGAGCAGCTGGCTGTAGCACCACACTGACAGCCCACAGGTGGATCACAGCAGCACAGAATAAGGGAGACCTAAAAAAGCTGATGGACAAAGACAAACGAACAGCCACAAGCCTGTGGTTCTAAAAACCACACACCGAGGCCATTCTTCGGGGAAATGATGTGGGAGCCGCTTGCTGTCTCCTCCTGTCACATAAAAATTCTGTAGACAGGAAATTTCTACACACCCTGGGAGAAGCAAGCAACTGTTTTACTCACAGATCTCTAAATCTTTCTGTGTCCAGAAATGCAGCCAAGCAGAGCCCGCAGCCAACACGGGTCTGCAGAAATCTCCCCAGAACAAACACATTTACATCTATTCTATAAACTAACAAATTTCCTTTCCAGGCATGGATGTGAGTTAGACTCTCTGCTGGGCTGAGAGTGGTCCTGCCAACTGGCTATTTTTAGCAAGCCAGTGGGCTGGGGTTCACCAGCTAATTCTCTTTTTGCTCTTGATCTTTTGCTGTCTTTTCCCTCCATCCTGGAGACTCTGTTTACATAATCAGCAGTTTGAACTGAAAATCTTGAGGGCCTCCAGCAGGGAAAATCAGTTTTGAGTGTTTTTAAAGCTCTGTTCTTGATAGCATTGATGCTTGCTCATCAAGAAGAACATTAAGGTAATAATAAAGGTTTTCAAGAGACCTCAAAGTGTTTTGACTGCATAAAAATTGGTTGTTAAGAGCAGGGAACCATGGAAACATAAAGATGGGGGAAATCTTGGCATGTTTTAAATCAATACTGTTGTTTTCATTCGATATCGATATTCAAGTGGTGGCAACTTAACACTCTGGGGACGTTTGCTCACCAGTGTGCTACATACTGGGAAGAAAGCGCTTTCTCTGAGCACACGGACTTCTTAAAAGAGTGACACATTCATGTAAACAAATCATCTAAAGACACAATATAGGCAGAGTTGGGACAAATACGTCCAATACCAGCAGACACAGGGTACTTCCAGGAGAGTGGCATCTCAAGTTATACCTGAATTGTGTCTACCCAAATCCTAATGCTGGGACCTCAGAATGTAGTTGTATTTAGAGAGAAGGTCTTGAGAGAGGTGATGAAGATTAAATAAGGTCATTAAAGCAGATGAGTCCTTCTAGAATATGGTCGGTGTCTTTAACAGGAGAGGAAATTAGGAGACAGACGAGCAGAGTGGAAAGACCACTTGGCGATGTGGGAAAACCGCCATCTTCAAGCCAAGGAGAGACTCTGCTGACGCCATCTTCTGGGGCTTTCCATCTATAAACTATTTTTAAATAAACTTCTTTTATTTGGGCCACTTAGTGATGTTTGGTTATAGCATGCTAGCATACATCTGCATGAGTTCAAGAGGTCCGGTGGCCCACAAAGATGTCTCACAGAAAGAGGGACAGGATAGGCAAAGTCACTGTAGTAACAGGTATTCCTGGCAAGAAGGACAGAAAGTTTTCATTTGCACCAGACAAAATGGCAGGTAGGAATCTGACCTTTTGACATACAGAAATGCCACCCCAATGTGGTTCAACCTGTTATTCCTAGAAGCTGAAGAGAGTGTGGCTGTCACTGGGTGATGGGTTCTGGCAGAAGTGATGAAGCGTCTGTTTCTGCTCAGTGAGTGGAGTTGTATTTTCTCTTGGACCATCAGTTTTCTATTCTACAAAGAGAAGAGAAACTCCTTGTGTCTGCCTTACAGGATTATTGAGAGTATTAAAGTAGCTGGTGCCTGGCCTTGCTTAGCACAGAGCTGTGACATATCTCAAATCTCTATAAATGTGAGGATAACTTGGGGCCTATCTGGGTTTTGAGCAGTAAGAGCTAAATCAAAATAACCTAACAGGAAAGGGACTCTTATTCTCAGATTATTCCAGACTCTTTCATTTCTAGACAGTCAACCATTTTTAGGGGAGATATCCCATGTCCTTTATGACCTGCTGACCTCTGTGCTATTGATCAGAGAGCACACTAGATTCTCAGCCTTTTAACTATAGAACCACCCTCATGGTCACACGTACTTTGTAAAGAGTTTCTATGTGGTCACACCATGAGCTTTATTGTGCACCTGGAATTTCACTGATTGGACTGATCATTGCCAGGGAACCTTTTCCTGAATTAGACTGTATTTTACATATGCTGACAATGAACCACCAGGCATTAGACTCCCCAAAGCCTGGTCCAGGTTGAAAATCTTCCCCAGGTTTTTATTCCTATCTCCTTACAGGGTTTGCATCCCTATATGACACCTACAGTAACCTTCTCATTCCCTCACCCTGACAACAGCTCCTCAGTGTGGCCTGGACCCTGAAGATTATTTAAACCATGCATGCCGGGAGTCTGACAGAGTTCATCTTTGTGTGGACGTGGTGCAGGTTACCATGGCTGCTCTGAGTTCGTGATTGTGATAGTCATGTCGTATCCAGAAGAGAACACTCCACATCACTCCCTTCCACCCTCCATATCTTGCACCCTCTGTCTCCTCTTCCAAGAGGAGGTTGATCTAGATGTCTGTTTAGGGTTGAGTGTTCAGAATTGCACTCGAAGCACTTTGTGCGTTATGTGTCTCTCCACTGACTGCTGTCTGCTGCACTAGGAACCTTCTCTGACCAAGGTTGAGAGCACCCCAGGTCTATGTCTGTGAGCATAAATATTTATGAGGGACTTTGACAGCATTGCCATTTAGTAAGATAAAACAGCATTCTATCTTCGGGTCTCTGACCTCTCCTGCCCTGAGCTTTTGAGCAGAGTTATAGTACAAAGCATGAAATTCCCTTCTATGGAGCAGGCCTCAAATGCAATCAGAGAGCAGTTAGTTGTCCTGTAAGAGTTGTGAAGGTATTGCACCAGCAGGCACATCTTGCCTGAAAGGTCATGTCACACCACACAGTGTCTGGTGCTGAGTAAAACCACTGATGTCTTTCCTCCCCAGCATAGAACCTTCCAGCGCTATGAAAGCTAGTTAGCAGGGAGAAGTTCCCTGGTCAGTTAGAGTCTGATTCCACTGTGCTCTGGAGCCAAAGTATGTGGCACCTTTAACAGTAGGGTCTCACCATGCATTTATGGTGGGTAACCAAGGTATTGGCAGTAGCCAGCGTTACTTTAGCTACCCCTGGGGCTTCTCTGCCCAGTAGCACATAGGGAGGTTTCCCATGCATTGTACTGTGTTTTTCACTTAATAACCCAAGTCTTCTGGGGGAAACACTGTCTATTCATGCAGGGTTATCTGTTTGTTCCACTCTAAGTCCTTTTTCAGGATGTTTCCATAGGCTTTTCCACACATCCTTGGTTTGAGTTAGTCCATCCGCCTCTCTACCACAATCCTCCTAGTACCCTGAAATGAATCTGTAAGCCCTTGGTGTTTCAACCCCTTCTCTCTTGTTTCACGTGTTTTCCACTGTCCCACCACTTACTTAAGTTAGATTATGAGATAGTAGGCTTCCATATGGCTTTTCATACCAGCTTCCTTGAGTTATCCCTCCCTTTGTTGGGAGACATGCTAAAGGATAGAGAATAATAAATTATAGGCGAAATGAAAATAGTCAGGAGGAGTACCAGGGTGGAAAGGCCTAAGCAAAGAGAGGCTTGGGTGTAGGAGAGAAATTGGCGTGGAAAAACCTGTTAAAATAGCTGGTTTGTTTTCAATCTGAACCTCGCTGAGAAGGACAGTGCATGAATACCGTTATTTCTCTACGGTTGCGTTGCTCAATCCCCGCTCCACCATTCTGTAGCTTAAACACAGAAGGCTCAGCCACCTACAGATGGTGAAGATGGTGAAGCTCTCGCATCCCAAAGAGAAGCAGATGAGGGAAGAATTGTCATTGATGCAGTCTGAGCTGTGTGCCCACCCTGGTTCAATCAGCTGTGACGGGACCAACCTATCCAAGATGGCAGCCTCTTCCTCCTCATTCAGTCAAGGGTTCCACAGGCAATTCCACCCCAGATCTTTGAAAGACCATACGTTGTCTAGTTTGTGAGCTTTTGTTGTTGTTTTGTCTAGTTTTGTAGCTGTATTATGAGAGATAGTAAATGCTGGGCTAATTTTTACTTGTGTTTGTATTTTAACTTGGCAGAAACAGGGGAGGCTGTCCTCTTTCACAGAGAGGGTTCAAATCAATCTGTAGTCTTGGGTTTGCCTTGTGCCCTAGTCTTTCTTTCCTAATGAGGCTTACATATAAATGTAGATTTTTTTGTATTTTTATTAGTTCTTGGAGAATTTTGTGCAATTACTTTGATCAAAATGACTCCCTTCCTCATCTCCTCCTCCCAGATCCAACTTCCCTTCCCTACCCAGTCAACTTTGTATTCTGTTATTTTTCTAAAAACCAAGTTTAGTTGGCACCACTCATACACTCTTAAATTTGTAGCCTTCCACCAGAGTGTGGTCAGCCTGCCGGGGTCGAAGCCTAATTTGCCCACCAGTTCTTTACTGGAAGTGGCATGTCGTGCCCACTTCCTCTCTCCATGCAAGGCTTTTCTGAGGCTTGAGTCTGTGCAGGGCTTGGGCACACTGTCACCAATGCTATCAATTTGTGTGTGCCACCCCCTCCCCCCGCCGTGTCTGGAAAACTATCTTACAATATACTAAAAAAAATAATGATTCAGCATGTCTTAAAGCGCCAGGTGCGAATGCAACATTATAGTCTTCTTCCTGTGTCCCTCTGTCCCCAGGCGTACAGGAAAAGCTCAGACCCAAAGGCAGAGCCCGAGGTTCAGATCTGATCTCCAAAGCGGACGCCTCCCTTCACCTTGCCGAGCATCCATTTATTCACTCGTGGAAGGCTTCTCTTTCTCAACCTCCCAGAGCTGGAGTGATGACTAATGAAAATGACACCTGTGAAATCTCCTAACTTCAAGAAGTGGGGTCGCAATAACCGAGAGATACGTCTCTTCTGTGTCCTGTGTTCCTAGATGAACTTTCCAGTTATAAGTCAAGATTCCACGACAAACCTGAAACACAGACCCATCGCCACAGAGACCAGATATCCGCTGAGCACAACATTCCTTGACTCGGGTTCCCGTTCAAGACTAGGGTATTGCGGCGACAGTGTAGACAGTGGCCGCTCAGGCACCATAGCCTTTGCTTCTGGAGTCCAAACAATCAAGTTTGCAGCCCAGTATTGCTTGCCCTAGCTATAGGCATGCAAATCACTTCCTCTTTTTTTCCTGCAATAGGCGGATGATGACGGCAGGGACTGCTGGGATTTTTGTGAGGTATGAATGAGGTTCATGAAAACACTCAGCTTAGCAAGTGCTTGTTACTTAGGAAACATTTGGTAACAGGCTGGCTTAGCCCTTTTATTACTTTCTGCATATAGGTCACTGGAGGTTAGTTTGATAATTCAGAAAAGCATAAAGGAAGAATGCTCCATTTGATAAGGAAACCAGGAGGATGGTGATACAGACTTTAGTCTCAGAGTGCATTCCATGTGCAAATGCCTTTCTCTTGCAGCTGAAATGACCCCTGCTTTTCTTTAGCTGGTGCTCATGGAGTTCCAGAACATTCTATCGGGTGTCAGGGATCTCACTTAACACTGTGCCTTCCTCTTTCTGAGAAAAGCTCTTATGTGTGGTTTCTTTAGATCTGTTCTTAATAGGGATGTTGGAGCCTGTCTGGGAACATGTGACCAGTTCCTTTATAAGCCCAAACCAGCCACCTCAAGCACATTGTGTGAAAACTTCATCAGGGCTCTCTACCCTGCTTACCCTAAAATAGGTCCCAGCGAGACCACTGTTTCAGAAAACTATTTAAAGGAGAAAGAATGCTTTAGAAGGATGACAATCTACAATTATAGTGTGTCGATTAAAAACAATAGTCGTGCCAGACAGTGGTGGTGCACGCCTTTAATCCCAGCACTCAGGAGGCAGAGGCAGGCTGTTTCTCTGTGAGTTCGAGGCCAGCCTGGTCTACAAGACCTAGTTCCAGGACAGGCTCCAAAGCTACAGAGGAACCCTGTCTCGAAAAACCAAAACCAAACCAAAAAAAAAACAATAATCATGAAAACATAATGGCAGGGCCGGTAAGTTTAAGGAGTCAACAGTCAGTTTACAAAATAGCCAAATGGGGCTGGATATGGAGCTCAGACTGTAGTGTGCTCACAGCATGAAACCCTGGGCTTGATCTCTAGCACAGATAAACCCTGGTTGCCAACTGGAGAGGGGCTCTGCAGTGAAGAGCATGTGCTGCTCATGCAAAGTCTGATTCCCAGAACCTCTGACAGGAAACTCACACCTTCCTGTAACTCCAGTTCCAGGGGTGGACTCTTTTGGAGTCCAAGGGCATTTGCACTCACATGTGCAATATGTGTACATACATATATACACATACATACATACATACATACATACATACATATATACATACATATACACATACATACACACATATATACACAATTAAAAAATTAAATTAAACTTAAAAATAAATAAACCCACAACTGACTGTGGTGACAAGAGGATCAGGAGTTCAAGATCATATTTGACTGTGGAGTAAACTCAAGGCCAGTCAAGGGTATGAGAGACCCTGTCAAATAAACAAGACAAAAGCAAAAGGTCAAACAGATTTACAGAAATAATAAGGAAGTAGTAATTCAATTCAAAACCAAAGGAGAATTCTGGGTGATAGTGGTAGCTGGCCTAGGTTTGGTTTTTGCTTTTATTTGTCTGTAGCTTTGTATTTTGAAAGCGTTTTAGCTTTAAGACAGTTGCAAATAAGGAAATCCCCATGTGCCCCCTCCCCCAGTATTAACATACTTCCTAGCTACCTTATGATGCTAGAAAATAAGGAATTGACATTAGCAGAAAACAGCTAATGAATACACAGCTGCAAAAATACATTTCTTATTTTTTGCTGGAAGATGAGGGCTGCACTTTCCTGTGCAATAAGGATAAGTGTTTTGAAGGCAGTTATGAATTATAGTGGTTTCTGTGGTGATATTTTGTTTGTGGTTTAACAAATAAACCTTGCCTGAAGACCATAGTGCGGAGCTAGCCACATTAGTTAGCCATAGAAGCCAGGCAGTGGTGGCTCACACCTTTAGTCCCAGCACTAGGGAGGTGGAGATGGGACGTGATATTTAAGGGAGGAGACAGGAACACGGGACTGGGTCTGAGGTTTCATAGAAATGGCATTCAGTCTGAGGACTTGTAGAAACAGGATACCCCATTCGGTCTGAGGATTTCGTAGAGGGTAAGAACTAGCCGGTGGCTGCTTTGCTTCTCTGATCTCTCAGCTTTCACCCCCTAATATCTGACTCTGGGATTTTATTATTAAGACCAATTAGAATTTGTGCCACAGATTTCTGTGGAATAAGGATAAGTGTCTAGAATGCAGTTATGAATTATACTGGCTTAGGAAAGTGACCTCCTCTAGGGTCCAAGGCTTCACCATCCACGGGTGGCTCTACTTCTTGACCTGATGTGGATGATCATGAGTACTCACATCTGTTGAACTCCATCATACTGAACACTTAGCAGATGCACGGGTTATTTTATGCCACACCTCAGCTTGAAGCGTAACAGAGTGATAGCCCATTTGTGCACGTCTGGAAGTCGAAGGTTGGCTTAAGTATCTTCTTCTATTGCTCTTCCCCCCTTTTTTTTTATTTTAATGGCTGGGCCTCTCACCTAAAATGCAGCGCACTTTTTGTTGTTCTGTCTAGACTAGCTGGACAGACAGCCCAGGGATCAGCCTATCTCCAACTCTTTCCCTATGCACTGGGGTTCCAGGTAGACACCACCATGCCCAGTTTTCATGTGGGTACTGGGAATCCAAACTGAGGACATTATGCGTATACTGCAAGCCCTTGACCCACTGAGCCATCTCCCTATCCTGGTTGTTTTCTGAATTCAAGTTCTTTACAGTAAGACAAAAAGTTAGTCCTGCGTAGTTACCAAGTTTTATTTTGAGCCCATTTTGGCCCATGGAGTCATGAACTGAGCTGTAAACCAGTAAATCTGTATGACTCCTACAGATGTGGCTTATGCCTTTTGCATAGTTAGGTTCAGGCTCCATCAGACTATAACATGACCAAGAACACAATGCCACATCTTCATGGTGTTCAAACTGCCCACTAATATGCCAAAGCAAAGGCAGAGGCAAGCTGTAGAATATCACAGTTTTTATAAACACAGCTCGGCTAGTAAATAAATCATATATGTACAACCTCTAGCCTAAGACAATTCAAGTTCAAACACATGTGTAATGTATTAATGTGTAGCCCTTTCTCAAAGAGTCGGGAAGTGATTAATATATTAAATATTTGTTAAGTTTTTAAAACTCACCTTCTAAAATAAAAGCTATTGATTAGTTCTTTCGGGCAAGGGTGCCATGAAAACATAGCTGAGAGGCTAGCGGTGATGTGCCAAGAAAGTCTGAAGGACCCTTGGCATGCCCCTTTCTGACATACAAGTAAACAGACCCAAGCAGGCATATCCTGAGCCATGTTTGATATGCAGGATCTCCGCAGCGCACATATTGAAGAATGACTGAAGGCATAAAAAGACAGCACTTCTCTGCCTTGCCTTCACGTTCTGGAAAATAAGTTCAAGTTAGTCATCTCACTGCTGAGCCTTCTTGGTAATTAACTCACTTCCAGCTTTCCACTGGATGGGCTGCAGAAAAGGGGGCAGGACTCAATAGAGGTTGGTGCGCCGCTCATGGGTGGGAAGGAGACCTTTACCAAGCAATTAGATGTGACCAGAATGGAAGGCAGTAGTCTGAGGGAGATTCTGGCTTCTGAGAGAGAGGGCTGGGGGCTTGTGAAAGAGCCAGGGGATGTGGATTCATAGTCAGCTGATGGGCTGATCCAAAAGGGGAATAAGAGGTGAGATTAGAATCAGACGGCAGGCAGCAGATCAGGAAATCTGGGATCAGATCCCCAGTCCATGACGCAGTCTTCTTGTGTCCCTGGCTCCCCCATCTCCTCATCTGAGGAATGACAAGACAACAACTGGTCACTGTGTGTACAGCATAGGCTACATATGAACGGCAGGCTGGGCATGAATTCTGGATCTATTATATATTTGATATCCTGACCCTCAAAGAAGGGATTCACATCCAATCAAAGCTTTATTGTGTGTAAAATATGAGTGATGAGATTTTTATAGTGCTAATGTGTATGCATGATGTCTGTGTGTATGTTTACATGCACACTAGTGCATGGGGTGACAAACCCATGCATGAACATGCAGAGGTCAGAGCAGGACACTGGTTTCCCCTACAGCTTTCAATCTTATTACCTTGAGACTGGGTGACCCCTTAACAGGAAGCATTCTGTTCCAGCTAGGCTGGTTGACCAGTAAGGTTGGACTACGTCTATCTCTGACTTCCAGGTCACATGCATCCATGTCCAGCTTTTTACATAGGGGCTGAGGATTTGAACTCACATCCTGATGCTTGCAGAGCACATACTCCTACCCACTGAACCGTCTCCCTCGGCCCTAAATAATAAAAATTTCCCCATGAGGTTACTGACTTAAATAAGATAAATATATTTAGAGTAGCTAAATATCTAATTTTGAGTCCTACTGGCTCATATCTGAGCTCTCTGAGGAAAAACGACAAGCAAGCAGTATCAGCAGTTGTACATGCAGTCACGGTATTTGTTACGGCAATTCTGGCATGCTCTGATTAAGGTGCAACTATTATTGCCTACTGTCCAGGTCCGGGCTCTACGTGCTGATTTGTAAACTAAGTGTCAAGTATGAAACTTGATACCATGCAAAACCCACAGTGTAAGTCGGTCCAGGTCTACTTTCATCTTTCCTACTTATTCAGCATATACCCTTATTTGATTCCTTTTGGGATTTTCATTAAAAATCTTATAGATTTTTATGAACGCCATGCATACGTATAGTGTGCTTAGATCAAACTCACCCCCTGCCCCATTCTCTCCCCTCTAATTCTTCCCTTATTCCCATCACCATTGTACCTCACCGACATCATCTGCTATTTGTCTTTAAAATCCACTGAGTCCACTTAGTGCTGACTGTGTGTGAGTGGGGGTGGGGTCATTTGCTGGTGCGACCTCGGTGCCACAACTCTGAAGAAAAATGACACCCCCTCGCTCAGCAGCTATCAGTTGCCTTGAGTTGTCAGGTAGAGTTCATGAAACTCCATCCATACTTGAATTTTGTTCAAGTCTGTGCATGCAGAGACAGGGTGGCAAATATATACTATTTAATGTTAACACTCATCCATAGTGGTGGATTCAGCACATTCTGAAACCTTGAGTCTCTATGGTCACTCTTTCCACTGAAAGAAAAACAACTCTGATCAAAAATGGGAGTAGCATTTGGGTATAGACATAACTATTTTTTAGTTATTTTTTCTTGTTTCTGTTGAGCTATATATTTTTCTCCACCTCCCTCCCCTCCTATCCCTTCCCCTTCTACCCTCTCCAATGTCCCCATGCTACCAATTTACTCAGGAGATCTTGTCTTTTTCTGCTTCCCATGTACATTAGATCCATGTATGTCTCTCTTAGGGTCCTCCTTGTTGCCTAGGTTCTCTGGGATTGTGAATTGCAGGCTGGTTATTCTTTGCTTTATGTCTAAAAGCCACTTACGAGGGAGTATATATTATATTTGTCTTTCTGGGTTTGGGTTACCTCTTTCAATATGTTTTCTAGATCCATCCGTTTGCCCACATATTTCAAGATGTCATTTTTTTCTACTGTATAGTACTCCATTGTGTAAATGGACCACATTTTCCTTATACACTCTTCAGCAGAGAGGCATTTAAGTTGTTTCCAGATTCTGGCTATGGCAAACAATGCTACTATGAACATAGTTAAGCACATGTCCTTGTGGTAGAATTGAGCATCATTTAAGTATATATCCAAAAGTGGTGTTGCTGGGTTTTGAGGTAGGTTGTTTCTTAATTTTCTGAGAAAACACCATACTAATTTCCAAGTGGCTATACCAGTTTGCACTCCCACCAGCAATGGAGGAGTATTTCCCTTACCCCATGTCCTCTCCAGCATAAGCTGTCATCAGTGGTTTTGATCTTTACCATTCTTACAGGTATAAGATGGAACCTCAGACTTGTTTTGATTTGCATTTCTCTGATGGCTAAGGAGGTTGAGCATTTCCTTAAGTATCTTTCAGCCATTTTAGATTCTTTTGTTGAGAGTTCTCTGTTAAGGTCTGTACCCCATATTTTTATTGGATTATTTGTTCTTTTGATGATCAATTTCTTGAATTCTTTGTATATTTTGGAGATCAGCACTCTGTCCGACATGGGGTTGGTGAAGATCTTTTCTCATTCTGTAGGCTTCCATTTTTTTCTTGTTGGCCATGTCCTTTGCTTTACAGAAGCTTCTCAGTTTCAAGAGGTCCCATTTATTAATTGTTTCTCTCAGTGTCTGTGCTACTGGGGTATTCCAATTTTTGTTTGTCTTTTTCTCCATTTCTTTGAGGAAATTTTTTATTTCCTGTTTAAGAGTCTCAAACATTTTCCTAAAGTTATAGGTCATTTTCTTCTGCTTCGTCTATATTGGGGTGTTCAAGTCTTTTTTGTTGTAGGGCCACTAGTTTTTGTTGGTGTCATGTAGTTCTTTGTGGTGTTGAGTGTGTCGACCCATCTTTTTCTCTGATTGGTGTGGTTGCTGCTGTGTCCCTGCTGATCAGTCCTCCAAGTTCCAGTGGATCCAGATGGTCACTCCTTATGGTGCAGTCAGGGCCACAGTTCCAGTAACCCTGAGGTCACTCTGTGATCCTGGAGGTCACTCAGTTCTCCCTGGGGTTGCTCTGCAATCCCAGAGGTCATTCAGGCCTGTTCTTACAGAGGTTGCTTGCTTGGGGCTCCTCCCATTGAGGTTGCTGCCTTGGGCTTGCTCGGGCAGAGGTGGCTGGCTTTGCTTTACAGAAAAGCCTGCTCATGCAGAGGTCTCTGGCTTAGGCCTGCTCTTTCGGTGGTTGCTCCCTTGTACCTGTTTTTTTGTACCTGCTCCAGCAGAGGTTGCTAGCTCAGGCTTGTTCCATCAGCAGTCGCTCCCTTGTCAGACATAAATATTTTTTAAGAAAGTTTGATGTTATGTCAAATTAGCTAAATGACAGTATTCAGTTCCCACGAGGGCCTATTACCCTTTCTGCTATGGGTTTTTGACCAGGTATATAGTAGAAAGATTTTCTTCCATAGACTAGGTCAGTTCCCAAATCCAACTAGAGAGCAACTGGTGTTCCTCCATAGTAGTAGTGCCCCTATTGTACAAAAAGACACATCTTGCTTGTCAGGTTGTTTTCACTCTTCATAGGGTTCACAGCTGGATAAGACCATTGCTAGGGCCCTTTCCTCCCTAGTAACCCACATGACACTTTCTGGAACAATGCAATCCAGCTGGCAGAGAGGAAGCTTCAAGTTTCAGCTTGATTTTTCTATACCATACGACCAAAACATGGTGTGTGGTCTATATTGTGCTGGGGAGCCTCTGGGGCCTCCTTGACCACCAAGTATATCACCCCTCAAATTGGAGTTTTGTGAATGGCCCACAGCTCATAGGAACAGCTTCTCTATTCCAGTAGGGTATATTCATTACAACTTTGCTACATCCCCTCATTTGGGTTCCACTTCCTTGTCATTTTGTCTCCCTTATCCCCACCTCTTCCCTGTTTAAGTCTTTCTACTCCCAATATTTACCTCTCCTAGTTTTATATGTACCAATGTTTGCCCAAGTGCCTGCTTTCACTTCAGTAGCTGGGGACAAAATTTCAGGCAGCACTTTATTGTGAATAGTTTCTAAGCCATTAAAAATTCTTCTCAATACCTTTTTATTGCTGAAGAGGTTTAAGTGGGTTTATAAAAAAGCTAGATTCGTGTATGAGCTCATAGGTTCACAATATGCACAAGACATGCACGGGGTTTAAACCACACAAAATCCCAGCACTAAGAAGGGAAAGCAGACAGAGAATAAGCTATTTGCAATTGATACCTACTAGGAAAGGAAAAAGTCACTTCTCCAATGGGATGTTACTAGGTGTTTCAACTACACTCCAGGGAAGGTTCCATGCACAGGAGTAGCTGATCAACCTGAAATAGACTCCATGAGTTTTGAGGGGAAAGTGGTAGTGGAGATGGGGAAATTGATGTCTCATTTTGTTCTGTTTTAGTATTTTTTTCTTACTGTTTTTGTTTTGTTTTGTTTTTATTTTTCAAGACAAGGTTTCTCTGTAGCTTTGCAGCTTCTCCTAGAACTAGCTTAGTAGACCAGGTTGGCCTCAAACTTACAGAGATCTGCCTGCCTCTGCTTCCTGAATGCTTGGATTAAAGGTGTGCACCACCACCACCCAGCTTGATGTTCATTTTTTGTTATGTTTCTGTTGGGAATTAAGAGGTAGGATGAATTGAGGAAGAACTGGGAAAGGTTAAACATGATCAAAACATCATTGGAAAAAAATTTAAATATTTTTTAAAAAGCAAAAAACACAACAAAAAGTTACTTCAAAATCCCCTATTACGGGATACTTGGTTTGTGCCACTCTCTCTGACATGAGAAGCCATGCACATTTTTTAGAAACATGAGTTTCTGTTTCCCAAACTGCTGTGTGGTAATACCTCAGGACTGCCTGAGGGTTGACTGTTTTTCCAGCATTTCTAAATGTCAAAAGAGAACAAATATGGGCCGTGTTATTCTCATTGTACAGCAGGGAAAACTGAAAACAGGGCTTTAAAGAGTGTGTAAGTGTGAGTGTAAGTGTAAGATGGGTCCAGGACGAAGGCCTGTTGATTTCTCTAGGGCTTGACTCCATCCCATTTCCTTCATGTGTGAGACTACTTTCTTAGACTGAAGCTCTAGACGTGGGAGTTATAAAGCAAAGGGTGTGCAGCACTTTACATTATTTATCCAAAAAAAAAAAACTTATAAAAGGCAAGACACTTTTGGCAACTTCATCAAGCTTGAATCAAGACTCTTAAAGATTTAATTTGGTTCCAAAGTGCCTTTCAAAACTCCGTGCTATAATCTTTGGCATGAAGGCCATATTCAAATTACAGAAAAAAAATGAGTTCCTTGTTTATGTAGATCATAAATTCTCTGCCAAGGCACAAATGTAAATCTAAGAGGTCTCAAATTACAGAATGAGCGGTTAGGATTCACGGCATCACGCGCCGAGCCCTCTGCTTCTGGTGAGTCGTGACCAATCTTTGATGAGTAATTCAGACCTGAGGTTGTCAACATGAAAAAAGGGGCTCCCTCCAGCGAGACTTCAGGAGCAGAGTTGGCGTTTTGGACAGGATGCTCATATTCCTCAGCAGAATGTCGTTTCTTGATAAGTGGGGAAGTATTTTTGTCAGAGAATCTGTTGTTCTGGGGGAACAACCAGTTTGATTAAAGCCTTAACTTTGGTATTAAATATAGGATTTTAAAAAACCCTTTTTTTTGGTATGTTTGCTATGAGCAATTTTGGTTTACTGATTATACAGTACCAATCTTAAGTGAGTAAAAAAAAAAAAAAAACCCATACGTTGTGATGTTTTAGATTTTAAAAATACTCTTCTATTTTGATAGAAAAAAATGGGAATGCTCTCTGGTGGTACAGAAATTAGAATTGAGTGTTGGAACTACCACATCATGGACATGTTTGTTTC
The DNA here is from genome assembly GCF_014885135.2 of Alexandromys fortis. Lineage (NCBI taxonomy): Eukaryota > Metazoa > Chordata > Mammalia > Rodentia > Cricetidae > Alexandromys > Alexandromys fortis. Next base: position 2,448,350 of record NW_026068002.1, read on the forward strand.
CCTGTCAGGAAGTCTTTCTTCTGTGGGTAGAGGGGGCAGGGAGAAAGGGCTAACTAACAGTAAGGATGTTTGAGATGATCCTCCTCCCTAAAGTCAGAGGTGTGGTTTAGGAGGGTCTTCTTTCTACGTGATGCTTTCATTGGTTAAATAAAGAGACTGCCTTGGCCTTTTGACAGGACAGAAACTTAGATAGGCAGAGTAAACAGAACAGAATGCTGGGAGAAAGGAGGCAGAGGCAGAGAGCCGCCGCCATGAAGCTGCCAGGTCAGACGTGCTCAATCTTTCCAGGTAAGCCACAAGACACACAGATTATTAGAAATGGGTTAGATCAAGATGTAAGAGTTAGCCAAGAAGAGGCTAGAACTAATGGGCCAGGCAGTGTTTAAATGAATACAGTTTCCATGTAATTATTTTGGGTGTAAGCTAGCCAGGTGGCCAGGCGCTGGGAATGCAGCCCACTGCTCGTCCTTACAACAGAGGTGTGGGATATTTCCCATTGAGTTGTTGGGCAGGGGTGTCCTGGAGATTCCCAAAACATAGGCTACTGTCATTGCTGCTCACTAGAACTCAGGGTTAAGTTCTAGCTGCTGAAGACACCACACATGTGGTTTACAGGACAGAGAAATCAAGTTAGTACTGGCCAAGAAGCTTCCTCCCTGCTGACTAGCTCTCGTAGTGCAGGGAGTTGCTATGCAGACTGCTGGGAGGAAATTTTCATCAATAATCTTACTCAGGCAAGAGCCCTGTGAGCTACAGTAATGACCAGAGTGGTAAGATAAGCCTGAGTGCAATAACAGCATGAATATTATAAAGGTAACATTCTGATTAATAATCCATTTTCTGATTGGATTTTATGTCCCCTCTACAAGAAAATAAAAAAAAACAACCCAAAACAAAACAAAAACAAATGCCTATTGTCAATCTGCCAAAGAACCCTGGGGCTGGGAACTCACAGGACCCAAGGGTGAACCCTACTGCTATTCTTTCCCTAAAGAGACACAGTATTAAATGCTTTTGAAATTCATATCTCCATCCCCACAGATTAATGTGGCTCTCCAACCTCATCTGAGAAGTTTCTTTGTACAGTGGAGAGCAGGTAAGGCACAAACACACAGCCGGTCAAAGTGCGGAGAATAAATGTCTGTGGCGTGCTCAACCACACATGGGACATCTGAGTGACCCCACTCCATTATTCTCCGAGAACACGGCCTTTTGGCGGGAGTGATGGAGCAGCAAGGGAAAAGGAAATCACGTGCTAGAGGGGAGCAATCCCTCACGCTTGCCCTGGGAGGGGGCACGAGACCTGGGAACGCTAGGAAAGCTGGGACTAGCCTTTTGCAGAAGTGAAGTCATTCTCCCATGGTCCTGGAGGAAGGCAGAGTTTCATCATGGTGCACATAAAAAGATTGACCTCTTACCTACTGATGAGCGCTTCCTGCTGCTCTCACCTTTAAGTGAAAGTGTGAGAGATGTTACTCAGCAGTGGGAGTGTGGTACACACCGAGACCAGCAATACACAGAGTGCTCGTTTGGGCTGTTAGGAAGCTGCTGGCTAAAAACTTAACGAGAAAGCATTAGCCTAGACTTGAGGTTTTCTTCAGCGGCATCCAGCTTCTCTGTACAGGTTTTCGAAAGAATGCACGGCAATTAACTGATGTGGGCGGGGCGTGGGGGCGGGATTAAACAAACAACGATCCAAGAAAGGAACAAGGGAGCCACCAGGCTATACCAAGATTAGTTGCAATGTTCCCCGTGGCTAAGCAGAGTAAAGAGCGTATGAAGAGGCTGGATAATGAGGGGAATGTGGAATGGCCACTGATTACAAACCATTACAGACTAACGCCCTCAAATAATGTTAAATCCTAAACTCTGTGTGCAGTCTATGATACCTTATGTGGCTAGACAGGATTTACAGAAGTGATTGATGATCTCAAGGTGAGGAGTTGTCTTGCTTTATCCGTGTGGTCTTTATGCCACCACAATGATTCTTAGAAGGGATGCAGAAGATCAAAGTCAGAGAAGGCTACACGATAACGGTAGCAGAAAGTAAAGCCACACTCTTTGAAGCTGGAGCCACAAGCCATGGAATTCTTTTTTTTTTTTTTTTTTTTTTTTTTTT
>NW_026068002.1:2450636-2487251 GCF_014885135.2 Alexandromys fortis
GTGCGTGCCCACCCGCTTCTTGATGAACTTGAGCGCGCGCTTGTCCTTGGACACCTTGAGCAGCTCCATGGCCCGCCGCTCGTAGGGCGCGAAGCCGCACACCTCCCGGATCATGTCCCGCACGAACTTGGTGTGCTTTGTGAGGCGCCCGCGCCGCCGGCTGTGCCTCGGCTGGGTCACGTTCTTCGTCACCTTGTGGCCCTTGTTGAGGCCCAAGGCCATGGGGTAGCACAGGGCCATGGCTGCTCCTCTCCGATGGCGGCCGCGACAGGAAGAAGCCATGGAATTCTACAGTCATGGGAAACTGAGAACAGCAACAAGGGATTTACTTCTCAGAACCTCCGGACGGAACTACGCTTGCTGCCCCCTTGATGTGAACCGACTGTAGACTTCTGTCTTCCGAGAATGTGGAAAAGAGATTGCGTTGCTTGATGCTATGGGATTTGTGATAATAGCAATAGAAAGTAGCATACCCCCAGAAGGACTGAGGGTTGACTGAAGCCGAGATAGCTATCACGGGGCCTGAGTTCAGAAACTGGCGGCGGGGGCAGCTGTAGTCATAGAGGAAAATTCTCCAGTGTGTGAAAGTGCAATGGTTCACCTTCATTGTCAGCTTAACTGGGTTTGGAGTCACCTAGGAGACATCCCTCTGAACACATCTGTGAGAATATGTTCACGGAGACTAGACTAAGGAGAGACAACTCATTCTGCCCGTGGGTAGCACCATCCCACAGAATATAAGGGGAGAGGGGAGAGGAGGACAGCTGAGTTGAGTAGCACCATCCCAGAAAATATAAGGAGAGAGGAGGACAGCCGAGTAATAGCGCTCATCTTTGTGATTCTTGACTACAGTGAGGCTAGCCACCCATCACCACATCTTTCCTGCCATGATTGACTGTATTAGCTAGAACCATGTGCCAGAATAAATCCCTCCTTCTGTAAGTCTCCTTCCTCAGTTGATTTATTAGAGCAACAGCAGTAACTGACAAGACCAAGACCATGTGTATACAAGATACTGACACAGTCATTGGAGGAATGGGCCTCGGAGGTGAGAGGTTAGAACAACCATTGGAAGGAGTTGTGAAACCCTCAAGAGTCATCCTGGACGTGGCATGAGAAAAAGGGACACTAATCCTGGAGCTAAAGCCTTCTAGGAACAAAAGTGAGTGATGTGGGGTCTGTGCATCACCTAGAGGCCCAGCAAGCCACTCAGTCTGATGCAAACAGCTAACAACTGGAAGGGCAGAAGAGAAGCTGGGAAGAGCAGTTTGGAAGAATAATAAGGAACAAAGGTATTTCCCAACTCCAGCCCCATGGGCTAGCCTCTGAGTACTGTGGTAGGTAGAACAGTCTACACTTGAGGGGTGCACGGAAAGCTATGCCCCAAGGCAAACCATAACTGAGATCATGGGGTGAGAGAGTGAGGAAAAATCATGGGAGAGATTTTTCCAGTGCCTCATCTTGAGCCACCAGTGCCATTTAGGAAGGGTTTGCTTGGGATAGGCGTGGGAGATGGGTGCACAGAAGTGCATTTGGCGAGAATTTGAAAGATGAAGCAGGATCCGAGCTCATCACAGCTTGTCAATGGAGGACTGATATCCCAGTGGCTTCCCTCGATGCAGGTGGTGGAGTGCTAACAGATGTCAGGAGATGGTAGGGACTACTGAAGTCCCCAGGAAGGTCTAGTACCTGCCAACCCATGGCAAAAGAAGGGGAAAAGGTGCCATGTGTAAGCAAGCCTTGAGAGTGATTTATCTTGGTAGAAAGGGGGACTTTTGAATATAGTCATCTGATTTATATAGTAGAGAGAAACCCAGCTTGCTCTGGCTTGCTTTCACATTAACAGGGCCAGGCATCCATTCCCCAAACTCCACAAAGGTGTTCGGACTTCCAACAACTATGACGCAGGCCACAGCCTGATCATGTAATAAGCCCAAGTGCCATCTTTCGAAATCCTTGCTTTTGTCTGGCCAACACCAGGAAGCTTTAAGACTAGAGTGTCTATCAAGAGGCTGTACTTCAACCTGCAGGTCCGGCAGATTAGACTTATGTTCAATACCCTCATGAAACAACAGTTTAATCTATAAATGGAGAGGGTTGGTGGGAAGAGTGGATCATGGGGAGACACTCTAGTGATTTATGGGGTTGCTTGAGTTAAAATAAAAAACCTTCGCATGGGACTGACATTTTAAAGGATGAGTTTCAAATGTTTGGCGCTCAGAGTGGAGTCATCGGGAAAGTGCATTGCTAAAGAGCCTTGAGCTGCCAAGAGAGGTCACGAGTGGAGTGGAGAAAAAAATAATCTGTGTATGTACAGGGATTGGAGAAGCCGATGGGGTAAGAAGGAAGAAGTGTCTTCTCATTGCCTCACTCACTAAGACTCATGCCCAACAGCTGATATCAATTTGGGATTGCTGTAATTGTCTTCAGGGATTTAAGCTGGCCGTACTCACCATGTGAGAGGTCTCTTGTGGTATGTTATCTGCACATCTGCTTCATTCAGAATGGTGTATCATGAACCAAGAAATGTTGTTGGAAGCAACCACCCCATGAGGTCTGAAGACGTTTTCCCATAAACAAAACACTGAACATTTTTTCGTTGCAACACCTGTAGGATCCTTGGCACTCGGTAATCAATTCAATCTGATTAGTGAAGGGTATGGGAGGAAGGCTTTAAAGATCTCCTAGAAACCATGGTCCTCACTTGAGGAGATGTTTAATTTCTGGCTCCAGTCCCCAGCACACAGAAACTATGAGGGCTGTCACTCCCATGAATTGGGTAAGCTAAGTTCACTACTGTCCTTTAAAAAGTAGACTCAAAAGGTCCCTTTAAGTTCTGGCATTCTGAGATCTAAAGCAAACCTCCTGGTACCACAGATTATAATGTGAATCTTTAAAGTAAGTGGAGTTTGCCATTGAATGACCTATCTCCTGGCTCCTCCTCTAAGAGGAAACAATCGTGCAGGCACCTGACTCATCTTTTCTTCATCCCCTGAAGGTTCTTGCCATAACAGGCAACTGCCACTTTGCTGAAAAGAGCATAGTTTCACAATTGCTGTATTTGAAAATACTCTAATGGATTCGTTCCAGAATGACTGGCTTTGTTCTAGTTTATAGTTTCATCTTTGGTCATCAGTGGTCAGATTTAAAAAAAAAAAAAAAAACATTACAATGCATGTCTGTCTTATTCATTGCAATTGATTTCATCCAACATAAGCATTGAGTTTCTTAGCATATGGACTCTTAATAAGATCAGCAACTCACTCTACAAGGAGACACAGTGAAAGAAAGCTTAGGACCCACGTGACTCCCCAGGAATACATGGAGTGACTAGTGCCTCCCGGGACATCTACTAACCAGCTAGCTTTGCAAGTGGCTGCTCTCTTGACCTAAGTAAACTTGAGAGAGAGTACTTGGAGGGGAGAGGAGGCTGGTACTGAAGATGAGTGGAGGAAGAAGATGATTCCCAGGGATGGCCAGTGGTATAGAGAGCCATATTCAGCACACCTGGAAGGTTGAATACAAGTCCTACACAACCGACCAGTGAGATGAAAGAAGATCAGGGTGGACCTCTTGTGTTTCTCTTTTTACCTCAGTCAGTGGAACTGATTGGCTGTATAAAGAGAATAAGCACTTTAGGGGAGCACATAAAACAAACATTCTAGAGAATGTATGGTCAACTACTGAACAAGAGAGTGTTTCGCTCGACCAGGTTGCGAAGGTGTGGGATTGGTTGTGTTCAGATGACAAAGGGTTTGTCCTTTCCATACAAGAAGGAGATTGCTGAAGTTGTTTCTTCCATAGTCCATGCCTAGCTTCAGATCGGAATGAGAAGTCACCAAGATTTGAGGCAAGGACAAACACCCCCCCACACACACATGACATATCATGGATATGTGTGTGTGTGTGTGTGTGTGTGTGTGTGTGTGTGTGTGTGTGTATTTCCCCAAATCAACCAGATCTGGAAACTACTAAAGATCCCTGTTCTAGGAGATGACTTAAAGACAAGGAGAGGGGACAGGAAGTGCCATCTTCCTACTATAGAACAATGCAGAGAAACCCACTTGACCTCCTCTCTGTTCCCCCTCGTCATTTTTCCCCTAGAGCAAGTTGAGGGGGGCTGTGTGAAAGACCTCTGGTTGACCTTTATCAAGACTATCTATTGGGGGGTGGTCAGACCAAATAAAGTTATCCCACTTGACCCTCTGTGACCTTTGGGAATTCCCAGCTTCATTAGGTTTCAGTTCCCACATCAACAGTACTCTCTAAATAGCTGCCGTGGGCCCAGGCCAGTCCAGGGGTGGACGCTGCTTATAACCTCCAGACAAGAATTATATATTTATATATGAAATTAGACAGCAGAAAGGACGCTGTTGAAGTAAACGAGAGGGAAATAGTGGTAGACTGAACTAGATAAGGGAAAGAAGATGGAGGAGAAGAAGGGATATTTATGTCAAAGAATGAAATAAGGAGGTTGGAGTTTGGAAGACTGAAGAAAGAGGGAAGGGAGCATCTTGGCGGAACTTGGTTGTCTAGCATACACTTGAGAAGATGGTGTTGTCAATCACTGAGACAGCAAGTATCCTATGAGAAGTGAGTTTTCAGAGGAAAGTTATTGGGGGTGGGCAACAGAGAATGTTGGGTCTATGGTGATCCTAGAGGGGAAGTCAGGAAAACAGTTGATTTCACTGTCTGAACCTCCAGTGCCAGGTCTTGCCTGGAAGATGGTGGTGGCACCGTAAGTATGAGTCAGAGTTGAAATCATAACTGTGGGTGTACTAAATCATACAGCTAGACCTGACCGAGTGACAGGAGGGGCAATGCAAAACCAGGGCACAGAAGAGATTTTCAGAAAGGCAGGGACAGGGCTAGCAAGATAGACTTGGAAAAAGTGTTTGCTTTCCCTTCAGAGGACCAGAATTCAGTGCCCAGAACCCAGATCAGGCAGCTGACAACTATCTCTAAGTCCAACTACAGAAGATCTGATGATCTTTCATGGCCTCCACAGATGCCTACACTTGTGTGTATGTGTGTGTGTAGCACACACACTAGTGTGCAGATGAGCCCTTGTGCATACAATTTAAAAATCTTACAAAAAAAAATAAAAGTAGGTAGATAAATGTGCAAGGTGGAAAGACATCATGGATGCCAGAGGCTGGGACAGCTCAGTAGAGAGACTGTGAATGGGGTGTGGGGGCCAGAGGCTGGGACAGTGCAGTAGAGAGCCTGGGACTAGGGTGATTTGGCAAAACAGCACAGTGTCTAATAAAACCTGGAAACGACTTCTAGATCCTGAATTGGGGATCTTATCAGAGACTCCACTGATGACTGTTTCTCAGGAGTGAGAAGTGGCCCTGGTTTGAAGTGGGTTATGAGGTAGAGATGCTTGGTTTGGATGTCTGTGTGGAGTTTGCATGGCCAGTAGAGTGGAGCTATAGGGCTGTTCCTGGCCATTTTAGAATGTGAAGGAAGGCTTTCCTGGTTTTGTGTTTTCTATCAAAGATATTTCTGCGTTCTTTCCTAGCTATGAGAGGAAAGACAAAAGGAAAAAAAGAAGAAAAAAAGAGAAAGAAACAGCTCTAACATCAAGTTTTTTAGCAAAGTGAGGGACAGGGAATCTTTTTTACTTTTAATGACTACTAATTTTTATTTTATGTACATTGGTGGTTTTTTTTCTGCATGTATGTCAGTGTGATAGTGTTAGATCCCCTGGAGCTGGAGCTACAGACAGTTGTGAGCTATCATGTGGCTGCTGGGAATTGAACCTGGGTCCTCTGGAAGAACAGACTGAGCTATCTTTGCAGCCCGGCAGGGAGTCTTTCACTGCTCAGATAATGGGAAAGAACACTGGTCTTTGGAATTGTTTCTGGGAGTAAAGAATGGTGGGGAAAATGGGGTGGCTAATAAAAAACCACTTTAAGAAAAGAAACAAAGACTTAATAAAACTCTCTGTGAGATTAAAGTCCTGTTTTGCTACCCTAAGTCAGGAACATGAGTGTCTTTCTACCTTAATTGCCAAATAGTCTTTGTGTGGACCCCATCACTGAATGCTGTCTTATCATAGCACACTTTGGGACATTGTGTAGCCTCCAACTCTTAACAGAGTTTTCTACAACTTTCACTGCCATCTGTGTTTGCTGTCTCCAGGTACGTTGTTCTTCCTGCCCAATCAGAATTTTCTCTCCGTCCTTCATACCTCAACCCTCCCCTAACTGATGAGCCAACCGTCGGAACTAAGACCTCCTGCCAATGGCCCACAGGAGCTGAAACTTCCTACCCCTAGCCGTGTGAGTGAACGTTATTGGAAATGAAACCTCCCGCTATCGGAAGTTTTAGAAGCTTCTAGCTTGAGCTGGAGACTTGACTACAGCCTTAGGAGAACCCCATATCCAGAGCCTTGCTGACGACATTCTAAAGACCTAACTACAGAAACTTGAATGAGTGAGTGTACTTGAGGCACTGTGCTCTGAGGAGCGTGACATTTATCACTAGACACTTAATACAGGCATCTCCCTCCTTACCCTGGTGCCTCTGTAAGAAGTGGTGCCGAGAGAACAAACGTTAAGCTCTTTTATTAGAATGGGTCCCCGACAAGCAGACAGCAAACACCAGCAGCCTTCATGCCGCCAGCCAAGTACTGTTTTAGGCATCGAGGGCATAGGGATACACTAGGCAGCACCCTGACGTTCTCACAGGAGGATGAACACGTTCACGCTGGCCCTAAGAACTGTCCAGAATATAAAAGACTCTGTGTGGAGAAGATCGGAGCAAGGCAGTGGTCTCACAGGGAAACGTTGACCAAATTCTGACCAGAATGCAGAGGAGAAAATGACCTGCTTACCAAAGGACTTCGTGTGTTTTTAAGGATGGGAAGAGGCCCACGATGAAGAAGTAACAGACTGAAGGGAAGTGTGTCACAAAGTTGCGCCTCTCTGCTTCCTTCTTGTAGTGGCTGGGTCGATGGTGCCTGAGCCTGCATCCTTGATCTGACCTCCATATCCTCTCTCTCCCTCTCTGCACAAGACCAGTCAAGTCTGGAGTGGAAAGTGACAGGTGTCTAACTATTTTTTTAAAAATGAATGCTTCATTGTGGAGAAATTTGGCCTCAGAATAACTTGCAATTAAATGGCACTAGAATTTTTATTTTTCTTGCTCTCTTGGGAACCTCTTGGAAACAGAGAGAATTCAGCACTAGATTTTAAAAATGTTATTAAAATTCAGCCCCGGTGCTCACAGACAGACCAACCACTATGTGCAATAGGCACGTGACTGAAGAAACCCATGAATGTCAGCCTGGAGCAAAGGGCATAAAGAGAAACAAGAGACTGTGGTTTGTTTCCTCCTCGTCTTCTCACCAAGCAAACCTCCACAGGGCATTCCCGGGCTTCTGCAATCCTGTGTGCATTCCCTAGACCCCTGTGTTCTGAGGAGTTTGCTATGAGGCAGTTGTCAACTACTACCATAAGATCCCAACTTGATCCACACTCCCCCCTAGAAGAAACAAGGCTGATCTTAACACACATTGAGTTATGCTTACTGCTGAATGTGTCCCAGAACACTCTTGTATAATGTAGAGTTCTCTCGAGGAGACATGACAGGACCATCCTCATTCACAGCGTCTCCAGTGTTCACTGGGAAAGCAATAGGAAGTCAATCTCTTTTATGGGTAAAGCAGCCCAAACCTTCTGGTGTGAGGATAGTTAAGTAACTGAAACAAGGTATTTCAAAGTAGACAAAGTCGAGAAGTTTCCAGAATGCAAGGCATGTCAGGTAATAACAGGAAGCAAAGGTGGAGAAGTAATTGCTGGGTTCCCATTAACCACACAGTAGATCCTCCTGAGCTTGAATGGGGGAAACCAGAGAATTATTGCTCGGCATGAATCAGATGGAAGAAAAATAGCACTGAATTCCTGAAAGGGCAATGGGTGGGTGGCAGAACTGCAGGAAGAAACGGGGCGGGAGAAGACTCCTGTGATCTCTGTCTTCGGCATCACTCTGGGGCAGAACGTCAGACAGCCTCAGAGATTAGAAATAGAATAAGGATCACTTCGGGAGAGTTATTGGAGAAATAGCTCTCTCCCGGAGAACTTCTCAGCCAAATAAACACGGGCAGATTTTTAAAATATTCTAAAATTGAATTGGTCTCGTTGCATGAGTTGGAATCCCTGCTTAAAGAAAGCAAGGGTCTTGGGGAAAGTTTCTTGTGGCCTCGGGTTGGCCCCCTGTTTTTTTTACTTAATGCTTGCGTTTGTGTGGAAATCTGATCTCACAGGGGGCTCTGGTTAACTTAGGTGCAGGTCAAAACCTGCATCTCTTTTATCTGATGCTAACGGAGTTGAGAAGGCAGAAAAATAAAGGGAGAGAGTTAGGAGACAGGGTTTGAGCCTCTGTTGTACACAGCAGGCATTGGTGTGGTGCTGAGTGAGTGCTAACGGAAGCGAGTCACTAAAAATCATGAATACACAAAAGAGAAAGTCACGGTAACAGCAGTTTACAATTTTAGTTTTGTTTTTCTACACTTCTGTTTCATCTTCTCGCTTTCTATCTCCAACGCAAACTGAAAGCCCCTTCATTGTTCATACACAGCTCACAGCTAAAGTAGGGTGAGCGCTACTCTATCTGAGTGTGCGTGTTTTCTAAGACTCCCTAGGTCGTATTGACATGAGACCACTGAATTTTTGTGTCTAGCATTTACTCGACCTACTGAATAAGAACCGTCAAGGTAAATCTGTTAGTCTACTCAGATTTTCTGGCGGTTTGAATGAGACTTCCCATATTCTGGGGTATTTGAATATTTGGTCTCTAGCTGGTGGCTGTTTTAAGACTTAGAATGTTCGGCCTTGCTAGAAGAAGTATGCCCCTGGAGACAGTCTTTGAGATTTTTGCCTTTTCCACTGTTCTCTTTCTGCTATGCTCCTGTGTGCACTCAGTTTCCAGCCCTAGCCACAAGATCTTTGACCTACTGACAGCATTATAGACCCTAACCCCCGGGAACCATATGCTGTTTTATTGTAGCAACAGCAAAGCAACCAAGCCAGATTCTCTAACAAATGTAACACTTAATGACATTGTGGTCAACCATGGGCTGCATATACAAAGTGGACCCATACTATCTAATGACATCATAGACATCTTAGTGTATGCAATTAGGCTCATGACTTCCACCCAAAGATGACATGTCTCTGATGAGACATCTCATGAGATGTCCACAGCGGGGAGTGACAAATGACCAGACCATAAAGTGGCTGGCTTATACACAGCAGGGATTGATCTCTCACACTTCCAGAGCCTGGGAAGTCCAGGACTAATGCACAGGTAGAGCCAGCATCTGGTTCATAGGTGGTGTCCTATAGCTATGTGTTCTTACAGTAGAAAGAACAAGACTGCTTTCTGGAACCTCTTTCATGAGAGCACTAACCCCACTGATAAGGTTCCATTCTCATGACCAAATCACCTTCCCAAGGACTAGAATTCCTGATCCTATCGCCTTATCTATTAATATTTCAACATATAAATTTCAGAAAATGGAAGAGCACACATGTTTAAGCCAGACCAGTTGGATGGGGAAATTTTTGAAAATTTCTTCACATGCTTTTGATGTAAACAAAGCCTTGAGTTTTGTCTGCTTGTGATATGATGGTCCACAAATCGGTGCCCAGATAGGATGAGATGATGATTGACAAGGCCAGAGGAAGAAGAAGGTCAAATGTGGTAAACAAGGCTTTGCTAGAAGCGAGAAGAAGGGACCTATTTTCCAGGATCTGGAGGTGATAAGAAGAGATGGCAGAGGAGGAGAGCAAAACAAAACAGAGATGTCTTCCCTCTTAAGGGAAACCTTGAGACCGTGGGATACTCAGAAGGAGCGTGTGTCTTTCGGGGACTGTGGGATCTGGAGCATCCTTAACAGTCATTTTAAAGGTAAGGGAAGCATCTCTGGCAGGATGAAATTTGTCTTCAGAAGGTGGAAGGGACCCATCAGGGGGCACAATTCAGATGGGCTGTTTATAGCTGTCAGGGCTAGAAAGAGCCAAGAAAAGACTTTCAGAAAACTATTTTGACAGAAAGAAAAATAGGAAGATGGAAAGTCTATTCACCACCATTAGGAGCGAAATGACAGAGAAAATTGCCTCCGAGAAGCACCTTAGGCCAGTCAGGATGGGCTGGAGAGGAAAGGCCGCTTTTAAGAGATAAGCTGGAGCAAACACTACAGGAGAGAGGCCACCCTGCAGCCCGAAGCCCTGGACAAGCACAAAGTCTGTTCTGGGCATCGGCCGGAAGAACCTAGGTTTGGGTACCGAAGGGCGGCCAAATGCCAGAGGGCTGGCTGCTCAGCTGGGACTTGAGACTGCTTTGCTTTACATCCCCTATGTCAGACAGGACCATCTGGGCCCTCTGGTTGTCTTGTTATTGGCTACATGGTGGACATGAAAACTACTTCCGGAAGCAGGAGAGATGGAAGCTGTTTTAGCAACACACCACACACACACACACACACACACACACACACACACACCTATTAATAATGGCCCCAAACACAAAATGAGCAGCAGTTCAGATATGCTAAGGAGAAGGCCGTAAAGTACTTCCTTTAAGTGCAAAGGTAAAAGTTACTCATAGATATAGACAGAGGAAATCCACCGTGTCAGCTTGGGGCTATCCGTCATTTCAGGCCTGCACCACGGGGCTTAGAACACACCCACTTCAGATAAGGATGCACTGCCGAGCATTGGACAGTCATTTTATTTTAGGTTCTCACTAAGCATGCTTTTCAGAACACAGCAGCCAGAGGCCTAGTGTAGCTACAGTCAGAGATCTGAAAGACTTATTTACCCTCAAGTCTGCCAAGATGTCCTGGATATTGATGAGCCCAGTAACCTCTCTGAAATTAAGATGATACAACCTTTTCATATTATCAAAATGTTATAAAGGATATCATTGTACTTAAAATTATTTCAACATTTAAGACATTCGAAAAAATCTTAGAAGTGTAAAAGATAGGTTACACAGATGGGCACTAAGTAAAAGTCAGCCTGCAGAGGGGCCGGTGGTACAGCTCAGTTCATAGAGAGCTTATCTGCAAGACCCAAGGTCCTGAAACTAATCCCCAGAGTTACGAAAAGAAAACAACACCTTTAACCTAGTTTGGTGGTGCACACCCGTAGTCCCAGCACACAGGAAGCGGAGGCAGGAGGATCAGGGGCTCAAGGTCCTTCTGAGTTACCTAGTAAGTTAAAGTCTGCCCAGAGTACAGGAGGCCTGTCTCCAAAAACAAACCAAAGCAATTGTCAGGGCCAGGGAGATGGCTTGCTGCCAAGTCTGACGACCTGAGAATAATCTTCAGGGCAGACCTGGTGGAAGAATTGACTTCCACAGGTTGTCTCCTGTCTGCTACATGCTGTAGTATGTGTGTGCACGCCATGGCACACTTGCACCTGTGCACATACAGACACCCACAATTAATCAAAATAAGAAATAATTCTATATACCGGTTGTGAGCTTATAGTTTTTATTTGTGATTGTAACACGATTTATAAAAACCCAAAGACAGAAACTGGGGTTCAACCTGAAGGTCAGAAAAGCAAAGCAACCAGTCACTGGCTCTTACATCTACCTCCGTTCAAAATGGCAATCCTGCCTCCGGGAATCTCAGAATGAGACTGTTACTGAGAGCTGTCTCCTCCCATCTTATATTCCACTCTAGTGCTGGGATTAAAGGCATGCACCACTACCACCCAGTTTTTACAGCAAACTTGTTTGGCTACTGGAATTAAAGGTGTGTGTCTCCACTGCCTGGTTTGTGAGGCTTACCAGGGTGGCTGTTTTATTCTCTGAACTTCAGGCAAGCTTTATTCACGTCCCTATATCTGATCCACAGTAGAGGAAGTGCCTATTTCCCTATATCTAACGAATTTTGACGACAGTCAATGAAAGTCATTGCCAATTTGAAAAGTGAAAGATGTTAGCTCGATTTACATCACAGCTCTGGTTAATCATTTTTGTCCGTTTATATATTTTTATCATAAATTAAGCATTCATTGTGTCCTATGCCAAGTTTTTGGGTAGAGGTGTTAAAGTTTTATTAATAGGCAGATTTGTTTCATGATTTACTTTAAAAAGCATTGTATGTAATACTAATAAAACACAAACTCTTAGGCCATACAATGGTGGCACATGCCTGTAATCCCAGCACTCAGGAGGCAGAAGCAGGCAGAGCTCTGTGAGTTTGAGGCCAGCCTGGTCTACAGAGTGAGTTCCAGCACAGCCAGAGCTGTTATACAGAGAAACATTGCCTCGAAAAACCAATAAATAAATAAATAAGTACTCTTTATATACTGCATGCCATTTGATCCACCTCAGACGTCGCAATATTTTTTTTAGCTTGTCGTTTACCATCTATCTTTGCTTATGGTAACTCATTTTATGTTTGGGGATCTAGAAGTTCTAGTTAGACCTAGTCAAGTCTATCCACTTTTCTTTCTCTTTCTGAGTTTTCCTTCCGATGTTATGCTTAGAAAGACCCTCTTCTACTGTGAAATTATTGAACTACTAACAGCATGTTCTATAATTGCTAGGGTTCTTAATGCAGTTGGGCTTTATCTTAGGATAGAATGGAAGAGGGGCATCAAATATCTGCCCCAAATACCTGGCTGGTCACATCATTATCAAGTATACTATGTACCCTTGTTTAAAAGCCATTTTCCATGCAGCAATATTGGAATAATAACTGTATCTCAGGATAGCTGTCTTTCCTTGATGAATGGTAACTACACACCAGAAGCCCCACACAGTGCTATTTGGATAATAACTAATTTCTTCCCACCTGTGGGTCGCTATCACCTCACATTTGCACACTTGCACGATGCTATCATTTTATGGGGTGGGAAAATGGCACAAAGACATTCAAAGACTTACACTAGATTGCTATCAGGAAGCAGGAATCAAACTATGATATTTTGAATATGAGATGTCCCCACAGAGAATCACTAATTTGGAAGGTTCTGGAAATGCTAAGGGGGAAGGGTCTTACCTGAGGAAGTAACTGGATGCGTGGCTCTAAATGTTACTTCCCACTCCACAATCCCTTCCTTCTGTGCTCTCTGCTCCCTGCACTGTGAAGCAAACAGCCTCCTCTTCCTCCATATGTCTCCATCATCATGATGCTCTGCCTCCCCTAAGTCACAGAACCAAGATGGGATACTGAAATCTCTGGAAGAGTTTGCTAGAATAAATGCGCCCTTCCTTTAAATTGTTCATGTTAGGAATTCTGCCAAGTAATGACAAAGCTAATTCTATGGTAA
Organism: Alexandromys fortis; assembly: GCF_014885135.2. NCBI lineage: Eukaryota > Metazoa > Chordata > Mammalia > Rodentia > Cricetidae > Alexandromys > Alexandromys fortis. Next base: position 2,463,935 of record NW_026068002.1, read on the forward strand.
CCCAGCTCAGCTAGCTCCAGAAGCTTGTGAGCTCTTGAATTTGTGATGGATCCCTTGCTATATTCATATATATATTCATATATATATGATACATAATATTCTCCTTACTTTTCTTCATGATGATGTTATTTAAATAATACTTTTTCCTGTTCAGTAGGATGTTTCCTATAGGGAACACCTGCACTTAGGAGTCCTGATTTTTCACATTGCTCCACGTATTCATATTGCCAGCCTCCTTAGCCTTATTCTCCCAGGGAAAGATGAGTGTGCTGTCCTTTCTGCAGCCCCACAACACAGGACAATCAGGCGCGGTAGGGAGTCAAGTCAAAGCAGGAACTCAGTTTATTACTGTGAGCATCAGCTTATATAGGTTAAGTGACATCGTGTGATGTGGGGTTACCTCCAGCCAATGAGAGACAGCCAAGTCCTCCCTCTAGTTGGAGAAGTGTCTACCCAGTTTTTGCTGTCTCATCCTCAATCAGTTCCCTCAAATTTGAGCCAGGCTTTTCTCTGTCCTACAGGCCTCGAGGTTCAGGCCCTAAGATAATTTTGACCCAACATCTCCCCTTTTTTTGTTTTATATCCCACCCCCTACCCCTGTCACCAAGCCAGAATAGCCCACTAGGGAGAGAGTACAGGTCAGGGCCACCCCTCTGCAGAGTTTCAGCCTGGATACCCTCAAAATGAGAGTTCATCCATGGGTGAGATGTATCGAGCCTATCATAATGTACTCGAAGGGCCATGAGTTTTACCTGTTGTATCTCTCTTTGGAATGCTTGTTTCAGCCTTTGGAGATTGAATGGGTCAAAAAGACAGATCAATAAACAAATAGTCATTGGCCCAATTAGGGGAGAGATGAATGAGATAAGCCATGGCAACCAATTAGACCAGGTCATAGGGGGTCCTTGACTTAAACGAATCAATATCTTTTCTTAACTCATCTAGGGTTCTTGTAACTACCCCAGAATGGACCACATAGAACCAACATTTTTTACCAAGTGCCCTACAAATTCTTCCCTGTTTTTTAAACAGCAAGTCCAAGCCTCTGCCATTTTGTAAGATTACCCTTGTTAAGGAATCCAAAGACTTTTGTAAATAAAGTCATGCAGTCTCTGTCTTCTCTAATTATTTTTAGCCCAGTCTGCTCACATCCCCAGGAAGAACAATAGCAATCAGGAGCCACCTTGCAGTTTCTAGCAGCGGAGGCAGTCCGGTTGCTTTCTGGGCGTACATAAAAGAGTGTCTGCAGGAGGGCATGTCTCCTGAGGACATGAGTACACCCAGGTTCATTAGGGTAAGATGCCTAGATAGGGTACACCCCTGAGAGCCTCCACATTCAGGTCTTCCTTTGATCCCCAGAATCCAGTCTCTCATGTCACAGAGGTCAAACATCAGGTCAGGCCACCACATCCAGAGTGTTATTATCTGAGAAGTCTGGCTTAGGATCCCTCCAGTGCCAGCTCTCAACAAAATCCATGTCACCTTCTATGGTTAGTGGGGGCCTGGACCTCGATCCCCCTGGGAAGAGTTAACATGATTACTGCTGGGAGGGCCATCTCAAATAGATAAACAGGCAACACTCTCCTCAAAGGTCAGTCTCCCTTGGGCAGTGGTTATTATTCTTCTCTTTTGTTTGAATTTAAGGGTTGTACACCATAATCTCTTTCTTTCTGTATTGGTCATCTTGGTCTTCCACATTGTCCTGAGGGGAGGGGAAAATTTTTAAGTTACAAGCTGGTAGAATAGGCATTTCTCCTCTGTTTGGGAAGACACATCCATATCCTTAGCCCTGTGTCTACAAGGGATCTGCCCCCCCTCCATTGGTTAGCAAGAGGATCCTTCTACCTAACATTTAGGCAGGGATTTGTTGGTAGGCATCCCCAATGTTTCTGGAATCTATTTTGTTCATCTGATTTTTGAAAATTTAAGACACTGATGGTTAATGCCTTTTGCAGTTGTAGATGTGAGGAGACTTCTCCCCTTTTTTATTTTATAAGGACCTCTTTGAGATACTGGTGATGTCTTTAAACAATCGCTTGACCCTGAGAGTTGTATGGGATCCCAGCGGTATGGGATGTATTCCATCTCTGGAAGAATTCTTTTAATGTTTTACTTATAAAACAGGAGCCATTGTCGGTCTTGACCTGTTGTGGTAGTCCCCACGTAGCAAAACATTGTAAGAAGTGGCTTTTGGCATGGGTTGCCTTTTCTCCAGCATGTCAGACACTTAGAGTACGTGTCTATAGTCACAAACATATATTTTAATTTGCCAAATGGAGGTTAATGTGTTACATCTGTTTGCCTGGTAATATTGGGTCCTAGCCCTCTTAGGTTCACCCCCAGCCGTTGTAAAAAGCGGGGAGGTGTGGAGAAACTGTTGGCAAGTCTCTATAGTTCTGTTGCGGGGATCTGGGGGTTTAGGTATTTGAGTCCTCCCCAGTTGACGTGAGTTAAGTCATGCGTTTGGGTTGCATTTTGTATGGGCAGAGTTGAGACCTCTATGAGACAGGCCCCTGAAGCTGTAGCATCCACAGCAACATTCCCTTGGAAAATGAGGCCAGGGAGGTTTTGGTGTCCTCTGAGATGATGAATATATATGGTTTCTTTTCTACCTTCTAAGAGCAATCCGAGTTGTATCATCAAGGCAGAAATGGGATTAGCATCCAATCTGATATAGGCATAGGGTAAGTGTGGCAGTGGGTTCATCACATAAGAGCTGTCTGAATAGAGGTTGCAGGGTTCTGGGGCCTCCTGTAGGGCAATATATGCAGCCATCATTTCCTTATATTGACTTGATCCCCCACAAGGGAGAATTTTGGTAATCTTTGTCTTGGTCCTTCCTGCAGGAGAAACTACAAAGGTGGCTCCATTCTTCCCGCCATATGTGCAAACAGTGAATGCTTGGGGCAGCTGCCTAGAAGAAAAGACTAAGGGGACTCTCCAGTGTAGTTCTTGATATAGCTTCACTAACCTGACTCCCCAAAGTGGGTGTCCAGGATCCCCAGAAATCCCTCCAAGGCAAGGCTCAATCAAGAACAATGTCTGGCTGCCCATTCTAAATCCTTAATTTTAAATGGAATTACTTATTTAGAAGAATCTTTTCCATAATGTTGGAGGGATATGTCCCTGATTTTTATGATCATATCAGTTATTTGATCAACTAGAAAATACACTCTGGGAGTGCCCCCCAGGGTGGTATGCTCCACCATTTTAGTGGTTGTGACTGCTGAACAATGGCAGCCAGCATGGTCTTTTTTCCCTAATCATAGCCAGCCTTGGATTGGAATGTCAGGATTATATTTCGCCGAAAAAGCCATGAAAAGAGACAAGAGACAGAGACAGAGACCCACATTGGAGCACAGGACTGAAATCTCAAGGTCCAAATCAGGAGCAGAAGGAGAGAGAGCACGAGCAAGGAACTCAGGACCGCAAGGGGTACACCCACACACTGAGACAATGGGGATGTTCTATAGGGAACTCACCAAAGCCAGCTGGCCTGGGTCTGAAAAAGCCTGGGTTAAAGCCAGTCTCGCTGAACATAGTGGACAATGAGGACTACTGAGACCTCAAGAACAATGGCAATTGGTTTTTGATCCTACTGCACCTATTGGTTTTGTGGGAGCCTAGGAAGTTTGGATGCTCACCTTACTAGACCTGGATGGAGATGGGTGGTCCTTGGACTTCCCACAGGGCAGGGAACCCTGATTGCTCTTTGGGCTGATGAGGGAGGGGGTCCTGATTGGGGGAGGGGGAGGGAAAGGGGAGGTGGCGGTGGGGAAGAGACAGAAATCTTTAATAAATAAATAAATTTAAAAAAGCCTGATGTGATGGAGCTCATTGAGGAATTCAGTGAGTGCCTGACGACCCTCGGGGAGCAAGGAAATGATCTCATAAGGTTGCTTCCCCCTTTTAGGAGACCATATAACCCATCAAGTCTCAGTCTCTATAGGCAACCAGGGCCTTGCCTTACTCAGTTCATTTCCCCCAATATGTTTTGTAGCCCCGATAAAGTGACAGGCTCAGACAGGATTAATTAGGGTCCATTCACTTTGGCTTGAGTGAGTGTTAACTGGGATCCCAATATAGGAAAATGGAGTACCTTTTGTGTTTTGTTTGGGGCTATTTTAAAGACATGTTGTTGGAGGATATCAACAATAAGTGGTTACCCAGGCAGTTAAACCTGATTCCTCCAAATACCCAATGATTAGATCACCCATATAAACATATAGGAGGGCACTGTCTTTGTCAAAATAAGGAGAGAGGATACTATACAAATATTGTTGGCAAAAGTCTGGACTATTGGCCATCCCCTGTGAGAGAATAGCCCATTCATACCTCTCATTGGGTCTAGAGGAGTAGACTGTAGGAATGGAAAAGGTGAACTTTTAGCACTCCTCCTTAATGAAGAGGAGTTGAGCAGAAACAGTCTTTTAGATCAATTACAGTGAGATGAAATTGGGAGGGGACTGCTGGGACTCAAGGTAGGCCCCTTAAAAGGGCCCCTACTAGCTCCATATGGGCACTGACTGCTCGTATGTCCTGTAACATTCTCCAGATCCCATAGGCTTACGTATCACAAACACAGGGCTGTTCCAGCGGCTCATCGAGGGCCTTACCATCCTTCTTTAAGCAGATTTCTGGTGATTTCCTTGAGCATCTTAAGTTTAAATTCAGGTAATGGCCACTGCTCCACTCATACTGACTTACCAGGTGCCCACCTAATCAGGCGGTGGGGGGGGGGGGACCCTGGGGGCTGTGGCCTCTACTTTTGGAGGTGAATCCAGGTGTTGGTGGTCTGCCTGATGACACCTTGCTCAGTTTTATCATCATAAAAAACTAGGTGGTCAGTGATAATAACAGCATCCATCCATTTGCCCAAACAAATCTTGTCCCAGGAGGTTTGCAGACAACCCTGGGAGGATCAGAGGCCTGCACTTTCCTTTGTCTCTGTCTGGCCCCACCCAAGTGTGTATTCATTTCCTCCTGTCAAGGATGGAGCTGCTTGTTTGTCCCATTTTATCCTCTCCAGAGCTGCTGAGGGCTTAAGGAGGCAGCCACTCCTTGTTACAGACAATATCTACTTTCTTTTTTGTCTTTGCCTCTGCCTGTCGTATTCCTTTTCCCTGGGACCACTCTTCAGTAAACTGCAACCATTTTTGTTTTCCCCCCTTATCTGTCTCCTTTTCTCCTGTTCTTTTGGTTAATTGGTTACCTTTGGATTCTTCATACCTCTCCGGATCTTTGATATTTTCCTTACCTGCTGTTGGGGAAGGCAGAACAGTGAGGTGAAAACATGCCTTAAGGGCTGTAATAGCTGGATAGAATCCCAATGGTGGGGGTATATTCAAGTGTTTTTCCCTTTCTCTGGCCAGAGTCTCTGCCTGGTTCCATGTGTCACATGAGAAAAGATTCCCGGTGGGTACCCAAGGGGCCAGGGTAATTATATCCTCCCATACCTGGATTGCATTGTGGTCTGACAATTCCAGGCCTTGGGAGAGTAGCATCTATCTCAGCGCCTTAAGTGTTAGGCCATTTTTGTGTGAAGTTGCATTACCCATCATGGGGTCCCACTCACCTTAACCAACCGCTTTGCCCTGGGACCAGTCACCCCACGTTGGGTGCCAGTGGCCAGGCCTCCTTAGCTTTATTCCCCAGGGAAAGGTGAGTGCGCTATCTGCCTGTTTTGCAGTCCCACAATGCAGGACAATCAGATCCACAGCCCCACCATGCAGGACAATCAGAAGTGATAGGGAGTCAAGTCAAAACAGGAACTCAGTTTATTACTGTGAGCATCAGCTTATATAGATTAAGTGACATCGTGTGATGTGGGGGTACCTCCAGCCAATGAGAGGCAGCCAAGTCCTCCCTCTGGTTGGAGGGACAGCCACCTAGATTTTGCTGACTCATCCTCAGTTTCCTCAAACTCGAGCCAGGCTTTTCTCTGTCCTACAGGCCTCGAGGTTTAGGTCCTGAGATAATTTTGGCCCAACATCCATTTAACACTGAATGCAATCAACACACACAGTCCTATAGCATGGACTTCCTTAGACACTGGAACATCAGGCTCTGCTGACATAGCAGACTCACTTTCCTCCCTGAAGGGCTTGGGGGTTTAGTATGTTGGTTCCTCTTCCCAGATCTGAGCCCGGCTATGCCTCGACAACCTGCAGCTGCTTTCCCGCTCTTGCCCTGCTGGTGACTAGGGAAATAAATGCCTCCGCTCATCACAGAGTCGGGTTGACCCCATTAGCATTTTTAAAGACTAAATATTTATTTAAATGTTGCCTCGGCTTTCTGCACTCCGGATCTTTTCCTGATTTCGGGCAACCCCTTGCAATCTCATCTCACACCTCTTACGTCTTCCTTGCTGCCTGCCAGCCTTTCCAGCTTTGGCCAATGTCCGTTTCCTCTCCCATTGCCCCTCCAGGATCATAATCTGCCCTTCATGGAAACCTTGCCTCGCCCATTTCTTTCGGGTCTCTGACCACACACCCATGGAGTTCTTATCCTTACACAACTAACTTGCTGAGGTTGAAAGGGTAACAAAGAGTAAATTCATCTCTGGCCAAATGCAGCAATGGTCTGTGTGCTCTTTAAAACAACCTATCGTGTTACCAAAGCAGGATGTGATTCATCTCCACAGAGGCATCCTCCCAGTTACACACATCCCTAAAAGAAAGCCTGGGTCAGAGACAGCAGAGCTGCAAACCACACTATGAAAGGCACGTTTCCCCAGGGAACGCACCCTCTACAAAGGCATAGCCTTCCACCTTGGCATTGTTTAAAAATCTACCTTTTATTTCTTGAATGCCTTTCAGATTTTAATACTCTAAGTGCTTAGGGTGGTCTAGGTAGAAAGAGATATTCGGGATGTAAAAATTCTGACAAGCTTGATCGCTTCACAGCCTGATGATAAAAGAAATCCGATGGCTAAAAGGAGAAGTTTGCCAGAATTTAGAGAAGGATGTGTGTATGGGGATATGTATTCTGCCCAAAACAAACAGCATCACGTAGTCACATAGTGCTTGAGCACAGTGGGCTTTCATTCATTCTTTACTCTGAGCAGAGAATTGTGGAAGTCATGGGGACCACGTAAGGTTAACGGATAAAGACCTCATATTTCAGGAAGCTGACTTGAAAAGGAGAGGTTTAATGAACTTCACTGGGAGTCTTGGGGGCTTTCCTCAGCTCTGCGCTTTGATTCAGCAAAGAAATTCGATAAAGAGAATAACACCAGATGAACTCAAGAGTTCATCTGAAGCCTTATGTAATTTTCATTTACATAGTTACTTTTTGAATGCCATGTTCTAGCTTGCAAGATTTCAAGGCTGTGTGCCTGTATACAGATGTTTCTTTCTCTTCGTTATTATTTCAGATAAACCCAAATTGACTGAATAGGCTAATTTCCTGGGTCTCACTTATCCTTAACTCTCTGCTACCACCAAAACTAAGTGTGCTCTAAGGTACATACATCCAACACACTAATCTTAGCAGCAGAGCATTTTACAAACTATTTGATTGTATTTAACCCCCCCCCCCTTTGATAGCTCAGTTTGAAAGCCTCCAACCAGCCAAGCTCAAATCCATTTGTGCTCTCTTACATGACTTAGAAAACAATGGACTGTTGAACATCAGTTCTGTAATTTGGGGAAGAATTGATGTCCTTGGTAGCACAAATAAACAGAAAACCAACCGTTTTCAAAGGAGGTACCACATTCAATACTGTGTTTTAAAGGAGTTGATGTCTAGGTTTTAAGAGGGTCTTTTCTGATTTTTTTTTAAATTGATGACTCTCAGGAGGAGCAAAGTCATCCTCAACGATAGCCTCTGAAGTGGTTCAATCACCTACTTTCAAGTAGCTATTGTTGGCCCAGAGTCTTTCAAAGGAAAGCCAATTGTGTTCAAACCTTTTCTAGTTGTAAGAACTTTGATGTAACACTCATTTTTTTTCATTAGGCTGTGTACTTCCAGCGTTGTTTAACATTGGTAAAGTCAAGAACTATACCTCTTTTTTTTTCTTTCCTTTTTTTTTCTCTCCCAGAATTGTATGTTTTTATGTTTTCCCTAGTTCTCTAAAGATTGTCTCCTACAAAGCATTTATTAAAAGCCTTGACCCTGGAAATTTCTCATACACTTAATCTAAAATTACTTCTATGAAGTAGCCATCCTTCTAGGCAGTTAGGGAGCCATTCAGTCGCTCCTTAAATTTAGTCACCCAGAAACACTTAGAGCTAGATTCCCACATGGGGCTGCACTGCCAATGTCACTGCCTGCAGAATATTTTGTTGGAATTTTATATTTTCAAATTAGAGGCATTAACTCTCCAGAACATCACAGTCAGGTATTCTGGTATGAACCTCAATCAGTAGCATGCCCTTTGTTAATTCTTTTGTATTATTAGAGATTAATTTTATTGAGAGACACAGAAAGATGAGTTTGTGTAATCGGCAAGGGATCTCCATGAAGCCACAGTACGATGCATCCCTGCTCGCTTATCTCAGCTCCATTTACCTGTCACATCAAGTTTATTGCACTTAGGAAGACCTGCTCCAGGGCTCTGGATGGTCAGTAAGCAAAAGGTTAAATGACAGATGCCTCATCCTCACGGACTCCGTGTTCACAGTCTGTTACTATCATCATGCTGTGGTCACGGAGAATTAGCATCAGGACCTACCATCAGAGTCTTCCTATGCTAGGAGTGCTAGACACGCCTGTGTGAGACTCTGTACAGCAGACTTGGGATTATCTATCAAGTGGTTTCTAGATGACCAATAGTTCCTACAGTGACTTGACTTAATGATGAACTTTTGGCTTTTGGTTTTAGTTGTATTGATTATGATCATTTTTATTCATTATCCCCAAAATAAGTGTTTGAGCACAAAAGGAAATCTTGATGAAGGAATACTATGATAACACTCAAAGTACAGATATGTATAAAGATAACTGACATGACATTGTCTAATGCCTTGATAGTTTCAACAGTTTCTCTCCTCCTCTGTACCACGGGGTGGGCGGGGGGAGGTTTACGCGTTGCTTTGAAAATCCCACTAAGCATCTTGTATTTCCTCAAGTAGAACAGACAAAAGATATGAAAAATAGAATCCTTGGTTATGAAAATTTTTATCTGACCCAAGAAAACAGATTTGCATTGTCTTTTCCAGCACGAAGCATATATGTTGTTTATGCACTGTTGTTATTCTTCAGTTAGTATTTATTTTTGAATTTTCTATCACCAGGTTCTGGCAAAAGAGGGCTCAAGAGTTTGGGAGTTCAAAAGACAATTCCTGTTATTTTCTATCTTGTGAACTGATTTACATATTTTAATAATTGTTTTTAAAAATTACTTCCTGGAATTTGGGATGTTGCATTATAGGATTCCAGTATTTCATTTATTTTAAAACTTAGGTTTTTATGGTTCAACCACATTTTCTAATTATAAATCTCGCAGGTCTTCTGTAGAGTCAGCCAATGACGCATTCGGTTTGCGTTGACTGGTACAAAATGTTTTTAAAACTAGTCAACAACATCTCAGTTGTGTTTAGCAATTTCAATTCAAAAGGAAAAGTCTCCCTATTGCCGCCTTATTGTGACAACCATGAGCCGTATCTGAAACATTCTAGTCCTTCTACCTCAGTCGTCAATGCCTAGCTTTAGTACATCTCTTACTGTGTTCTGTCTGTCATCCCCAGCCCCACCTCTTACTTTCGGACTGTTTATTGGGACAGTTTCCCTGTTAAATTTAGGAGCTTGGGGCTCAGGGTTACATTATTCAAGATGACTCACAAGAAGGAAAGCGGATCCAGAAATAACCATCCCTGCTGCCCTGGGCAAGCCACTTTGTTTTGTAAAATTTAGAAAGAAAGAAAGAAAGAAAGAAAGAAAGAAAGAAAGGAAGGAAGGAAGGAAGGAAGGAAGGAAGGAAGGAAGGAAGGAAGGAAGGAAGGAAGAAAGAAAGAAAACAAGATGAAAGCTCTCTAAAGTTGGTACAAAGACGAAAGTCATGAAATCCTCTCTCACTAGAGATCTAGAGATGCGGGTCCTCAGGGCGCTGTGGAGTGGGAGTGGGAATGGGAGGGGATGGGAATAGGTGAGGTCCCACTTTCCTAGGATGTGATTCTCACTGGAGATACCTGGTAAATTACTGGCAGCCCACTTTATAAACTGTGAGCCAGATTGTTGAGAAAAGAAACAATTCTTCCCTCCCCTGGCAGACTAGCTCCTTGCATCAGAAGGAAATTGTATCATTACCTCCTGTCTTAGATAAACATTATGTAGGCAAACAGTTCCCTGAGACCTTGTAATTTCTGATATTCTTGGGCTCACAAAACAAGTTTTCACTGTGGCGTCTTGAAATTCTTCAATGGAGAATAGTTTTATGTAAGAGCCTTGTCTGAGTTACCCCCCCCCCCCCACTCCTACTGCAGTTGCCATGGTGAAGTGACTTAACTCTGCTTGGTGGACAGCCAGGCCAGGCTGGTGTACCTGCCTGATGCTGGCCCCTAGTCCTGTAGTTTCTTCTGGAAATCAAGAAGACAATGTGTGGGTGTCTTTTCCACCGCAGCCAATGATGGTTTTGGAAGGAAGATGCCTCTTTGCAGTGATTGGCTGTTAAGTGGTACATGGCCATCCCCAAGCAAGGCTCTAGATGCGGAACCTTACTTCTCTCACCATGGAAGCTGGAGATGCCCTCTTCCCTGTGCAGCCAGGTTGAACTGAAATTTTTCTTTCTATTCTTCTTGTCCCTTTAGAGCAGAGGTTCTCAGCCTCCCAAATGCTAAGACCCCTTAATACAGTTTCTCATGTTGTGAAGCCCCCAATCATAAATTATTTTATTGCTATTTCATAGCCATAATTTTGCTGCTGTTATGAATCACAACATAAATATCTGATATGCAAGGTATCTAATATGAGACAGCCACTGCTTTAGACTCCAGAGCATTGCTTTTCAAGCTGGTGTGTACAAATCACCCAGGACTTTTGGTGAGGTGCTCTCTTGTGCAGTCTGCAATATGTCTAAACTCTGTCTACCCCAAGGTTGCAAAAGCTGCTGATGTTTCTGGCTGATCACTGCCTTTTGCATAAAATTCCTCCTTTAATCCAGCACTCGGAGGCAGAAGCAGGTAGATCTCTGAGTTCGAGGCCAGCCTGGACTACAGAGCAAGCTTCAGGACGGCCAGGGTTGCACAGAGACAAAATAACATCAAGAACAACAAACAAACAACAGCAGTTCCGGATTTGCAGGGATATAGACAACAATCAGTTGTTGCAGTTGGAAATGCAGTATCGTGGGCTGGAGAGATGGCTCAGTGGTTAAGAGCACTGGCTGCTCTTCCAGAGGTCCTGAGTTCAGTTCCCAGCAACCACATGGTGGTCCACAGCCATCTGTAATGAGATCCGGCGCCCGCCTCTGGCATGCGGGCATACATGGAGGCTGAATGTTGTACACACAATAAATAAATAAATCTAAAAAAAAAGAAATGCGGTATCGTTCCAACTGCTTCAGGCTACCTGTGAAAACTGTTCATGACTGTCTTTTCTTCCATGTCACATGGCAACGATGTGGCTGCATTTATCTAACACATAATCTGACTGCTGATTTCAATGTCGTCTACTCATCCTGGAGCCAACCAAATCTCACAGCCCCTGGAAAATAACCATCTACATGTGCATCATTGTGTCAAAGATTCAGCATCTTAACTGATCTGGGAAAGGTAACACTATTGTATTACGTGGCTTTATTGATTGACCTACAATTGTTTTCTATTTGTGTTCTAAGGTTCCCTTTTTGCCAGTTATATCGTCTTCTTAATTTATTTGAAGAATGCTGATACTATTCCATCAGTCAGCCTGCAACTTTAAAATATTCATTTTAAGCCAGGCGATGGTGACGCACACCTTTAATCCCAGCACTCAAGGAGGCAGAGGCAGGTGGATCTCTGTGAGACTGAGGTTAGCCTGGTCTACAGAGGGAGTTCCAGGACAGCTAGAGCTGCATGGAGAAACCCTGTCTCAAATAACAAAAATAAAAACAAAACATTTGTTTTTTTTAATTTAATTAAAATATAGTAACATCATTTCCTGCCTCCTTTTCTTTCTCCTATCTCCCTCATGTCTGTCTCTTCTCAAATTCATGGCCTCTTCTACTTTAACTATTGTTTTTAATATATACATATAAACAAATAAACAAAAATAACCTTTATTTGGAGGACATTTTATGCTGAAGTCACTGTGCTACTCAGTTATGAGGCAAGAAGCAGAAATATTGTTTTATTTTTTCTTCTATGTAGGCCCACATTTACAATGCACTAAGCATTTTCTTGGTAATTTATATATTCTACTTTGTTTAATTTTATATCCACCCTTTTTTTACTATATTAGTATTACTATGATTATCCCTCTTTCAAAGTTCAAGAATCTGGGAACAGGTTTCTTGTTTGAGACACAGAATTATAGCAATGCTAAAGCTGGTGAGTAGGCTCCGCGGGTAAGGGTGTTTGTTTCAAATCTAATGGTCTGAGTTCAATCACCAGAACGCACATGATGGAAACAGAGCACTGACGCCTATAGTTGACCTTCATAAACACCATGGAATGAACATACATGCATACACGCATGCGCGTGCACACACACACCACGCAAGCAAATAGATACATATATTTATAAATAAATGCTAAAATATTTTAAATATTGATGCTAGTAAATAGTGGGTCAGATATTGAACTCAGAAAGCCAAGCTTAGACACCTACATTTTCAAACAGTCTTCTGAGTATGACTGTCACTGGGAGTCATAGTGAGTCCTTGGAAAGAAGTTCCACAGGTAGCATCAGAGGCTGGAGAATAGCCTGTCATGTGAGCAGAGATACCGACAGTCCTATTCCTGGGCTTGGACAGAGAAAATGAGATCCTAACCCTCAGTATGGCATTTGGAGGTCAAGGCTTTGAGGAGTAATGAGATGATGAAGGTAGACTCCTCACCAATAACACTAGTGCCTTTAGAAGAGGCCAAAGGTTACCTCTACTCTCTATTATATTCCATCTGTGGATACAAGAAACCCACAGGCTGCAACCTGTACCAGGGTTTCCATCAGAACCCAGCCCTGCTGGCAGTCTTACCACATTTTACACAGAGAAACCGAGGGTCCCCAAGGTTTGCAACCCAAAGTGGCTGTGCTAATTTGCTTTCCATTGCTGTGCTAAAACACCCAAAATAATCAACTTAATGGCTGAAAGATTTATTTCAGATGCTGAAGTCAGGGGTCAGGGCTCCTTTTCTTCTTTTTCCAATCACCAAATATGCCCAGAGGTTGTTTTTTTTTTTCGTGTGTGTGTGTGTGTGTGTGTGTGTGTGTGTGTGTGAGAGAGAGAGAGAGAGAGAGAGAGAGAGAGAGAGAGAGAGAGGGGGGGGGGAGAGAGCTAGCTACAGGTATGTCTGTGAACCATACTCATGCCTAGTGCCTACAGGTCCTAGACAAGGACCCTGGATCCCTGGACCTTGAGTTACAGCAGTTCTGAGGCACCACGTGGGGCAACAAGAGATCTTAAACGATGAACCATCTCTCTAGCCCCTCGTTTTCTTCAGAGCCTGTGGCAAGGTGGACATCATGATGGGGAGCACACAGTAGAGCAGAACTGCTTATCTCTGATGGACCAGAAAGCAGAGGGGAAGGCTCTTCCCCTAAATCGGGCTGAGTGGAGACATGAGTTTCTGAATTCACAGGAAGATTCCAAGGTCATGATTGAGCACGAGACTTTCAGGTAACGAACAAAGATGACAGTAGTCCCCTCCCTTGATAATCCAAATAGGCATTTCAATTATTACTGAAGACGAAAACACAGTAGTTCCAGAAAGCTTAGAAAACCATGCAGCACCTTCCTGAGAGTATAAACTGATGAAGTAGTCTGGCTTGTCATTGTCCGCTGTCACCCTCAAGAGTGTTTTCCTCCACTCTTGGCTATTGTCCCCCCTGGAAGTTACCCCAACTGTGCTCTATAATAAACTCTGTCTTCTGTACCTATACAGTGTGCCCCACCTTGGCTCTTCCAGTGGGGGATATAAGAACTGGGGAGCTGAGAGAAAGCCAGAGCAAAATCCTGGTAAATCCTCTGGGCCCTCATGATCCAATCACCTCCCGGAGTCTCCATTTCTGAACACTCCTACATGGGATCGAGTCCTCAACACATGAGCTTTGGGATGGCATTTAGACTGCAAGCCATAGAGTGACCCAATCAATAATAAAGGGGAGAGTTGACCCACTAACGTCGCTCAACACCACATTGCTAAGCACTGCACTGACTGAGACATTGATTACAGAAAGGAGGACAAAGCAAGGGCTGTTTTCTCTCTCCTCTTGACTCCAATCATTTTTCCTACATACTTACATCCCATGTTGTGTTAAAGCGATGTTTTAATGAACCCTGAACCTGTGGTGACTGGAATGTAATGTATACTCTCTGGTTTAGTGAATGACTGAATGATTGAAACACCACAAGAAGTCATCAGTACTTAAAAAAGACTCTGAAGTTATTTGATCTGACAGAACACATCCCATATTCCTAAAAACAAAGCTAGCAATAAGACAGTAAATAGTATCAGAAATACGGTTAAAGGGAATTTTTTCTGGCAGAGATACATCCCCATGGAGGGGATGTTATTTCCCAGGCTTCGCACTTTTCACAATGACATTGCATCTTCCTGTGCTTGTCCTGAATCCCATGAAGATGGAGTTTACAGGAAACACCCAGGGTCTGTAAAGGTGCCTGTGATGGCAACCATTCATTTTCTTCCTCCGCCTTTTCCTTCTTTCACGTCTGATCTGCCTTCCCATGCAGAAAAGTGAAAATAATTTTTCCTGTGTGAGATATTGAACTGTGAGGTGACTGTTGGCGGCATCACCTCTCATCCATTTTAAAAGTTGTCCTCCTGATCAGGATCAGAGTTGATGAAAAATGTGAGTCTCTTTTTACTGCAATCAAGACAACTTGGCAACAAAGGGCCAAGTTTAGCACAGAATGGGAAATTAGGCTATTTGTTCACGCGAGAGAAAGCATAGTTTAGACAGAGCTATCTCAGCTCAAACATCCTTTTGTGTTTAACCCCAAGGGAAGCAATGGAAACCGCATTTATAGTGAATCTTGGATTAGACCATCAAATTGACTGGAGTATGCATGATTCAAGCTTCAACCTTGAGCCATGGCAGGAAGGCTGTGTCTCCTAGAGAGGAAAGAACACACAAAGAAATGCAAATGCGTTTGTGTGTAGCACCTACCGGTGGTTCTCAACTATACTCATGCTGTGACCCTTTAATACATTTCTGGATGTTGTGGCAACCCCTAGCCAAAAAAATTATTTACATTGCTGCTTCATAAATGTAAATTTGTTACTGTTATGAATCATAACAAAAATATCTGATATGTGACCCCCTATGAAAAGGTCATTTGGCTCTCAAAGGGATTGCAACCCACAGGTTGAGAACAACTTACTGACAAAATGGTAATTTGCTTATGAGAGGCCAAAGGGAACCAGAAAAACCCAACTTTCCACATATCTTCCTTCATCTTAAGATAGCTGAGGCCTCTTGAAGGACCTATGCTTTCAGATATGTTCCTCAGTAGCCCAACATAGGGCCGATGCACTGGTTGAGGAATGCTTGGAAACCCTACTTCTGTCTCTCAGTAGAACACAGCATTGTACCTTTATAAAGCTCAAACACTCACCTGTATAAGATGCCTGAATGGGATGAGAATTTTCTTTCCCTCTGTCCTTCCACCCTTCAACTCCTCTGAGATCTTATAACACACCATGTTCTCTGCCATCAGAATGCAGGCCAATTAGACTGAGGTCCTGATCTGCCATGCTCACCCTCAGGTCCCAGCACATATCACAGTGTGGAGCAGCAAGCAGATTCTCAGGGAGTGTTCTAGAATCAGTGAATGTGCAACAAGCACAAGTGGTCATGCGCCGAGCATCTACTCATTTCAGCCAATGGTAAGGGAACTGCTGGCCTGGTCTGTTCCAGTGCATGTCTGAATCTGACTCACGGAGCACAGCAGATTTATTCACACCTGATTCATAGTTGTAAGCACACCGGGGGTTCTCTAATTGAAGAGTTAGGGTGAAGTTTAAAGTCACCAATGGAAGTCGAGAATGACCATACCCTTAGCAAGTATAGAATCTCAAGTTTTAAATATAGTCACATGTAACAAGCTATGAAGACTAGATAAATCTATTAGGATTTAGGTCTTTTCTTCTTCACCAATACTGGTATTCAGTGTAGCCAGGGGCATCACGACTGCTGTATGGGCTTCATAGGTGTTTTTATTTTTGAGTTCCTGGTTGCTTTTGTCTTTCAGGATCTCTCTTTTGAGCTAGTATTCTTACTACGGTCAGAGTGTGTAGGGAGGGAACCCTACCAGGCTGCTGGATTCTGAGAAGGACATCTATGCCCCTGTATGGAGAGGCCTAGCTTTGTGGAAACCCTGACACTTCTTGGCCATCACATTAAACATCCTCACTGCAGCATTTCATCGGGTGTGCCTTGCTTGTTCTTTCTCACATCCCCATTAGTGCCTTCAAGCACCCAGGAACAAACTCACACTATCTTTTAGAATCAGATAAAAGCACCAGTCACTCAGATACTTCAGTGGAAAAGTCTATGGGCCAAAGAATTTCGAAAGGATCCACAAATTCCCTCCTGGAATACTCCCACTACACATTAATCTTATAATATAACAAGTAAGAGACTTATTTTTTTCAACTTAGAATTTGCCACCTTCAAACTCTTATTCCTACATAACACCTTAACACCTTGATAAACGTTTGTTAGGATCAGAGAACACATGGGAAGGGCATGGGAAGGTGTGAATACAAGGCTTCTTGATTGGCCACTTTCTTCTAGCCTGGTAATAGGTCTACATTACTTTATATACAAATTCATCATTTCACGTAGCATATTTTTCATTGCCATTTTAACGACATATTTATGTGGAATATTGTTCTCATTTTGTTTCCATCATGGTAATAAAATACCCTGGAAAAAGAAAAGGCAGATTAGAAGAAAAGAGGAATAATTTCAGTTTACATTTCCAGTTTACAGTCCATCGCTGTGGGCCAACTTCTAGCCACATCATCTCCACAGGCAAGAGCAAAGAGAAATAAAGCCATAATGCTCAGTTGGCTGTGCTTAGATTTATTTTTACACGCTTTCACAGTTCAGAGAACGTTGCCTAAGGAATGGTGCCACTCACAGTGGTCTTGGTCTTCCCACATCAGCTAACTTTATTAAGACAACGGATTGTTTGATTATTTTGATGGTGGATAGGTGCATAAATTTAACGTGATGCTTCACAGCTTCATTTCTGAACTGCAATTCAAACTCTATACAAACTCATTAAGTTGCATCGTCTTTGGGCCTGCTTAGTTTGGGTTGCAATGTTTTATTTAATTTCCAAGTTTATTTTTATAATGAAGTAAAAAATAAAAAAGACGATCCACTATAGACATGCCCACCGGCAAGTCCAGTGTAGACAATCCTTCCCTCAGACTCTCACCTCAGATGATTTTAGCCTGTGTCAAGTTGACAGCTGAGCTAAGCATCACATAGGTGAAACAACCTAAAGACAAAAGTGTATGGAGCCACTTTAGTAGAAGAGATAATAACAAGGAGATTCTAAAGCGGTTCTATGCAGACAGAGCACCCACCAATGACATGGAATGAACAGTAGTGATAAAGTAAGCCCTGTGCTACGAAAGCACCACTAACCAAGTCCTTTACACTGCAAGTCACTCTACAGTTTGCAAAGCATCTATACATATGCCATAACGTTTTATTTTCATAGCCAACAGGACAGGTAGGCGAGGCTTCTTTTCTTAGAAAGAAATACCAAGGACTGGGAAAGTTCAGAGATTTTCCCCACTGTCTACATAGCTTTTATATTGTACATTGGAATTGGAACTAGTTCTTATTATTTTATATCCCATTTTCCCTACCCAGGGCAAGGTTGTTATATGATTGATGAAGAGAAAAACTCAAATGGACAGGGAGTAAAATTTGAGAATAACTTGATTTAGGTCATTCATTTCACAATCACCGCGGTCCCACACTGAGAGTCCATGCAGGGAGATTCATACAAAGAGAGGCATTCTCCTCAGATCCGGGCTGTGTATTTCTTAGCCCTGCTTCTGCTAGGCACAGTCTCTCTCAGTTGAGCCTAGGTAGGCATTTGAGAATGTAAAGAACCCAGTACAGTGACATCTTATTTGTATTTTAATAAATAAAGCTTGCCTGAAGATCAGAGAGTAAAACGGCCACACTGGTCAGTCATACATTCGAGGCTGTTGTGGCACACACCTTTAATCCCAGTAGCCACACTAGTTAGCAATAGAAGTCGGGCAGTAGTGGTGCACACCTTTAATCCCAGCACTAGAGAGGAATATAAAACGGGAGGAGACAGCTCTCGGTTACAGTCTCATGCTGAGACTTCTGGAGGCAAGATCGCCATTTTGGTTTGAGGTAGAAGTAAGAGCTGCCTGCTTTGCTTTCCGGATCTTCAGGTTGAACCCCGATATCTGTCTCAGGGATTTTATTATTCGTGCTACAACCCACTGTGTTTGGGGCTAAGTTTCACATTGCCTGGGATTCCATCAGAGTAGGAACTACAACTACGAAACACCTGGAGAGTGACCAGACCACAGACACAGGCAGTGTGTCCGCGCAGTGATCTCTGTATGGTAGAGGGGAGACCGAGATAATCCTGGGTATTGGTGACAAAGTCACTTTGACAACATGAAAATTAAAAGTCAGTGTAGGCGAGGGGAAGATCTGCTTCGTAAGCATAGAGGCAAGCCTGGAGAATTCAGAAGGAACTTCAAGGGGACCCTAATTAATCGTGATGATGGAACCACAAATTAATCTCGTAGTAAATGGAATGCATTTCCTTTCTCTCGTGAGTCTCTTTCTTGGAATTTCTTTTGTGTGTGTGCAATTTCCCCAAACACAAGGCATTGTGGTAAACATGAAAAAGTGGCTGGTGCCACTGTCCCTTGCAGGAAAGGCAGCAGGAACCCAAACCTCACCCTGAAAAGAGAAAAAACAGCTGCCTCTCTGAGTTCCTGTCCCCAAACACCCAGGCTTCTTTTGCTTTTGTTTCATGCCCAGCAAAATGAAAGATGAGCTTTTAACATTGTGACTGCTTGAGGAGAACTAAATCTTTCTCTTTATTAGTCCTACCCAGATGTCTTTGCTCACCTCTGCCCATCGCTGAAGGCAGCAGCTCCATCTTTCCTGAGACTTCCACTCATCTCGGCAACTCCTTAACAGGACTGCTAAGTTAATTCCCCAACTGCTAAAACTTGAATCCTGAATGCTCCCCCCAAAGGGTCATATATTAAGGCTTTGGTCTCCCGGATGTTAGCACTGGCAGGCATTGGATCTTTATGAGGAGGAGCCTGTTGGAAGGTCTTTGGGATGAATGTGAGATCCTGGACCCTCCTTTTTCCTTTCGCTTTGTAGGTATGAAATGGGCAGTTTTCTATAATGTACCTTTCCTCCATTTGAGCTTCTTCACCATGGGTGGACAGCAAAAAGAACCACTGAGAGGCTGGCAAGATGACTCAGTGGGCCAGTGTGCTTTCCTTGCAAGCCTGATGACCTGAGTTTAAGTCCCAAACCTCATGGCAGAGGAGAAAAAGGTTTCCTCTGACACCCATATCTCCAAACGGCACTCAAGTGGCTGAATTCATGTACACTTGTCATAAATACACAGATTACTACTAATAACTATACTTGATAGTAATAATAATAATAAATTTTTAAAGACCAACTGAGGGGGTTGGAGAGATGGCAGAGCAGTTAAGAGCACTTGTTGCTTCTACAGGATAGCTCCATTCAGTCCCCCACCCCCATATCATAGCTCACAACCATCTGAAACTCTAGATTCAGGGAATCCATCACCTTCTTCTGGTCCCCACAGGCCAGGAATGTGCTTGCCACATATACTTACATGTAGGCAGTTATACCCATAAATAAAAATAAATAAGTCTATCATTAAAGAAAAGATCAACTAGGGCTTCCAAATACTTGTGTCAAAATAACCCTTTTCTTTTTATAAGGTGATTTTTGTCGTGCATCTCGCTGTAATAACAGAAAGCCAATTGATATCCTGCCTTCCTCCCATATTCTGTAATGCAAGGGGAGACCTATGCATCCATCAGAGCATGCCTGCTCATGCCTCCACCTGTGGAAGGCCAAAAATTCTTAGCAGCACATTTTGCCCTTAATTTCCATATCTAATTTGCTCACCCTGTATGTCAGACTCACTGAGTTCTTAGCCTCGATCCAACAGGTCAGCTTTGTTCTTGCCCTCTTCCACAGTGTGCCTTAAGACGCTGCTGCACTCTGAAAGACTGTCCCCATAGGCTCCCGTGACTGTAGATGGTTGTTTGTTCTTCTCACGACCACCTCCTCTGTAACAAAACTGAAAGCAACTGTGACATTGTCAGCAGCTTCCTTTGGTCTCCTTTCCCCATGGCCCAATTTTTGGGCTTAGATAAACTGCAGGATTCATGGTGCCATCCCATTAAACGCTGGAATCATCTTCCCACTTTTCCCATTGATTATATGAGCCAGTTATGTATTGTTCTAACTAACAGGATCCCAGTAGCAAGGACTAGATTATTTCTAGACAAAACATGCATGACTTACTGTTCTAAGCTGGGTGGTCCAAGATCAAGGGAGTCAACATTCATCAAGGGACTTCAGGCTATGTCAGCCCATGGCAGAGAGTGGAAGGATATAAGAACTTTAAAGCAACCGGGAAGTAGAACTCACAGCTTCCAGCCCGTTTGTAATTGCCATTGATCCGTGCTTGATGGTAGAAGTCTCATGGCCTCAGGAGTTCTCGGAGGTTCTGCTTCTCAGTACCACGCTGGGATTAAGTTTCCAGCAAATGTTCTTTGGTAGTCACATTTAAATCATGCCACCACTCAACACGTATTACACAATTATTTACTGTGTCTGAGAGATATTGAATGCTCCTGGGGGAACAAAATGAGCATCCAGTTTACCACGTAGTGGAAAAACTCAACGAAGCATTGCCTATAGACTAAAGGAGTCAACTGTGTTACTCACTATTTGGGGGGGAGAATTATATGACTACCTAAAACTCTAGAACGGGGTCTCCTGAGTAGGTGACAACTGTAAAGTATGGATGGACTTTGACGAAGTGAGGAGGAGAGAAACTGTTCTCAGGTGGTCTTGCTTCATTTACTTTTATTTAAGTTCTTATGCATAGAGGTGCAAACCGCGTTTGTCAGAAAACTGAGACATGTTGAGTAATATTTTTAAGTATTTATTTTATTTTTAATATATATACGTATATACATAATGTATAATTATGAGCATATGTGCACATGTGTGCAGATGCTCATGAAGGTCAGAAGAAGGTTTTAAATCCCCTGGTTCTGAAGTTGCAGGTAAGATTGTGAAATGGATGCTGGGAATTCAAATCAGGTCCTCTGCAAAACCTACATACTCTTGACCACGGAGCCATCTGTCTAGCCCTGTGAGGAGAGATTTTTAAATGGTGCATAATATTATTGAGACAGGCTCTAAGAATGGCCTGGTTCCTCTACGTGACCCATGTGAGAAAGTCGGAAAGGTTCTGCTCTTTGAACCCGCGGCCATCCCTCTTCGCTCACCACCCTAGTAGAAGAAAGGCTGCATAGTGGTCCACTCGGAAAGACTGCCACCAAAGGACAGGCCAACAGAAAGTCGGTAAGAAGACAGCCTCTTAGAAGTGGGGGCCAAAAGTCCAAAGCCAGACTGTCTAAAAAACAAAGGCAACATTGGGAAAGAGGAAAGGAAGTAAAGATGAAAAAGAGACTCGTGGCAAGACAGTTCTGGCCATAGAAAAATGAGGAGTCATGTTCTTTAGTTTGGTCAAGAGCCAGGAAGAAAAAAATCCACAGCTACCGGGGGTCAGAGGAAACCTGAACCTTGGGATTCTGCTTGAGTAAAAGTCTGTTTGTTTTCCCAACCCAAAGCTGTTGGAGTCCAAAGCCTCAGGGTTGTTTGTCACTGCTGAGAACCCTGGGCTCTGAGGGAGGGATTTCCATAGAGAATGGATCTCAGTCCTAGGACTCAAGCTGGGAGCACTCTGTGTGAAGAGCTTCCTCTAAGGGAAACTTGGGAAATGGTTGTTTATATCTTTAATGATAAAAAATGGTGTTATTGTTACCCTAGTCTCATTAAGTCATTCTCTCTTTCATTTTTCTAACACACAGGCAGATTCCTAATAAATTTTCTTTTTTCCACTTAAACCTCTAAAGTCATGCCAGGAACAGACACATAACTGGTACCTCCTAGGAGAGACCTGGAAAAGTATGAAGGGATGAGTCTCTACTAGCTTACCTAAAGCCTCGTCACTATTGTAACTGCCTCCAATAGAAAGGGCTGAGGCTGGTGGATGCTCCAAGTATCTGCCCTTTCATGTGGCTCTGGGCCAAATACTAACCTGAATATTCTTATTTGACTTTCTATACAGACCCCAATACCTCCCAGAAACGAGGATATGTATCATTTGCTGCCTTACGTTCTTAAGTGTCTCTTGGACTTGATAAGACCTCCATTTTATCAAGAAAATTCAAATGAAAAGCACAGTGAGAACCAGAAAGTGAAAGTCCCATAGACAACCAGGAATCATGGGTTAAGTTTCATGACTGGTATATTCATATTTTCAGAAGAAATATGTGTCTCTAAGTCCTTTTTAGAAGCAATAGGATAGAAAATATGACTTGCTTTGGAATTGGACAGACTTTGGTTAAAATGCTAAGCCTTCTACTACCTCAAGAACTTTTTCTGAATTTATTTATTGTGTGTGTATGTGTGTGTGTATGTGAGAGAGACAGAGACAGAGAGAGACAGAGAGATCACATGCATGCCTGTATGTGTGCAGGTCCATGTGCATGTGTACATGTATGTATATAATCCAGAGAACACCATCAGGTGTGTGTGTACACATCCATGTGCATGTGTACATGTATGTATATAGTCCAGAGAACGCCATCAGGTGTGTGTGTGCACGTCCATGTGCATGTGTACATGTATGTGTATAGTCCACAAAACACCATCAGGTGCTGTTCCTCAGATACTGTTCATCTTTTTAAAAATACTGTCTCCCTCAACTCCAAAAAATCAGTTGCCTTCCTATACACTAAGGATAAAGAAACAGAGAGGGAAATCAGAGAAGCATCACCTTTCATGATAGCCACAAAGAGCATAAAATATCTTGGGGTAAACCTGACCAAGGAAGTGAAAGATC
>NW_026068002.1:2489393-2505830 GCF_014885135.2 Alexandromys fortis
AAAAAAAAATACTGTCTCCCTTTAGCTTTGCCCTCACTCAGTAGGCTAGCAGGCTAGCCAGCAAGCTCCATGGATCCACTTAGCTCCAGCCACCATGCCCAGATTCTCTATATGGGGTCTAGGGATTAACCCAGACCCTCATGCTGGCCTGGCAGGAGCTTTTCCAGTGGTTCTATCTCCCTGGCCCCACTGTGCAAAGTTCAGTATAAGTCTGTACCTCGGTCCTCATTTATTCCAATTTTGCATCGGCCATGTGTGACTTAGCTTAAAAGATTGTTTAGGCAATCACAAAACCAGCTGTCAGTGTTAATTGTTGTTTATTTTGGTTTCTCCCCAACTACTTTTCATTTGCCTTCCCAACTCTGCCATTGACTAGGCCAAGCTAAGAAGCAGGCATTTTTTCCAGCTAAAACAGAGGTCCTGGGAAACTGATATTAAAGAAAATGATGCCATGGGAACTCAGAGTAAGGGATGTGAGGAGCAGAGTCATCGAGAACGTTTGTGAATTTAACATCCACCAAGTCTTCATTCATGAGGCATCTGCCAAGCTCCCAAGCACTGTTCCGAGTGCATGAGATGAACAGGATACACAAGCAACATCAGGAGTCTGTCCTTGCACTGATATTTCTGCAGACAGACAGGCAATAGCCAGCGAGTAGGCAAAGGAAGAAACAATACACCACGTTAGAAGGTGCCAGATATAATGAAAGACACACAGGGTGGGATAAGCAAAGTTGGGTTAGCTGAGAAAGGAGACACACAACTTATAAGCTGAAGCAACAGTGCTCAGGCCCTGAGTGGAAAAAATATTCTCATATCTGAAGAACTTGAACATTCAGGAGGGAAAAATATCACAGCTGGTTTTCTATCATTTCAGTTCTGAACTGAGTCTCACTTCAAGTCTCAAAGCCCAAATCAGCTTAAGCCCTTGTTAAGGATCAACACAGATGTGTCCTTAACCAATGCCTGCCTCATTAATAGACACTTGTTCACATCTAAGCTACTAGTAAGCAGCAGTTGGGGGTCTTGAGAGAAGAGGATTTTGAGTCTGAGGTCTACCAGGTCTACACAGTGAACCCAAGGCCTGCCTGAGCTACACAAAGCCCTGTTTTAACACAACATAAACAAGCAAACAAGCCAAGTCAGCTTGAGTTATGTTGGTGAATGAGTGATAAGCAAATGAGAACTCTCCCCTGAGAAATTGCGGCTTAATTTATCCCAACATGTTGAATTCCTTCTATCTTCCAAGAGAGAAGGGTCACCCTTATTTTATTTAGACTGATCATTTTCCTCTACCGCAAGTAAGTACTGGGACAAGGGCCATGTTTCAGGAATGTGGCCAAATAAAACCTCAAAACTCCAGTAAGCAGAATTTTACAGAAATATCTCTTGTCATAAGAGGTTGGGCCAGGATCATTTCTCAAAATGTGATTAATAGCTACTCTTCATTCCTTTGTATGGAAGTTCCTCTGAGGTAGCCATGTCTACCCCCTTTGTCCCCAACCTAGAGTCCCAGAATGGCCTTGGGCAGATAGCAGCTGGTAGGAGTCTGCTCAGCTCTGTTCTAGCTAACAGAGGGGAAACCGTGAGCAGGTAGCTTTGGTGGAAAACAACCTAACACCAGCTGCAAGCCTTGAGGTTGTAGTTCTCATGGGGGGTGACAGCTAAGGTCCAGGTGTCTGATGATGATGCAAAGGGGTCACCGGGGAGAGCACGCATGAGACATGATTTGCATCGTAGCCTTCTTTGAAACTAAAAAAAAGCGATCCAACCCTTTCCTAGCAGAGAGGCCTGCTCAGTGCTTAGCCATGTATGTCCTTCAAACAGGCTTCTTGCTCAAACGTCTGGGACTCTGCCAACTGCGTCAAGAGGTACCCATCAGTTGTAACATCTGGTTCATGGGCAGGATGCAGGCTGGAGGGATATTGTGTTGAACCTGTAAGAAATTTTTGTTTTTGATTTTGATGCTCAGAAAGACTTCCAGAGAATTCTTGAAAAAAATATTTTTGGACTACAACTGATCAAAATGCATAGTTGTGGAGCCCAGTCCCAAAAGATGTATCTACAGTATAGCTCCAACACCTAGGCCTCAGGGATCATTGAAGAAGCAGAGGCAGAAGGACTCGAAGAGCCAGAGGAACAGGGTGTTTGCTGTGAAATTGGACCTAGAAATGTCAGAGGCTACAAACATAAAGTCTCACCAATGTGACTGTCTAAACATGAGTCGAACAAGGCAACAACAGGCATGCCAAAGTGGATGGAGGAAAGACCACGAGGCCTCAACCCTACACAAAGAGCTACAGGCCACTCTAAGGAATGCTGAGAGCTGAAGAATTAGTCTTCCAAGAAAGAGCACAATTGGTTGAGATCCAATACCAAATGATCAGCTCTGAAAACAGACATATACAAGAAATATACAGAGTAAGCAGGTTGTGCTTATGTACTTGAGAGGAGAGAGAGAGAGAGAGAGAGAGAGAGAGAGAGAGAGAGAGAGAGAGAGGCCATAAAACTGAAAGAGAGCAAGGGGGTACATGGCAGGGTTTAGAGGAAAGAAAGTGGGAAGGGAAAAGTGGTGTCATTAAATTAGAAGAAATAAATTTTAACATTTTGGGGAAAATAGTTTTCAGCTTTAAAAAATGAAAACTTCTTAGAAAAACCTTGAGACCCAGCCCCTTTCTTGTGTGCAAGATGCAAAAGGGTCACCGGGGAGAGCACGCATGAGACATGATTTGCATCATAGCCTTCTTTGAAACTAAAAAAAAAGCGATCCAACCCTTTCCTAGCAGAGAGGCCTGCTCAGTGCTTCGCCATGTATGTCCCCAGCTCCGCCCTCTTCTCATCTTTGAACTCAGAGAGGGATGTCCTATCAATGTCTACAGATTACGAGAAGTAGATAGATTGTGATTTAAAAAGGTCATGCAACTAATGAACAGCAGTAACATGCAGGAGGCAAAAAAGAGCTGGCCCTGGCACCTCAGAGATGGTCTCCAAATCTTAGTACACGCCTATTAGATCCACTAGATGTTCTGTTGACAGCATCTTCAGTCTGGTGGTCCTTCTTTGGGTGATTTGTCTGTTTTCGTTCTAGTTTCTCCATTTTTCCCTAGTATATGAACCTTCCACCTATAGATAGGCATCACACTAGACAAGGGAGCTTGCGCAGTCTGTATGACATGATGGATATGCACGCCATGGTGATCAGATCACATGTTTATTCACCTCTCATAACTATCATGCTTCCTTCAAGAACAGAGAAACTGGACGCTGGTTCTGGCTGCTGTTGAAGAGAATGAGCCAGAATTTGTTCTGTGGCATAAAATATCAGAAATGTCGATGGCATGGCTGCCAGCAAGACCACACTCTTAAACTTGGATTTAACCTGCACTGTGAGGAAAGCTATGTGCTAAGCCCCAGCGTCTCATATTTATTTCAGAACCCCTTTTAGTCTTTGCTCCTCAGCCAGGCAGTGATTCCCAGCCTCCACCAGGGCCTCAGCTCTGGCCAAACTTGGACTCCTCTCAAGTGACAGCTCCCCAGGGCGTGTGTAGTCCTGTCTGCTTCCTGTGCAGTAAGTGTCAACGCTCCTTCCTGGTGGCTCCTTCATTCACCAGGCCCGAAGGCTAACACATCAGCCTTATTAACAAAATGAACCAATTACGTGTTATTTATTTCAGAATTTTCCCATTTTAAGGATGAATTCTTTGTGTTGTTTTGTCAGGTTTTGGGTTTTATTATTATTATTATTATTTGTATAATGAAGTCCAGGCTGAAGACACTGTGGAGTCCCTGAGGCACAGCCTCTGAGCTCTGGAATTTTCCTTAAGCCCTAGCCAGCCACACCCTCAGCTTCCTGTGGGCCCTGACCAAGAGCCCCTCCAGCTGCTTCTGAATACCTCTTCCTAAGGCTCCACCACTTGGCCTTTCTGGGAACCATGAAACCCAAGTTTCACTGTCAGGTCCTTAGTCTGCTTGAGATCATTTCCTATCTTTGTTTTCTAGGATTTCATAATGTAAACGGATCACTTTGCAGGGGAGGCGCAATTGATAACTTTAGAAATGCAAACCTTCTGGAAGAAAAGAGAATCTCTGACATGACTTCTGTAACATGGTATTTGCCTCACTTTTGACGTAATTTCTTTTCCCTTAAGCACAGTCTACTTACTGTCACTGCCATGGACTCAATGTTTGTGTCTTCTCCAAATTCATATGTTGAACTCCTAGCTGCAGTGTAAAGGCATTTGGAAGGTCAGGTGGTGTATTAGCTACTATTCTCATTGCTATCACCAAAACCAGCGTAAGAAATGAAGAATGTGTTTTGGCTTGTAGTTTGAAAGTTTAGTCAATCCTGACAGGGAAGTCCCAGAAGCAGGAACACAAGTCAACTGGTCACATTGCATCTGCGGTCCGGAAGCAGAGAGCAATGGATGCTGTTGTGCAGTTGGCCTCTCTTTTTTATTTGCACCAGGATTCCAGGTAGTGGTATGGTGCTGCCCACATCTAGGGTGGGTCTTCCCATCTCAGTTGGCCTAATCTAGAGAGTCCCGCACTGATATGTCAAAGATTGTACTTCTTGCTGTTTCTAGATTTTTGTAAAGTTGACAAGGGGATAAGATTCTTATGATGGGAGTTTCTTTCTAAGAGTAACAGAAGGGTTAATTTGGGCTACATAGCAAGACTCTGGAGCAAGATGATAGAGGAGAGGAGAGGAGAGGAGAGGAGAGGAGAGGAGAGGAGAGGAGAGGAGAGGAGAGGAGAGGAGAGAGAGAGAGACAGAGAGAGAGAGAGCTTCATCTGTGCATGTGAGGAGACAGGAAGGCACATCACCTTCCATCACCCAAAGGAAAGCCCATCTCAGGAAGAGAATCTTCACCTTGGGCTTGCAGCTCCCAGAACTATGAGGACTAATTGCCTGTTGTTGACTGAGCTACCAAAAGGAAGACTCATTCATAGGAAATCCTTTGACTTTTACCACACAAACCCAGGCATCTTTGTTTTTTGCTCAGTGACCCAGCCCAAGTGCTTAGCACTTAATCTGTGCTCGATAAAAAGATCACTCGGGGGAGGAAAGAGCTTGCTATTTAAGAACCATCTTTATGGACTGGAAGCCCATTGATAAAGCCTTTTAAGGATAAGCATTTCAGTGGTCTAAGCCATACCAGTTTCCTTGACAACAAGAAATAAGAGTTTCTTCTCAACATAAGTCACTGTGTGAATCTGGGTGGTTTCGGGGTCTAGCCTACTCTTCATTTTACTGAATTTCACATAACCAAGCTGTCTCTAAGAAAAGAGAAGAGCATTCAAAAAGTAAGGTGCTCATGTGGAATGTAAATGTTAAGTTGTCCTTAACTCGGAGAGCAGAATTCCTCTGAATTTTTACTATGAAAGCTTTAGTAAATGGTTACAGGAGATGTATAAATAACAAGACGTATTATTTGCTTCCTAGTGCGAATTTCAAGCCATGCCTGACAATGTTTTCTCTAAGAAAAGTTTTCTTTCTGTCTTCCAAGAGGACAATGTTGTATTGTTTATGTTTAAACAGAAATATGTGCTTAACACCACTATGCTTGCTATATCTAGTACACAATAGGTGATCAATCTTTGTTCTATGACTGGATTTAGTGATTGTTTGGTGGCTCATGGCTTCATATTTTGAGAATCAAATTTGCTTAGTAGCTTGTAATATTGGTATACAAATGCCATGGAGCTACAGTCTGTTTCTGGTTTGTAGTACGTCACTGTTTTTCCAAGAAAAGCAAAAAGGTTCAGCCTACTTCAGCTCGTTTTAAAGCAAGAGGGCTTTTCTCTTGAGACTTACAGAAGATGGATCTGACTTCTGAGAATGTTTTCTGAGAACAGTGGAGGGGGTTGTGTTGAAGAGGGTTGACAAGCTTGTTTGTTCTTAGGACTCTGCTGTTTGAAGCAGACCCTAGAAGTCTGTATTTTTACATACACACTCTGAGGTATAATTTTGAAAAAATTGGCCAAGATTGCCTTTGTATGAAGATATATCATGGAATCTTTAGTGTGCACTACAGCTTCTCTCATTAAGAGGTAGACTCTCTCTCCCTACCCTTGAGTCTAGGCTGGCTTTGTGACTCGCACAGATCAACAGACATGGCAGAAGTCACACTGGAACAATTCTAATCCTGGTCTGTAAAGTTCTGACTTTTGTGAGTTCTTTCATTTTCTGCCACTGTGTGTTTGGATTTGATCTTCACCTGCTTTATTGTTATATTGTTAAATACTTGGTTCCCAGTGGTTAGCACTACTTTGTGAGGTACTAGGAATGTAGGAGCTAAGGTCTACCTAAAGGAAGGAAGTTACTGAAAGAGTGTCTTTGAAGATTCCTACTACTTCCTAGTGCCAACCCACCCTCTTCTTTGTATACCACAAAGGAGAGAGAGAGAGAGAGAGAGAGAGAGAGAGAGAGAGAGAGAGAGAGAGAGACTAAGCCACATTCCTGCCCCCATAATGTTCGACTTCACCATGAGTTTTTAGAATCAAGGAGCCAAGGGCCATGAACTAAAATATCTGAAACCATGAGCTAAAATAAATATTTGTTCCTTTGTATTTTTCTCTCAGATACTTTGATCACAGCTTTGCAACAGTAATTACTATCTGTAAGCAAGCTAAATCTAGATGACCAGAATGTTGTAGATACCTATCACCCAGACAATGGCTAATCTACAAATAGACATTTTGGGTAAGACCATCCAAATCTACTGGAGAGCTGACCACAGACACACAAAGATACACAAGCTAAGCCAAGCTAAACCAAGCTGAGCTCCTGAGCCAGCAGAACCAGTGTTAACTCAGCTATCTGGATGGACTAGGAGACTAAAGTCTAACTACTACATATCTTAATTCCTGCAATCAAACAGATTATGATTTTAGCATTAGCCAAGATGATCTGCACTTTTACATGAAAAAACACATATATCTGAATTCTAATCTTCATAAATCCTTGCAGACTCTTCTCTTCTATCAATTAATACAAGTAGAAATATAACGTAGGAGAATCTTATATTAATTACAGATAGTTTTTTTTTTTAAGTTCGCTAAAGAACACCAAAAATAGCACCAAGAACTGTGACTTTCTGAAAAGACAGTGAGTTAGGTTATGGAAATAACCAACAGCCCTTAAAACCATGATCTATAGGCACCACACACTGTCTCAATACCCTGAATTTCAGTTAGCTCATTCTCACAAATGAAGAACAAAACCCTGGCATATAAATGAATGGGGGTTTTTAATGTTTTCACGCCTGGAGTAATAGGCTAAGGTATATTAGTGATTTTTCAAGGAGTATGATTTGAGAGCCCAGAAACAGGTGCTGAATTCTTTGGTTTCCTAGCAGTAGATATTTTTTGGGTTTCCTCTTTTCCTTTGCCGAGAAGCAACACTGCATTTTAGCATTAATGATTAATGTCTATTGCTGATGTTTCCAGATTAATGCCTCAATGACTGGACAGGAAATCCTGTTCCAGTCCACAGGCAAGTTGCTTTAGCTCCTTATTAATCACCAAAGCATAAGCTGCACAGAGTCCCTGCTGCAAATGAGAGAGATAAATCCAGTCATATTGATAATTTTAAATTTGCCTCCAGGCAAGCTAGGAAGCCTACACGAAAGTGTTATAGCAAAAGGCTTGTCTGGAAGAACAGCAGAATTCAGGTTGTTTGGAGGCTGAAAAACAAGCTGCAGCTGTGATCCTTATGAACCGACAACAACAAAGAGCTATTTGCGTTCAATTAGCACATTGATTAGAGGTTTAACAAGTGCATACATTTTCCTTTTATCAGCTAGTAGGTTTTCTTATTGGAAAAAAAATCCAGTCATAGTCTTACTTACTATACAGCTCATGACATTTTGAAATAAAAAGAAGATGCCACAGTAAACCGATCTAAGAAGAAGCTCCTGCTTTAATTCAATGTTGCTTGACCACTAAAAGAATCATATTACGTTTTGTTTTACATGAGCTAGGTTCTGAGATGACAAGTGTATATTCTTTGAGGAATTCTTTAACCACCCAAGAAATGAATGAAATGAGCTAGGCACGTCTCCGAAGTGTAGCTTTTGTGCTTTGTAAAGTCTTTGCAAGGACACAATGGTTTCCTTTTATCCCTAAGCAGAAAGGGCATGTTTTATTGCTCCCCTATTGCAGATGGCAGAACTTGGGTTCAGAGACTTCAACCTACTAAGTGTGAAGGTTTCACAGGAGAGAGTCAATCAGTACCTACATTTAAAGTAACTTTAAGGTAATTAAAAAGACCTACCTCTCACCTTCTTGTGCCTCTATCATTTTTATTTCAAAGGCATGAGAAAACATATAAACTCACAACTCAGAATATATATATATATATAATATTTTAGATATTCTTACTTATATTAAGTAAAATCACATTTAAAACCTTGGCTTGGTAGCCCACACCTTTAATCCCAGCATTCAGGAGGCAGAGGCAAGCAGATATCTATGAGTTTAAAGCCAGACTGGTCTACAAAAAGAGTTCCAGGACAGTCAGAGTTACACAGACAAACCCTGTCTTGAAAATTAAATAAATGTATATATAAATAAAACCTTCTATTGATGGCAAAGAAATGCAAAGTGGGTAGAGGCGCTGTGAGAGATCTCTGTGAACCTGTGGCTTAGACTGAATTGAGATTCGCGAACAAGTGGGACAGAGACGCTCTTCCCAGGAAAGCATAGATTGGGGGATTATAGGTTCCACTCAGGATGATCCAAGAGACCAAGTGTGGAATAGCGACTCAGGAGAGCCTGTGCCGCCTTGTTAACCCAGTCTTCCTCCAGGTGCCAGTCCACAGGTGCTCGCTCTCTCAGTAAGGAGAATTACTTGTAAAAGCAAAGAGAAGCCTTGGGCTGTAGGCTTCCCAGGCAGGGCCTGCTCTAACATGTTCAAGACTCTGGGCTATATCCCCCAGCACCGCTAGAAAAATCTATGAAGGGAAGATTCAAGAGAACTATAGCTTTTATTGTGTGAGACTGCGTGGCCCCAAAACATTAGAATTTCCAAGAAATGAAGGAAGGGCTGCCCCCACCCTTTTACTCTAATTAGACAATTTTGACTATAAAGAAGCGCTACCCTTTCTACAGAATGGTTTTTCCTAGAAACCCTTCTGAAACAGCACACGTTCTTTTTTCATTATTTTTAAATTCTTCCATATAATATATTTTGATGGTATTCTTTTCCCTTTAACTCTGCCCAGATTCTCCCCCACTGACCTAACCACCTAAATTCACCTAACTAGATTCTCTTTCTCTCTCTCTCAAAGAAAAAATTAAATCAAATAGAAAATAAAAAAATTACTAAAACAGAACGTGTCTTAGTTAAGGTTTCTATTGCTGTGAAGAAACACCATGACCACAGCAGCTCTTGTAAAGGAAAACATCTAATTGTGGTGGCTCACTTACAGTTCAGAGATTTAGTCCATTATCATGGCAGCACATGGCGGCGTACAGGCAGACATGGTGCTGGAGAGGTAGCTGAAAGTTCTACATCTTGCTCAGGAAACAGAAAGTGTCTCTCTCATGGAGCATGGTTTGAGCATATATGAGACCTCAAAACCTACCTACACAGTAACACACTTCCTCCAACAAGACCACACCTACTTCAACAAGGTCACCCCTCCTAAAAGTGCCAATCCCTTTGGGGACCATTTTATTTTCCAAGCTCCCACAAAACAACAGCACACAAATTTATGGAGTCCATTTTGAGTTGGCCAACTACTCTCGAACATGGTGCTTGCCCTGAAGGACGGTTGATACACCCAGCATCACTCCATTGATGGCTAATAGACCCAGCATCACTCCATTGATGGCTGATAGACCCAACATCACTCCATTGATGGCTGACAGACCCAGCATCACTCCATTGATGGTTGACACACCCAGCATCACTCCATTGATGGTTGATACACCCAGCACCACTCCATTGATGGCTGATAGACCCAGCATCACTCCATGACGGTTGACACACCCAGCATCACTCCATTGACGGTTGATACACCCAGCATCACTCCATTGATGGTTGATACACCCAACATCATTCCATTGACGGTTGATACATCCAGCATCACTCCAGTGCAGGAGACTGCTTTTCCCTTTCTCATCATGTATTAATTACAATTATTTTCTTGGTTGGAGTGAAACTGTATGTCTACTTCCCCTTTGCCATGCTGGAATTGTATGTGGTTTGAACTTCTGCCAGCTTTATATATGTTCTTACAGTCTCTGTGAGCTCACATGTGAATTGCCCTGTTGTATCTGAAATATACAGTGCCCTTGGAGTCATCCACCTGTCTCCTCTTCTGCATAGATCATTGAGCCCTGTTAAAGGTAATTTTCTGGTCATATTTTAAACTTCAGGTTCATTATAAATATTAACACTTATAACTCTTTGCTTCAATTCCCTAGTGCAAGTTTTGTTTGCTTGTTCAGGCTTCCCTGCAGGAAGGTGAGATTGTGATATTACACACAGATAGTTAGTCAGTTTCCCCAAAATTATGTTGAATGTTTTTGTATTATGAGCAATATGCTTTTCTTCAGTTGGTAATAGGACAACTTGTTCTGTTTGGGTGATTTTTTTATAAACATTACTTTTTGATACAATGAGTAATCATTGTGGTGAATGAGGCAGAGTTCAGGTAGCCTAGGCCGGCCTAGAGTGCCCTGCAGAGCTAAGAATGACCTTGAACTCTGTTCCTTCAGCCTTCTCTCAGGTGCTGAGATTACAGATGTGTGCAGATGTGTGCAGTGCTCAACGACCAACACTTAAAAGAGAGTCTTAATCTCTGTTAGCATCAACTCCTTCTTAATCTTCTCTTAAAAAGATTTCTACTGTATCAATTGTTCATTGCTGCATTAAAAAAATTTACCACATATTCAGTGCTAACAGATTTATCTCCTCAGTTTCCAGGTCAGGAGATTCACAAGGACAAATCGGTTTCAGAGTGCAGAGAGGGGCTAATTCTCCTCAGACACGGGGGGGGGGGGGGCAGTCATCTTCCGAGTTCACAGTCTTTTACAGAATCCATTTGCTGTGGTTGTAACCTACCTGTTTCCTTGTTAGCTGTCACATGGGGACTAATTTCAGCTCCTGGAAGCCACCAGCGTTGCTACTGGCAGGTTATAGCATGACTGATGACCGCCTTGCAGACCAACAGCAACACAACGCCTCTTCCTTTTTATTTTCCTGTGGAGGATCCTCCACTAAGGTCAGCTCGGCAAGGATTGTCACCCTGTTAATTAACTCAAAATCAACAAATTAGTAACACAGACATGAATATGATATTCACCATACCCCAGGCTGACGAGAAAATGAAAGTATGTCTACCAGGGGAGCCGCAGTTTTGAGTCCATTTTCAAACCTTGTTGCCTGCCTTCCTGGCTTTGGTGGTTAATTTTGTCTCAACCAGACTGAGCTAGAGGGTACACAGATATTGGGTCACATGCTATCTTTATTGTGTCTCGAGGGTGCTTCTGGAGATCAGCACTTGGATTGATCAACTGCGCAGAGCAGATTTTCCTCCCGGAATGAGTTTCATTCACTCATTAAAGTCCAGAGAGAAACAAAAAGCGCCAGTCTGAGGAGCTACTGCTGCCTCCGAGATGGATGCTGGCTTTGTCATGCCTTTGACCTCAGGAGAAAGCATTGCCTCTTTCCGGGTTTCTAGTGTACTGGCTCTCAGACTCCCTTCGCTGTCTTAGGTCTCCAGTTTGCCGACTTCATGCTGGAACTTGTCAGCTTCCACCATTGTATAAAGCATCTTTGCAAAGATGGGTTTGTGAAATGTTTGTTAGTTCTGATTCTCTGGAAGACGCGGACTAAATCAGATTTTGGTGCCAAGACTGGTTCAAGATAAACCAATTTTTAAGGATAATTTGTACAAATTTATTTGAGAATTTCTGCAATTGGCTCTCTAATGAGATTCAAAATGCTAACGAACTATTTTCATTAGTTAAGAGAACATTGACAGACATGGCCTGGCATCAGAGAGGCAGAAAATGTTGTCATTGGGTACTTTTAATCAACTACTTACAAGAATCTGGGATAGTATGCACATAAACTTTAGCGCTTTTTTTTTAACTAATGAATATAATGAGGTTAGATGACTATTCTAAATGCCACTAGACAAAGTGACAAAGGAACGGATGTACCGAGATCCAAATGCTCAAATTACTTGAAAATTTCTTCATGGGCTTTAAGTGCCTTTTTCTTTGAGCCTGGGTCTCTCAGATTGGGTTTTACCTTGTAATTCTCCTCCAACTACCTCCCGAGAGTAAGGATTAAAGCATGCCACAATGACCAGCTTTGAAGTCCACTCTTACCTTTTGAAACCACAAAGATGGGACTGCAGAAAATCACAGACAGACTCTCATCCTTTAAATCAGTCCACAACAACATAAACTGAATGTTCAATCCTGCAGTATATCGACTGTATGAGCGTGGGGAATGAGTCAGGAGGAATAGAACCTTGAACACTGTAAGAAAATGTGTAGACACGGCACCTATCACTCACAGCAGGATCAAAGCACCCGCCAGAATATTCCGATGTAGGTCTGTGGTATTGTCATGTCGATGAGGTATTCCTGGGAGCAAAATAGATAGGAAACTTCTCAAAGTTTTATCTAAACAGTATAAGTAGACTAGATTAGGGTAAGTGCGTAAGAAGTGAACTTGAACAACAGCAGAAATAAACAGAGTTTGGCCTTTCAATTTCTGGATTTGAGCCAGCTAGCTTACAGACTTAGCATCCTCTGAATGTAAACAAGGCCAAATCTTCTTGAGAAAACACCCCAATCTGCTGCCAAAAATATTTACTCTTACTCTCAGTCTTCCCTAATGGACCTATGACTTTTTCCAGAATCTCAGGTCAGAAAATGTCAGGTCTGTGTGGATTACTGGATAGTATCTCTGAACTGACGCGTATTTCAAGATACCCACAAATGCTAGTGTTGGCTATGAGTTAGAGTAAGGAGTTACGGAAGAAAATCTATCTCAGATCGGCATCACAGTCCCCAAACTCAACCCATGGTCATTCCTCCAGATCTACAAAGCATAATTGAAATGAACAGACTCAGCAACTGATACAATCCCCACAATGAGTCCCTGGCCTGTGAATCTGGTGTCATTATGGTTAGAAAAGAGGGGTGGAAATGACTGGAAGTGTCTCTACTTAGAAAAAAAAAATATATCAAGGACAAAACTGTATGCTGGGGGGGCTACAGTGACTAAGGACTTGAGGGACAAAAGAACAGTGACTCCCACCACAAATGCATTCAGTTATAGGGAAAATAATTAGATCTCAGAGAACAGCAGATCCTCCAGGTGGTGACTCCAATTCCAGTTCCTGAACCAGGAGTGGTTTCATTGCTTGAGTGAATTAATACATTGTTACTGCATTGCAAGCTATTAATAGCAAACGCCTTCTGCTCCAGCCATAGCAATAAGAGCCATCTGAGGCTGTTGGCTCTCCATTGTCTTGGTACTATATCAACACCCTACCTCAAGAATATAGAAATAGGGCTGGAGAGGTGGCTCAGAGGTTAAGAGCACTGACTGTTCTTCCAAAGGTCCTGAGTTCAATTCCCAGCAACCACATGGTGGCTCACAACCATCTGTACGGAGATCTGGTGCCCTGCTCTGGCATGCGGGCATACATCGAGGCAGAATGTTGTATACATAATAAATAAATTAAAAAAAGAATATAGAAATAGTTTAATCTTTTGCCATAATTTAGTTTGCAGGGTCCAAACTAAACTTTCCTTCCTTGAGCTACCACACTGATCTATTATGCCAAAGAATGATGCTGATTGAACCCAATGAGCATGGGACAGCTTCTATTCCAGTTGTACTGATAAAGCATATGTATGTCAGAGAGCTAGAAATAAATTCAACTAAAATTCAGGGAGCTTCTACCTCAGTGTAACTTTGAGTGGTTCCATGGTATGAGGCATATTAAGAAGGAGATCTTTCCTAAGGTGATGAGGAAGCTGTTGAATCTGTGCTTTTGATGCAAAAAAGGAAAACACCATGCCTAGAGGACCTGTGTAGATTTTGGATGCAAGATATTTATCTCGTGGAAAGTTGCTTTTGCCCATTTACTTAGAGCCCTGAAAAACGGCTATGCGGAGATGAGAAAAAGAGAAAACTCTAACATAGGTTCACAGCGTTGAAGAAATGGCTCTATCATGTGAGCCACTTGACCCAGGAGATCCAATAGTGTTTGAAGATAGGGATGCTTTTTGAAGTCTTTGGCAAATCCTTATCCAAAGAAGAAAGGGCTCATAGGATTTTAGGGCAAAGTTCCACCATTCTCCGTATTAACTGCTCTCCTTTTGAGACATAGCTCTTAGAAGTTCTTATCCATAGACCACAAGGTTCTCTTGCAACTTGAACTGTCCATCATGTACTAGATTTATCCAATACAATCATCTTGGTTAGAGTTTTTGTTGCTGTGAAGGGACACTGTAACAAATGAGAAAAACATTTCATTGGGGCTGGCTTACAGTCTCAGAAGTTTAGTCCATTACTGTCATGGCAGGAAGCATGGAAGTGTGCAGACAGACCCGATGCTGGAGAAGGAGCTGAGAGTTCTACATCTGGATCAACAGGCGGCAGGAAGAGTGAATGAAACTGGGCCTGGCTTGAGTATCTAAGACCTCAATACCCCCACTTCAAGCAACAGTGACATACCTCCTCCAACAAGACCACACCACTCCCCCAAGGCCACACCTCCGAATAGTGTCACTCCCTATGAGCCTATGGGGACCATTTTCAAACCACCACAACAATAGAACATAACTGGTTGGGCGTGATCAAACCCTGAAGGCGTGAGTAAGTTGCACATAGAAGTAGCCCACATCACCATGTCGCACTGCTAATGCACTGTCTTATCCCTCCCAGCTTGCCCCTGGGGGTTCACAGAGAGTCCTCTGTCACCAGCAGACTGAGACTATGTAGCCCGGTTTATATACGGGTCCATGCAATCTGTAGACACCATACAAGAGTGTATAGTTGTAACATTATAGCCCCTTTCTGCTGAAGGGAAAACCTCCCCATGGGCAGAATTTGGAGTGCACCTGGCTTTCCACTTCACTTAGAAGTAGAAAAAGCCAATGAATAATTACCTACTAATTCATGGATTGTTGACATTGATTTTGTTGGATGGTCAACTTTTTAAGAGGAGAATTGGTAAAAAAAAAATCTGCAAAAGAGAAATATTAATAAAAACACTCTGGATGTCTTTAAAGTAGTTTATAGTTCCAAGTTATATTCCTGTCATGGCATCTTCAGTCAGGCCAGAGAGGAGTGAATGCCCTTTTATACAGCTCAGGATCCTGGGTCCAGAGAATGGTCCTATCCACACTTAAGGTGATGTAATGCAGACAATTCCCTGGTTGTTTGACACCCTGCTTAGGGAGACATGAACAAATGTCTACCCACCCCAGACAGGGGACTGATGAGAGAGCAAGTGTAAATACCACGGAAGCCCAACTAGGTGAATCAATGAGTTTTGTTGGGTTACTAACAGAAGCAGAAATGACTCAGATGACTCAATAACCAAATGGCATGAGTGACAGTTTGTAAAAACTGGAAACCTGGAGCACACTGCATGCCCTGCAGCAGCTCAACAGCTTGGAGAGTGTCCCGCTTCCAGGCAGCTCAGCTGGTATGAGGGACTGCTTATTTATGCCTGAGGACTTGACCGAACGTGGTCAGTGTTAGTGACTTCCTGAAGCCTTTAATTGTTCACTTCCTGAGTTTAAGGAGCTTCCTGCAGGCTGGGATGTTTCAACTCCCCTTAAAGCATCCTGTTGCTTCACCTTCGTTTTAACATCTTGTCTTAAGGAGCTTACCTACCTGCAATTCTGGAGGACACTGCTACAAGCATGTCCAGAGGTCCATCCCCCTTCAAGTTGATAGTTAACACTAATAATGATAGATAGATAGATAGATAGATAGATAGATAGATAGATAGATAGGTAAGTAGGTAGGTAGGTAGATAGATAGATAGATAGATAGATAATAGAGAGATAGGTAGGTAGGTAGATAGATAGATAGATAGATAGATAGATAGGTAGATAGATAGATAGATAGATAATAGAGAGATAGGTAGGTAGGTAGGTAGGTAGATAGATAGATAGGTAAGTAGGTAGGTAGGTAGATAGATAGATAGATAGATAGATAATAGAGAGATAGTTAGGTAGATAGATAGATAGATAGATAGATAGATAGATAGATAGATATAGGGCAATAAGTATATATAATATATATTGTAATATATATGTAATATATATTGATAGTTAGATAGGTGATGGAATTGTGATTAATACACTTGTCTTTATGATTTTCCAGATAACTTCAGAAGATTTTGAAAATGTTTCTCTTTTTTTTTTTTTCATTTAAAGAACTGCTTG
>NW_026068002.1:2506937-2534371 GCF_014885135.2 Alexandromys fortis
AATAAACCTTGCTTTTGCATGTTGGTGAGTCAATCTCCCTGGTAATCTTTTGGGGTTCCCACGGACTGGGCATAACAGACAAGTTATTTGCAACCACATCATAACACCACAAATGGGATTGCCTGGTTTTGAACTTTACATAAGTAGAGTTATACAATATTAGGTCTAAAGCCCCCTTCCTATAATCCACTATTCCCTATCTGCACAACTTACTGTTCTGGCTGATTTCTATCCTCTGCTCTCTCAGTTCTCTGTCTCTCCTGTTGTGCTCTATCTTCCTCCTCCATTATTCTTACCCACTCTCCCATTTACCAAGCCCTGGCCATGTCTAGTCTGCTTTTCTCTCTGTTCTGGACTTCTCCAAATGCCTCTGGCTCTTCTCTCTCTGATCTCTAAAATCTTCCCATACTATGTTTTCAGATTACACACACAATACTTGATTTTCGGATCTATCTTACTGGAGACAATGAAGGGACTCTGGCCAGTTTGAGTGTGGCAACCATGGCTCTGGCAGGCCTTTCCCTATTTTTTCCATTCCCTCTGCCTTGCTAAAATACCGTTAGAATACATTCCTAAAGCTAGCGACCAAGGTCTAATCCCTTATTTAGTCACTTCCTCCTCCTGAGGCTGAACACCAAAATCTAGCTATCAAAGTATTGAAGTCCAGCAATTAAAAACCCCCTTTGACTCACCTAATTAACACGACCAATTAAAATTAAACACCCTATCCTAACAAAGTATTTCTCATTTTACCTTTATAAACCATCAATTGACTATGGGTTAAGTCTGTCTCCTTTCTATCCAGAGGCAGTTCTTTGCCAACATCCCTCTGCCCCTTTTCTCTTGTTCTCTTCCCCTTCTCCCTGGTTCTTTATCTCCTGTCTTTGTCTTTTTATCCCCTGCCCTCTGCCCCTGTGTGGTAAATAAATCTCCTTTGTGCTGAGAACTTGGTCTTGGAGGTCCTGAGCCATTCATTACTTTTTCTTTCAGACAACATGTTCAGGAAGTTCCTATTCCATAAGATGTAGCATGTAGTTTCTCATTCTGATTGTTGTATAGTACCCTACAGCAACCTTTTCTACATTCTGATAGCTTATTTTCAGTGTGTGTGTGTGTGTGTGTGTGTGTGTGTGTGTTCGCTGGAGATTAGACTCAGTGCCTCACAAATGCCAGGCAATCACTATTCCTCTGAGCTATACCTTTGGTGGTTTTTTCTTTTTCTTCAAATTTTATTTTTATATTATATGCATTGGTGTTTTGCCTACATATAGGAGGGTGTAAATCCCCTGGAACTGGAGTTACTGACAGTTGTTAGCTGAACTTGCTAGGAATTGAACCCAGGTCCTCTGGAAGAGCAGTCAGTGCTCTTAATATCTGAGCCATCTCTCCAGCCCCATGGTGCTTATTTCTTGCTTTTGACCATAAAAAATTCTTCTGCCCTGAGCATTCATGGATGTGCTTTGGTAGAGATATACCTAGGAATCTTTTAATTGAAGTACTCATTAATGGTATTATGTAACTTTGGCTAGAGTCAAACACCTATTTTCTATGCTCCAAGAATATGAAAGATATGTCAATTGATGAAAATTAAATATCCTTCCAAATGCACTTCCACACTTGCCTAGAGATGAAATGAAGATAAAAGAAATTCTGACTCATCTTTCCCAGCCAGGGTTGCACCCTCTTGCCAAAGCACTGAGTGTAAGTACAAGGCCTTTGCCTCCCCTTATTTCTCACAAATGTTCAATGTGCTTAGCCATTATTGTTCCCAATATACTCTTTAGACTGGATTGCTGGTCAAGTCTTATTCATTCACCTTTGGGCACCTCACATTTACTTTGTACATAGACTGGAGGACTCCAAGCAGAACTTTGGGATTTTGGGGAGACTTATTTATTGATTACTTTTTGAAATGATATTTTCTCTTGAGCCATTCTTTTGTTTTCAACCTTAATTCACATTTTTTCAAAAAAAAATCTGCATCCAAAATACTCAATAAAACAGTGGCAAACTGAATCCAAGAACACGTCAGAAAAATCATCCACCATGACCAAGTCAGCTTCATCCCAGAGATGCAGGGATGGTTCAACATACAAAAATCTTTCAATGTAATCCAACATATAAACAAACTAAAAAATAAAAACCACATGATCATCTCATTAAATGCCGAAAAGCCTTCAACAAAATAAAACACCCCTTTATGATAAAGATCTTGGAGAGCAGGGATACAAGAAACATACCTAAACATTACTAAGGCAATATACAGCAAGCCAACAGCCAACATCAAGTTAAATGGAGAGAAACTTAAAGCAATCCCACTAAAATCAGGAACAAGACAAGGGTGTCCATGCTCTCCATTTCTACTCAATATAGTTCTTGAGGTCCTAGTTAGAGCAATAAGACAACAAAAGGAGATCAAGGGGATACAAATCAGAAAAGAAGTCAAACTCTCACTATTTGCTGATGATATGATAGTTTATATAAGCTCCCCAAAAATTATACCAAGGAGCTTCTGTAACTCATGAACACTTTCAGTAATGTAGCAGGATACAAGATTAACTAAAAAAAAAAATCAGTAGCCCTCCTTTACATAGATGATAAATGAGCCAAAAAAGAAATCAGGGAAGCATCACCCTTCATAATAGGCAAAAATAGAATAAAATATCCCAGAGTAACTCTAACCAAACAAGTGGAAGGCTTGTATGACAAGAGCTTTAAATCTTTGATGAAAGAAATTGAAGAAGAACCAGAATATGGAAAGATCTCCCATGCTCTTAGGTAGGCAGAATTAACATAGCAAAAATGACAACCATACCCAAAACAATCTACAGATTCAATGCAATGCCCATCAAAATCCCAGCAAAATTCTTTATAAACCTCAAAAGATCAATACTCAACTTTATATAAAAAATCAAAAACCAAGAATATCCAAAACAATCCAGTATAATAATGAACTTCTAGAGGCAACACAATCCCTAACTTCAAACTCTACTACAGAGTCACAGTACTAAAAACAGCCTGGCATTGGCATAAAAACAGACAGGATGACCAATGGAATTGGATCAAAGACCTGGATATCAATCCAGACATGTACAAACACCTAATTTTTTGAAAAAGAAGCAAAAAAAAATAAAATGTAAAAAATATAAAATATAAAAAAATGTAAAAAAACAAATGGTACTGGCATAACTGGATATCAACATATAGGAGAATGAAAATAGATTCATATCTATCACCATACACAAAACTCAAATCCAAATGGATCAAAGACCTCAACATAACACCAACCACACTGAACATCATAGAAGAGAAAGTAAAAAGAATACTTGAACACATTGGCACAGGAGACCACTTCCTAAATATAACCCCAGTATCACAGATACTAAGAGAAACAATTAATAAAGGGAACCTCCCAAAACTGAGAAGCTTCTGAAAAACAAAGGACACAGTCAACAAGACAAAACAGCAACCTACAGAATGGGAAAAGATCTTTACCAACCCCATATCAGACAGAGATCTCCAAAATATAGAAAGAACTCAAGAAACTGGTCATCAAAACAACAAATAATCCAATAAAAAATGGGATACAGACCTAAACATAGAACTCTCAATAGTCAAATCTAGAATGGCTGAAAGACACTTAAGGAAATGCTCAACATCCTTAGCCATCAGAGAAATGCAAATCAAAACAACCCTGAGATTTCATCTTACACCTGTAAGAATGAATGGCCAAGATCAAAAACACTGATGACAACTCATGATGGAGAGGAACTTTCACTCCTGCATTGCTGGTGGGAGTGCAAACTGGTACAGCCATTTTGGACATCAGTATGGTGATTTCCCAGAAAGTTAGGAAATAACCTTCCTCAAGGCACAGCAATACCACTTTTGGATACATACCCAAAGGATGCTCAATCATACCACAAGGACATGTGCTCAACTATGTTCATAGCAGCATTATTTGTAATAGACAGAACCTAAAAACAACCTAAATACCCCCAATGAATGGATAAAGAAAATGTGTTACATTACACAATGGAATACAGCGGAAAAAAAGAATAATGACATATTGAAATTTACAGGCAAATGGATGGATCTAGAAAACATCCTACTGACTGAGGTAACCCAGACACAGAAAGACAAATATAATGTGTACTCACTCATAAGTGGCTTTTAGACATAAAACAAAGAAAAACCAGCCTACAGTCCACAACCTCAGAGAACCTTGACAACAAAGAGGACCCTAAGAGAGACATACATGGATCTAATCTACATGAGAAATAAAAAAGGACAAGATCTTCTGAGTAAATTGGGAGCATGGGGATCATGGGAGAGAGTAGCAGGGTAGGGGAGAGTGAGGGAGGGGGAGCATATAAAATATATAGCTTAATAAAAACAAGAAAGAAAGAAAGAAAGAAAGAAAGAAAGAAAGAAAGAAAGAAAGAAAGAAAGAAAGAAAGAAAAGAAGGACGGAAGGAAGGAAGGAAGGAAGGAAGAAAGAAAGAAAGAAAGAAAGAAAGAAAGAAAGAAAGAAAGAAAGAAATTTCCCTAGGAAATACTGCACTAA
Organism: Alexandromys fortis; assembly: GCF_014885135.2. NCBI lineage: Eukaryota > Metazoa > Chordata > Mammalia > Rodentia > Cricetidae > Alexandromys > Alexandromys fortis. The sequence continues at coordinate 2,511,505 of NW_026068002.1, forward strand.
TTGGTTGTCCAATACAATATGTGTAGCGCGGAGATGTAGCACGCACCATGGCGCTGTCATGTCAGGGGCACGGGGCCTGGTCGCCATTTGCTGTTCCACGTCAAACTTGACAGCTTGTGAGCAACTTGTGCGCATGCGCGCCCACAGCGCATGCGCCCGCGAGCCCCTCCCAATNAAAGAAAGAAAGAAAGAAAGGAAGGAAGGAAGGAAGGAAGGAAGGAAGGAAGGAAGGAAGGAAGGAAGGAAGGAAGGAAGGAAGGAAGGAAGGAGAAATTTCCCTAGGAAATACTGCACTAATTGGTTGTCCAATACAATATGGTCATCCCTAAGAAACATACATACAAGTAACACTATACAGACTGAGCAGGTTATATTTAATAGTGTGTGTGTGTGTGTGTGTATAAACATGTATGCCTGTTACAACAATTAATGAAAAATGAGGCTATTTGTTTCAAAGAGATCATGGAGGTATATGTGGGAGGGTTTAGAGGGAGGAAAGGGAAAATAGTGCAATTATAATCTCAAAAAATTAAAGAAATATTTCTAAAAGCAAAAATAATCTGCATCCATAAAATTTTAGATATATGTCTTACTATGTCAAAAAAATTCCTTTGGGAACAAATAGTTATCAAAGTGTACCATGAATTGACCAAATAGTCTGCCTTAACCGGAAAAAGTGTCAAGTGGATTGTACAGGGCTGGGGTCTTTTGTGTTCACACTGATGATCTGAACTGGTTCTGTAAATCTTCGTTAGAATAACACCTGCTAAGGTGCCTGATCCTGGCAGCGTCCAGCCTTGGTGAGAGACATGTTTTAGAATAAATGAGCCCATTCAAACTCTCTACAGGCAGGTAGGTATGTGTCCATTGCCACCTAATCTTCTGTACTCTGTAACCTATATACATTCTTTCCTGTGTAACAGGAATCCCCAGTAGCAGTTAAAGGCAATGGGAGAACTAGCCCTACAAAGAATCAGGTGACAGCCTGAGTTGCCCATTGATCCTATGGCTTCCATTAAGCTCTCCAACTTTAGATATTCTAGACAGAATAGTATACAACACTTGGTGTTTTCTGATGAAGCAGGCACTCTGGCATCCAAAGCTCATTCCCACTCCACTGTCCTATCTGCAACCATTGCCAGCTTCTCCATTCTGCAGTTTGATCAATCGTCTCCCTGTGGAACGAATGGCAGCTCCCCTCAACTAAAACTCCCCATTCTAGGAGCAATTCCAGTAAAGCTCCAGGAGAATCGGGTGAGTAGGATGTTGGTGGAGATGGTGAGGTTAGCAGCCAACATTATGAAAGGACAGTGGTTTCTGACTTCCTATTTTTTTTGCCCCTTCTTGGATTCATTTGTCCCCATCCCAGGTCTGCTGAGGCCACAGCCATACAGATGCAAATTAGGTAAGCTCAGGGGAGCAGCCTCGCCCACACTTTTTGTAGGATATCCAAAGTGTTTGAGTTTTCTAACAATTGATTTGTCATTTCATCTTTGTCAGCAACTTAAAAATAGTATGAAAATTTTCAGGTGATGAAAGGAATTTTATAATCACAACATTTCAGCTATAAATGCTATGAAAATATAGAGAAGTGCGACAGTGAAGAGGAACCAGTTAAAGTAGGGTGAAGAGGAGCCCAAGGAAGAGGCATCTGAGCATATGCCGCCAGAATGATGGCAATCACGGGGCCCTTCAGAAGGCTGGAAGAACATTCCACACAAACAAATACTGTATACAAAAATGTTAATATAGAAGAAAGCTTGACTTGTTTGGGAGAATGAGAAAAAAAAACATGCTCTTTACAATAAACATTTTGAAATACACCTTTTGCCTAGACACTGTCAAGGTTACACTCTCCACCTTCAGACTACAACTCAAAAGGTCTATCCATTCATTAATGAGAATGCATGGCAAGCCTTCTTCTCATAATGAAAAGGAAGGATAGGAGATAGGGAAATCACTCTAGAAAGAATGTTCTAGAAGCAAATTCTGTGTAAATATATAGTTATATCTTTGACTTGAACGTCACTAATGTAAAAATCATTCATACCCACTTCTGTGTGCTATACATTCATATAAACACAAACTTCAGTTAATTATCACCTGCCGCTGTCCAGACATGCTATAAAATGAGGTAAGTAATTGAATTAAAAAAGGTCCTGGTACCCAGGAGACAGCCATCTATAACTCTGGTCATGATAATCAAGAATATTTTAGAGAATAAGATGAACTAGACACAGAAAAATGTTTCTTGGTGTGGATGCTGCCAGCAACAAAGTAAACACCAATGCACTGTTTTTAAAGAGAGATTATTAAAATGCATCTAGGATTAAGACATGGTAAAACTGAAATTAATCTCATAGTACTCGTCCCTAGACATGGACTACAAAATACTATGTTTCTTATGAAAGGTTAAAATTTCACCTTAAAAAATTAAGAAGCCACTCAAACTTTTCTTCCTAGAGTGAAGCATGACCAGAATACTTTGCTTTAGCCTCAGCTGCTCTGAGTACGAGTCCCGGCCAAATGGGTTTCTCCTCAGAAAGTTGTACTTCTACACAGGAAGTCAAAGCTGAACTCTGTGCAAGCAAGCAGTGTGATGTACCTCAGCAGAACGGTGAAGTCTTGGAGGATCTCCACCTTGGCTACTATAGCCCTCAAAAGACTCCATGACCTACAAGATCTTCTCTGAGCTTGGCTAATTTCTATTTTACACCTGGGAGCTCTTTCTTCAATGGGGCTCATAGCCAGTTCATTGTAGTGGGGTGATACATGGCTCTAAACCATTCCCATCAACCCATCCAGTCACTGACAAGACATATGTGTCAGTTTGATGAAATGGGGCTCAGCCCCAGTCACTTGGTCAGCTCTTTTAAAACAGTGACAACCATCAAGTTGGGACATATCTATATAATTCTAAGACCTCCCTAACATCATCCTTCATGACACCATTTACCCCACTTGCATGATCCCTAAGATTGTCAGTGGTGTGGATTTTTTTCTCCTGTGATCGGATTATGCTATGTGCCTTAGGTCACCTTAAGACAGGACAATTGTCCAGATGGACATGACCTAAGATCTTGATCCGTTTTCAGTGTTCTCCAGTTGTTACCAAAGTCAGTCATGTGGGCTGGAGGATTAGATGCATCTGGCTGGTGTGAAGATGGAAGAAACCACATGTCAATGAATCAGGCAGTACAGAGAGAATGAGAGCAGCCCCTGGCAGACAACCTGAAAGAAAGGCAACCTCGCTTTTGCAACTGTATGGCATGGAATTATGTCAGTGTTCTGAATGACTTGATGGTTGATCCTTCCCTTAGAGCCCACAAGCAAGAAGACTATTTGGGTGATCTTTGACTCTAGTTTTGAGAGACTAAGAAGGACACTATCATGTCTAGACATCTGGCCTATAGAGTTATGAGCTAAGAAACATTTTTTAAACTCCAAAGGTCTATGGTACAACAGAAATGTAATACACAGCGTCAGTAAATTCTCTGTGTATCTCTATCTGTCTCTGTCTTTGTCTGTATCTGTCTGTGTCTGTGTCCTGAGTCATCAAGTGAAGTGTATGATCCCAAGATAGGACCTGGGATAACCAGCTTAGTAGCAGTCCCAGAATTATCAACAATGCATTATTTAAAATTGTATATGTTCCCCTAAACCCATGTCATCCAATTCTGTGATATGTGAGTGGTATATATGTATTGAAGATACAGATTGTAGCCCTTGTTCTCTATGTGTGACCCTGATTTATGTAAAAACAAATGAAAAGGGCACCCTGTGATGATGGCATCTGAGACAGAATAAAGAAGGCAGAGAAGAGAAATGGAAGGAAGGGGAGAGAAAGAAGATAGGAGGGTGGAAGGAAGGGGAAAGAGAATGAAAATGTAGTATTTCAGCTATCTATTAATACATTTAAGAATAATTATAAAACAATGGTTTGGTGAGTAGCTACTTTATTTTCCTCTAATATGATAGATGAAATGGTCCAGCTTTTCCTTCCCATTTCTGTTATCTTGGACTACAGATATCAAAGAGATTTTAGCTGGACTGGGAGTTCAAGATGGTACAGTCACAGGACTAGCAACGGTGCCAACTGCTCTCGGGATGCTTAGCAAGGACCATTGATCACAGTCTGTAGCTCTCTGTGTGGTGTCACTATGCACCTCGTGTTCTTCTCAGCATGGCTGCTGAGTATCGAGAAACAGAAATCATCCATTTTCCTTAGGTGTGGGTCCAGAAACATGAGAATGCCACATTCTCTGTATCATAATGGACAGATAAGAATCATTCTGATTGAGGAAAAGGAGACAGAAGTTCTGCCCCTTGAAGTAAAAAGAGAGGTGCACGAACAGGTTGGGGAAGAACTGCTGGAGACATCACTTAAAGCAGCATTGAAGGAGGTTCTCTATGTCACTACCACCACCTTCTGCTGCTTCTTGACACAGAAGCCGTGACCTTCTAAAGCTAGATCAGACCATATCATCACCCCCTGGGGTGTCACAATACTCTGCACGGGAGGTCTATGTCCTGCTCCTATAACTGAGCCTCTCTGAGCCCAACCTCACGCCCTCCTTGTGATACAAAGGCTCTCTGAATTTCAAACTTGGTTCTCCTAACTGCTCCTCAAACCTTTCAGGCACATTCCTATCTCAAAGATTTTGTCTTTACTCTTTTCCCTCCTGTCTGTGCTCAGCAGGTAACCACAAGGTTTCTTCCCTCAAATCAAACACCAGGAAAGCTGATTTGACTACCCTAGACAAAACACCAACCCCCCTCATCTCACTGTCAGGTGCCACGCTGCTGAGTCCTTCCAAAGCTCGCATGCTGAAGGAAGTTCAAACCCCTTAAGTGGATGGTTTTTTGGAGTAAGAAAATAATTAAAATTAAACGAGCTTCTAAGAGTAGGATTGATGTCTCTATAAGAAGAGACAGTGGCAGAGAGCCAGAGAGCGTTCTCTCCCTCGTTCCCTACTCTCTATTTCTCTCCACACCTTCTTCCATTTTCCCATCCCTTGTGTGAGCACACTGCAGAAAACCATCTACAAACCAGGAGGAAAGTTCTTTCTGGGAAGCAAATGCATCGGTTTCCTTACCTTGGACTTCCAGCCTCTAGAACAATGAGAGAAAGAATTACCATTGTTGCAGCCCAACAGCAACCTCTGTCCACCTCCTTTGGTGGATTTTCTCCACTCCCCATATCATCAGCTGCGTGATTCCACATTATCTGCTATTTGTGTTTTTGCTGGTACCTCCTCACCCAACTAAGGGCTCCATGAGGAGAGACTTTCTTTTAATCATTGCTGTTTCTATAACCTCTAAAAGACACCATCAATACATATTTGATAGGAGAGCTGAACGAATGAGAAAAACTAGGGATAATCTTGTGCATTCACTAATAAAGAGAGAGCACTGTTCCTTCTCTGGCTGGAAGATGAGCAAAAGCAGCACATGTTTTAGAGGAAGGTCAGAGAAAATACCGCAGGAATAACAACGTAAGCCCTCTAAGAAGAGAGCAGAACAGGAAGCTAACTGGTGCAAGGGTGGGCTTGCTTTTTAAAAGGGCACAGATGGGAACTTTGCTGGGGTGGGCATGTTTCTTCTTGAGTTTCTCATAGCCACTGCCTTGCATTCAAGTGCCGCTTGTCCCAAGGAACCTGTCAGTGCAGCTTAGACTAGGGACACTAATCCACTGGGGAGGAGTTCAGCTCTCATTACAGATCTGTGATGTGTGTTTGCGAATCTGCAGCAACACTAAAGGTCTATCTCAGAGCATCTTCCAAGAGCTCTGGGATTTGTTTCCACAGCAAGTTTGCTGAAGGTACCCACAGGGCATTACATCATGAGTCTGAGCCAGAATATTTTCATGGTAGATCATTAACCCTTTATGTGGATCTTTATAACTATATACTATCAGGGTTCACCCTCATATTTCTTACAGGCAGACTACCCACTCTCTTGCCTAATAACTGAAAAAAAAAACCCAGCAACAGTAAAAGAGCATCACCACAGTCTCAGTTCACTGACCAGGAAACTGAGACTGAAAAAATTGTGTGCAGTTAGAGCCAGGAATCGTGAAAAGAAGAATCGCGATGAATTGTCAGGGAATTCAAAGTAACGGTCTTCTTTTGCGTGGTAGTTTCAACTGTTTAACAGCAAGTAAATAAAAGCTATCACTGGAGAGAGAGAGTGCACGAGAGGGGCTGGGGGCAGCTTGGTGAGTAAAGGGTTTGCTATGCATGCCTGTGGGGCCAGAGTTTGCACCCTAAGCATGCAGGTAAATTCCAGGTGGGCACAGCAGCCTTCCTATAATCCCAGCTCTTAGAAGGTAGAAACAGGACCCTCATCTGCTTGTCTGCAGAGAAAGACTCGCCATAGAATGAATGCCTTGTATGTGAAGCTCCCAGCTCAGTGTCTTGCTCCCGATCGACAGAAAGAGGAAAGGCGATGCTAGCAGCGCTGTTGCTCTTCTGGGAAACACCTCATATCTGTGCTGTGTAATCCATGCACCTCATAACTGTGCTGTGTAATCCATGCACCTCATGTCTGTGCTGTGTAATCCATGCACCTCATAACTGTGCTGTGTAATCCATGCACAACACAGTAACAACATTTGCAGAAACTTTCCCGAAGACAAAGAAAAGACATCATGACTCTTGGAGAAGCCACAAGTGGATTTTCCTGTTTTGAAATTCTGAGCAGAAGAAAATTTAGAGATGTCCTTGGATAAGAACACATGGATCAGAGATCTTTTTGGGTCTAGGAAGGCATGCACATTTACCATTACTGATGATGGAGATTCATCCTAATTTAATACATCCTTCTAAAGGGAAATACCTGCCCACAACAACCTTCTCGCCTCTTACCGCTTGCATCAGTTCCCTGACTATTCTTTTAAATGGTCTTCTCATTTACCATATGATGGCTAATCATCCAGGCACTCTTTAGCAGTCTTCCATTGTTTTGAGATGTAGCATTTTGGTTTGGCTGAAAAAAAAAAAAAAGTCTGCAGGTCTAACTCAGCCATAAAAGAAATTGTGTCCTGTCGAATTCAAAATGAACTCTTGGGGCTCTCCGGCACAGTTTGACTGCTGGTCACAATGAGGTTCAGAGAGCACTACAGGGTTCTTTTGGAGTTTTCTGAGCCATGAGAAGAACTGATAAAGACCAGGCTTGTTTAGATGATAAATACATTTCCTTTCCTGCTAATTTCACAGGAAGGACAAATTTGCATATTGTTTATAAAATAAAGCTCATAGATTGTCATCCGGAATCATAAATCATGTTGAGAAGCCAATTACTCTACTCCCTGATTTTACTAGATAGCAAAATGCCACTACTTTCTAGAACACATCTTAGCTGCACACACTTGAGTGTGTGTGTGTGTGTATGATGTGTGTGTATGCACATGTATTTGTGTAGGTACCTGTCTACAAGTACAGGCACATGAAGGTCAGAGGTCTACCTTGAGGGTCATTCCTCAAGCCCTCTCACCGTTTGGGTGTGTGTAGAGACCCAGTCTGAAACACGTCAAATAGGCTAGGTTGGCTGGACAAGAAGTTCCAGAGGACAGTCTGTCTAGTGCCCCCGGCACTAGGATAACAAGGATATGCTACCATGTCCAGCTTTTTTATATGGCTTTTGGAGATTGAACTGTGTCCTCATGGTTGCTATTTCTTAACTCTTGCATCTCTTTCTAAACCAAGATATGTGTCACCCGCCAGCAGCCTCTATGACTAATAAACTTTATTTAGATAATGTAGTGTAAGCTTTTGTTCTTTTCAGGGGTGCTTTCTGATTCAAAACAGTCCCTACCACTCTGTATCCTGCTTCTTCCGTTAATACTGTTGCTTGGTTCCCAAACTCGTGTGAACTGGTTATCAATGAAAAAAAAAATAGCAGTTTAACTGGAAAATACCCAGGAGTGTTGGCTAACAGGTCCAGTTAGGGTTACTAACAACTCCTGTAGGCACACCCTGTGAAGTTGGCTTTGTCATTCTGACTCACAGATTAGACTCCAATCTTACCCAGCTAGTTAACTGTCTGGCTAGTTCCAAGAACCACAGGCTAAATTTCATTAAGTTGTGACATTTCAATATTTCCTAAATGATGGCATTTTGGTATTGTGCTGCAAAGAATAACAGAGACAGTGTACTCAGAATATTCCCTCACTGAAATGTTTAATTTTTTAATTAATAATTTTAAATAAACATTCATCCGGCCCAATAAACCCAGACCGAAGTTAAAAATGTACCTAAGAACTTGTTTAAATGGCATAGCCAACACCAAACACACATTTAAGTCTTTCCCCATTAGGTTTGGCCAATAAATCCTACAGATCTTCCCTAACTACAGGTACCTTTCTATTAGCATTTGTGCTGATCCGTGAAAAACACTTAGGACTCTCTGAGCTTCTCTGATACCTTTTCAAAGACTGTTGGTCAGATTGATGCCCCTGAAGCATTTTAGAACTCCTCTGGAGTCTTCTTGATCAGATAGGTCTACCACAGAGTAAAGTTTTGCTGATCAAACACATTGGGCCAATTTTGAATTGATTGAGAGAAAGATAGAGAGACAGATAGACAGACAAACACACACATAGAGTATAGTATGCATATATGTATATTATCTATCATGTGTACATATTACATGTTAAATTATATTAAATATATATAAATTATATATTAAAATATCCCAAATCCTGCAGTTCTGTACATACTGTAGGTCCATGGGTCTTTAGCATGTTCTAAGAAGAACTAGAAAGTATACCTTATTTTCTAAACTCATTTATCTATTCAATTCTTTGTGCACAAAACATCTCTTTGTTCGTACTCCAAGGCACATACTTAGAGAAAGCCTACTAGCAGTTCCTGGGCAGAATCTGTGACAAATGCCGGGTACTTGAGCATCGGCCCAGTGACTAAGCCACATCAAATGATTACCAGACTTTCATGAGACCTTGACCGCATTTCAGAACCACTAGAAACCACTGATTTTTCATCCACTAAGCAACTAGCTTAAGTTTTCTTACACTCCGAGTAGTCTCCAATTTGCCCCCAGAGATTTTTAATATTGTATTCATTTATTTCGCCAAAAGACCAAAGTGAAAGTTAGAAAAATGTTTTATGAAATAGAATTCCAGGGATTCCACATCAACCTGACTACAAAGATTCAGTTACAGCTCCATGGCAGGAGACTTGTGATTTCCCCAAGAACTCTGTAATTTCTAAAAGTAGCATTCAAATCTTTAGTGTTAAAACTGACAGTTGGATTTTTATTCACTAGGATCTTTTGTAGAGTATTCCTGGAGCCCTTGGGTCTTAGTTTCTGAAGAAGCTGAGAGCCACTTAATGACTTTGCTATTCAGTCCCTTAACACCAGGAGAAGAAGAAGATCTGAAGTTAGAATCTCCATGGGCTATCAATTTATCCACATGGTAATGTCTTCCTTTGCCACAGTAAAGAGCATAGACAGCAGTCTTGAGACTAACCCCTCTTCTCTCCTATGAGTCTTCCCCTTCTAGAAGTGAATTCTGACATCTCATCTCTAGGCACATCAATGGCCTGGTCACACCAAACCCAGCATGTTCTTCTGATAGTTCAGAAAAAAGTGGGAACTGTTTCTACACATCATAAACCAAGCCACCACCAGCCCTGGAAGTATAAGACCCTGAAATCTAAGAAGAAAAGATATACATATTTCTATTTGTTTCTCAACCTTTGAAGAATAGATTTGTGAGTTTGTTTGCTTATTGTTGTTTTGCTTTTGATTTGTTTGTGTTTTGGTCATGGATGAGAACAGAAAATTGTCTGGAAAATTGCAATTAGGTAATGAAGTTGTAATACACCAAAAATGAAAATTAATTACCATTGAGCAACACACTTAGCACTTTGGTCTCAGCCCAGAGACAGCCATGAGTTTTGACTTTTCTTCTGGGTGACAATCTACTTGAGGATCCAACATTTTCTGTTGTACATTTTGATGACTCTAGAGATCGACCTGGAAGTTCCTCAAGAGAAATGACAACACTTGGGGGTAGGTGGAAAGACCACCTGATGGGTCTATATCTTATTTTTTCTGGCAAGGTTTGATGGAAATGAAAAACGAAATAAAACAAAAGTGTTAATCCATATCCTTTAGCTGTAAAAGATGAAAACTCAACTCAAAGCAGTCCTTAAGCAAAAATGTTCTGTATTTGGCTGGGAAGTCTAAGCTGGACACATGTTTTCTATTTAGTAAGATCTGAGACCAGGTCTAATTTCTGTGTCTGTCTCTCTCTTACTCTCTGTGTGTGGGGGGCTAGTATATTGCAAGAAAACTTTGCAATGTACCAGTTTACCGGGTCAGTGAATAGAACTATGAGCCACCTTAGGAATGAGCACTCAGTGACAGGAATTCTTGGCCAATGATGGGTGGTCACCGATTTTGAGTTTAGCATTTTTTTTCTTTGCATTCTGACTTGTCCTTTGCATAGCAGTTTTCATGCCTGGGGCCTCTGCCTGGAACTTCTGCTGCCTGCCTCTCTCCATCCTGATCTCCTCCACAGACAGGCTCTAGAGTCCCATCTATTATGAGAGGACACTCACCAGTCACTGCCTGTCTCAGAGCCCTGTTGGCTGCCCTTGGGGAGCAAACTCAGTAGAAAGCATGCTTGTGTATGACTGGTGGCCCCAGACTCTTCACCCAGTGGAGATGGGGATCCGCCTCATTAATTACTGCCAATCCAACAGCTAGTACAGGGTCTGCTCTGTATACAAAGGGAAAACCTGAAAGTGAAATAAACCAAAAGAAAGAGAAAACCTGTACTTCCTTGGTCCTTCGTTAGGCTGAGAAAAGCAAGCTGAGGTTTAACCTTCCTGGCTCACATAATGTGACAGAAATTGGGAATGTATTGAGCTGGAGTTGGGATTATGAGGCCAGGGACTTGGCTTCATAGACTTCACCAGTTCTTCCCACTTTCCCCAAAACATTTTGATGGTATCATATATGACTGAAAACAGCATACCCTTAAACAAATATTCATGGTGTTGTCTATGACAGTCTCTCAATTTGTGAAGAGAGAACACATTGTATTTGTTTCTGCCCTTAACATATACTCTATATTGCCTGCTATCTACACATTTTCTATCTTACAGATAGATAGTAGATAGATAGATAGATAGATAGATAGATAGATAGATAGATAGATAGATAGTAGCATATATAAGAAATACAATGCATATAAAACAAATGCATCTCTAATACATTTATAGAAGATCCTGGATTGCGAGAAAATGGATTTGTCTTGGCTAGAAGCAAAAATAGGGCAGGCAAGTCACACAATACACTGGCTATACCTTCACGAGTCTATGGCAGTGATTCTCAACCTTATGGGGGTCAAACAACCTTTTCATAGTAGTCACATATCAGATATTTACACCACAATTCATAATAGTAGCAAAATTACAGTTATGAAGTAGCAATGTAATAATTTTATGGCTGGGGAGTCACCATAACATGAGGAGCTGTATTCTAGGTTTGCAGCATTGGGAAGGTTGAGAACCACTGGTCTACAGAGTTAGGAACAGAGAAGTCGGAAGACACAAGGAGGGAAGAACCAGGAGAGGGACAGCCAACCACTTCATCCTGATGAGTTCTAAGGGTGGGGATGGAAATAAACGCCCGTGCCTGGGGCAGATGGATCGGGAGTTTATGCAGTTACTCACAAGTAGAAATGTTTCTTTTTCCCTTTGCTCTTACTGAGGTTTGACTCTGAGGTCTTAGTAAATTCAAGCTTAACCACTGTACCTTGGCTGAAACGGATGTTTCGATAACCATGCGGAATTCAGCTGTCTAAAGAACTCTGCCCCTTCTAATTACACACTCCGTTCTTTACCTGTTTCCACCCAGTTCTCAAAACAGAGAAGCACTTTTAATCTCTCTCAGAACGTGGCCACACACTGGTGGAGAAAGCCATGTCTCCGCATGCTATACAGAAAGGCAGCGTGTATGCCTGGTCACTTTGTGTGACTCTCATTTCTGAACCAGCCCATCTCAGCTAATCAAGTCCAGAGCCCATGCTTAAGGTCATTGGCAGCTTGCCACCTTCACCTCCAACTCATCGGTTCTGTGCTGTGAACCACGGTTATGCTATTTGTCCATTAAATGTACAACTCCAGCTAACTTAGAAAAATATTAGCAATTCTCTTAAAAAATGTATAGGTCTTAAGTAAAATAGCTCACTTACTATTATACTTGCAGAAGTAACTGACAGAGTAAAAGATGATGAAATGAATAGTTAAGAACTAAAACATCTTAATTCCCCCAAAGACTTGCTGATAGCACAGGCGCCCAGAGATTCCAATATGAATTTGCTCTACTGTAACACTTAGGAAAATAGCATCAATATGCTGCCTGCTCCAGGGGACAGGCATTTCCTTGAGCCCCAGTGAACTCCTTCTGTGGTCTTCCACTGAATCTCCACTTAGAGAACAATATCATAGAGATGTGATGCCTTTGTCTTCATCAATGAGTCTGCCAAGGGAATTTCTAAACTTTTCAATACCTCTATTAGCCCAAAAGAACAACTTGATACTTTGGTAAATACTCTTATTCCTTCGAGAATTTGGAGATCTCTAACAGACCAAAAAGCTTTGAATTACTTTTAACATTCGTAACCATTCTGACATTTCAAATGGACCCCAATGCTTAATTTAATTTGTGTTGGGGGATTTCTACACTGACTGGCCATATTTTCTTTGTAAAGTGGTTTGGGAAATCACGACTACTGGAATTTAATTACACAGACATATTTTTCCAATAAGAACTTGTTCAATTTTGGTCATAGAGATGCCTTGGGTCAGAACAAGTGACTCTATGAAAACTAAGGTACATAAACCAGTTATGAACGCTCGATGTGAGGCTCAGATGTGGACAGACATTCACATTTTGTTCAGTCAGTTCTGTCACATAACTCCTAGAACTAGAATGAACTTCTGACATCCTATGTCACAACTTCTGACATCCTGTTTTGCAGTGATAACCAGAGAGGTTGTAAATCTTAGTCATAGAGCTGCGTAATGGCAGGAACAGGGCAAAGTTCCAGACATTGACACTAAATAGAAGCATTATGCTTGCTTTCCTAGCCACCTCATGGAGTCTGTTCATCTGTTCAACACACATAAGGATTGATTCCCAGCCAGGAATAGGGACTTGGTTATGAAATAATTCAGACATATGTCCTGTCCTCATGAAGCTTATAGTCAAGTGAATGAGATAGGCTGTTATCATTGTCATTATCATTGTCACTATCATCATCTTCACAAATATGGACAACTGAAATAAAGAAAAAAATGAAGAATAGAGAAAATAATAGGAGGTGGTTGTCTGGGTTCACCCCGACAGAATGAAGGAGCAAAATGGTTGTGTGTGTGTGTGTGTGTGTGTGTGTGTGTGTGTGTGTAATTAAAAGGGGATTTACTTAACTGGCTTGCTCAGTTAGATGACCATCTGCACACAGAAGAGCCAGATAATTCATAGATTCTTAGTCCAAGAAACTGAAAGTCTCAAAACAAGAGAAACCAATGATGCAGCCTGGGTACGGGACTGACGCCCAGGAAATACCCTGTAAAGTCATTGGTGTGAGTCTTCATTGAAAGACTGAAGGGGCTAAGTTTGTCCAAGCAGCAGCAATAATTGTTCTCCTCTGCAAGAGTAGAGCTTGCACACACCAACTGGATTTCTCTGCTTCCACTTGGATTCCATCCACAATCCCCTAACAATTAAATAATGCTATATACTCTCAAGGTAAGCTTCTTCATTCAGTTGCTCCCATACATGTCAATCCTTTCTGAAAACACACGCGTGTGCATACACACACATGCACACATATTTCACTAATCTCCTAGGCATCTCTCAATCCAGTCAAATTGGCAATTCAGATTAACAATGACAGCCCATTTAGGAACAGCAGTTACCTACATAACAGTCATTTCCGCTTTTGACGGACAGTTAGGTTCAGAGAGTCGCAGGATGAAGACGAGAAAGCCAGTGGGAGCATTCTGAAAGGGAGCAGCGGCCTGTAGGCACTTAGAGATAGTTTCAGTGCTGTTGAGTCTGAGGTCAGTCTAGGCTTTCTTTTGAGAAGGAATATGTTTATAATGTCTACCTGTTTGACCTCCAGTTTCTTTGGTCATCTTTTTATTCTACTTGTATGATACTTCTTTTTTGTTTGTTTGTTTGTTTGTTTTCAACTTTTTCTTCCAGCACTGGGGTTTGAACCAAGGGCATTAGACACACCAGGCAAATGTTCTTCAATTGAACTGTATCTTTAAATCTCTTTTTCTTTTTTTTTAACTTTGAGAAAGGGTCTCATTAAGTTACACATCTGGCCTTGAACTCTCTCTCTAGCCCAGGCATTCTTTGAACTTTTGATCCCCTTGCCTCAGTCTCCCACCAAACCTAGCACATGCAATGTTTCTTATGCCATAGGATAAAGCTCTTTCTATTATTTAGAATGAGAATCATACTCCTACCCATCTTCTCCACTACTCACAGCATGAAGAGGCTTAGATTTTATTAGTAGCCCTGCTCCTTCCCAAATTAACTGAGGAAATCATAGAAACTAATATACTAAAGCATAGGGATCAGGAAATTAACTATTCAAATAGTTCATGAGTTGATGAGCCTTCTATCTGCCCTCTCCATGATATGTACAGTGCAGTAAACTCAGATCTCCTTACTTTATACACTGAATAGATGTAGAGGAGAAACAGCATGTTCAGAAAGAGCCCTCCCTCACAGCCTGGTGATTTGATGCTGTGGTGGCTTGAAGGAAAATGACCTCCAAAGGTTCATAGGGAGCAGCGCTATTAGGGGGTGTGACTTTGCTGGAGTGGGTGTGGTCTTGTTGGAGGACATGTGTCACTGACAGTCTTTGCGTCTCAGATGCTCAAGCCAGGCCTAGTGTCACTCACTTTTCCTGCTTCCTGCCGATCCAGGAAGTAAAAGTCTTGGCTACCTCTCCAGGATCATGTCTACCTGCATGCTGCCTTGCTTCCTGCCATGATGACAATGGGCTAAATCTCGGAATTATAAGCCAGCCCAATTAAATGTTTTGTTTCATAAGCATTACCATGGTCATGGTGTCTCTTCAGAGCCATGGGAACCCTAAGATAGAGCTATGCAAGCCTTTGAGCACATCTGTATTTACCAGCCATTTTCAAATCTATCCCTCAAAAATATCCCTGGGCTCCAGCTGTTCATTTTCATTCAACTTTTTAACTTGTGCTTTTGGAGCACAGATAGTAATGTGTTCTCAGAGTTACAGGCCAAGCCATCCTCCGACTTTCTAGTGTCAGATCTCACATGCTAGGATAGAACATTTTGTATATAACATTAACATAAAGTCACTTTATCTGCCTGACTTAGTAAATAACTTGACCCCTCCAGTAATCCAGGATCTGACTGCTGCCCTTTGCCTAAAGCTTGCTTGCTCTCCAGCCAGTTGGTTCAACTGAGAGGATACTAATGAAGCCAGGGCTATAGATTCCTCTCCCCGCGGGACTAATTAGCTGCACACACAAGAAAAATTCTTCCAAATTTCCCTCCTAACTTGAGCCTCCTGTTTTAGAAGTGCACTCACTAGGGGAAAGAACGGTGGTCTATGCCATCTCCTTTAAATGCTACAAAATCCCTCTTCTTCCCGGGAAGATTATTGCAAGAGGGTTCTATTCACTGCCAGCTCAGTTATTTAACTCTGTGAATTCCTCCTCCTTCCTGTCACCTCTTAAATAACTCTTACTCAAAAGCAACAGCAATCCCTTAACTTCCCTGAGGAAGGCCCATTCAGGGCCAATCCTTCTCTCCAGGGAAAGGAAGAGAACAAACTTCTTGGAAGACAAATGAGCCCCTGTCAATGTCGTGCCTCTAGATCTTGCCTGGGACAGTTGAGGGAGAAAGCTTTCAGATAAGCTGCTTTTGGAGACATCTAGATCAGCTGATGGAAGCCATGGCTGTCATTCTCAGAATATTACTAGGGACAGCCAAAATTCAATGACTAGATGTTGAGCATTGATATAAAGATCCAGTCTTCTTGTCTTAAATCAAGAGAAACCCAGTATCTCTGAAGCCCTCCACATAATCAGATGAAAGCTTTGTTGAACTGCCCTGATATGACATCACCCACTGAGGACACTTGTCACAGAGTAGTAAGTGACCAGACAGGGCTCTTTTTCACCATAAGAAGCTAGTAGTTTCTTCCGGTAGATATCAAAGATATATTTTAGTGTACATGGCTTTATCCTTCCTTCCCACTGTGCATCAAGCAGCAGTCCTACCAAAAGGCTTACAGAACATCTGGTCCACTGACATCACATTGAATAAAGAACTCGCTTTATAACACAGAGGTATAATATTGATCACATGATCACAAAATATTGGTGTCATTCCTAACTGCATTGTGTATAAATGATTGACTTGACACAGTAATGGAGAGGACTTTTAAGATGCAATTAAGGTTCCAACTTGGATATAGTTCCCTGACATAAAATCCCCTTCCTCCTAGATTTAACATAATGTCTCAAGCACCTACTACAATACATTGTTGGATCTTTAATATGTAGAGTACACATATTCAGAATTAAGCGTGTCTTAATCACTTTTTTATTGCTGTGCTAAGACACTATGACCCAGGAAAGTCAGAAGAAAAGTTTATTGGGAACTTGCAGTTTCAGAGGGTGAATCCATGACCATCACAGTAGCTTAGCAGCATGCAGGCAGACAGGCATGGTGTTGGAGCAGGTGTCTGGGATATTATATCCTTAGGCAAAAGTAGAGGCAGAGAGAACTAACAGGGAACACCTTTCAAAACACTTTTGAAAACCTCAAGGCCCACTCCCAGTGATACATCTTCTCAACAAGGTCATAATACCTCCTGATCCTTCCTAAACAGTTCCACCAATGGGAACCTGTAAGGGTTGTCATTCAAGCCACCACAAAGGGTAGAAGAAGAAGTACTCCTTCCTCCTTCAACATATAAATCATTATGCCTAGGGATGTATTTTGGTCCCTATAACTACAATATAAATTTAAAGGTACTGGTTCCCAAAATGAACACTTTCACCAAATGTTTAAAGAAAATTCCATTTACTTTTAAGGTATTGGACTGTACCCAGATACTTTAGGCTTCTTTTGCCAACAAGAAGCAAAGTAAGCTGCTTTAATCTTGAAAGATATAATCATGACCATCAAGAGAAGTTGAGGCTTTGCTGCAAAGTGGAGAGGGGCGAGAATATGTTTAGAATCTATATGAGGCATTGGACATCTATATTTTGGTGCTTTTGTGTCCAACATTGGTAGTAAGTAGGTAAATGTGGCAGCCATACATAGCCTAAGAAGGTCATATTACCCAGTGTTTAGGATTTGGGGGTTGAGTGTCTAGGCAGTACCTTAAGTAAATTTAGCTTACAAGACATTATAGCTAAGAATGAGGTAAATCTAGAATGAATAAAATAAACTGCAGCTTCAACACCCATTAAGATGAGGTTTGTATTTCATCTCATTAACTTTTTTTCTTGTAAAAATCCCAAAGATCAATCAGATGTGTGGAAGAGTTGCTCCCACAGACTATTACAAGAAATCAAATAATAGATGCAAGAAGAGAATAGGGCAGACTCGTGATATTTCAAAGTGAGCCACCCAGATCCTTCCTCTCTCACACATAAATACTTGCAGTGTTGATAGGTGAAGTTTTGCCACTAGTTTGTCCTCCAGAAATTGCCCTATGTCAAGCAAAGTCACTGGGCAAACTATCAGGTTCTTTTCTCATTGGTAGGGCACATCTACCAGCTATAAATGATGGGAACACACAAGAAACCTGCTCCTTTGCCTCACACAGAAAAAAAAATATAAAGCGATATTCTAGTTTCTGACCTTCCTCTGAAACGAGATAAACTTTCTTTGACTGTATCAGAGTCCAATTTTTCTCTCTGACCATTCATGCTTTGTTCATTCCCCCATGAATATTGATATTGGTAACATTCCAAACTGTACTCTCTATGTGCCCATCAGGCTCAGAGTCCATTTCTTGATGGCTATAAGAACCTTAGTACAGGAATATGTTATAAAAAGAGGTCTTTTTGGTTTGTTTTTTTAAATGCTTATTTTAACTCATATGTATGGGGATTTGTCTGCACACCACAGGTGTGCTTGCCAGAAGAGAGTGTCAAAGTCCCTGGCACTGAGGTAACAGATGGTTTTGAGCTACCATGTGGGAGCTGGGAATTGAACTTGGTTCCTCTGATAAAGAATTGATAAAACGGTAGATTATTAAATCTACTTTAATAAAAAAATGACTGTTAATCTCAAAATACTTTACATTGGTATAGATTTTGGTTTATTGATACAAATTTAAGGTCAATTTTGTCATATTATATGTCTATTTCTGCTCTTGTTTAAGGTATTATATTTATACAGCTCATTTTAAAGTGTTATATGTAGTTAAGAAATACAAATTAATAGTCATCTATAATAGTCAAACTTATAGCCATGTTAGCTAGGTTTTCTAAATATGCAGAGACATATTTCAAATAGATAGGTAATCTTCAAGCACTTCAAGGACCTACATAATATGGCATTTAAAATGTTTTAAGAACTTGGACTTTTCTTGACAGTGAGACACATCTGCTCCTGGCAGCACCAATTACTTCAAGAGGATGATGCCATCAAAGAAACTCCTTATGGAGTTTGCTTTAAATGTAGTGCTACTCACCATTTGGGCAAGAAATTGCTCTTGCCTGAACTGCTTGACAATTTGCCGTATATACTGGACATACAGAACTCACAGGAAAATGACTTCTGAACTTGCCTAAACAAGGTAGGACAGTCCTTCGGGGTTCCTGCTTCATGAAAGAGTCTGCCACACATTCTGCAGAACACAGAAGAAAGTGACCGATTAATTCTGCCAAAATAAGTGAGACAGTCCTTTCCTATTTCACTGAGAAATCTGCCAGATACACTAGGCCTTTAGGCTGAAGATGGATGTCCCAACATTGCAAAAGAACTTTGGGTGGCCGTGTGGGTATCAAGATATCTCTGTCATTTTTAGAGCTTTGGAAGTTGCTTACAATTCACTTTCTGTTTACTTAGGTAATATTATATCCTTCTGGAGTCTTTGATGGAGTTAAAGATTAGATAGTTATAATGATAGTTTTCCTTGGTAATAAAAAATGATAAATTAGATATGAGACTTCAGACTCACAAAGATAGGAGATGATAGGGTATTCTTTTTAATTTTGTAAAATACAAATAGAATAAATATTGTAACTGTATTTCTTGCTTAATAACCATTGTATTATATGTAATTTTACTATGTTAAAATTAAAATGTTCCTTTTTAATTAGACAAAAAAGGGGAGATGATGTGGAATGACTCTGTATGCTGTGAAGATGTTTTATTACCACTGATTAATAAAAAAAGTTGCTTTGGCCTATGGCAGAGCAGAATATAGTTAGGCAGGAAAGACAAATTGAATACAAGGAGAAAGAAGGCAGAGCTAAGGGAGATGCAAGCAGCCGCCAGAGAAATAAGATATGTGGTCATAAGCCATTAGCCTCGTGGTAAACTATAAACTAATAGAAATGGTTAATTTAAGTTGTAAGAGATAGTTAATAATAAGCCTGAGCTAATATACTGGGCACTACGTAATTAATATAAAACCTCTGAGTGGGTTATTTTATTTTTTTTATTGATTTTATTGAGCTATACATTTTTCTCTGCTCCCCTTCCTGCCTCTTCCCTCCCCTTCAAGCCTCTCACATGCTCCCAATTTACTCAAGAGATCTTGTCATTTACTACTTCCCATGTAGATTAGATCCTTGTATGCCTCTCTAGTGTCCTCATTGTTGTCTAGGTTCTCTGGGATTGTGAGTGGTTATTTTAAAAGCAG
The DNA here is from genome assembly GCF_014885135.2 of Alexandromys fortis. Lineage (NCBI taxonomy): Eukaryota > Metazoa > Chordata > Mammalia > Rodentia > Cricetidae > Alexandromys > Alexandromys fortis. Next base: position 2,531,429 of record NW_026068002.1, read on the forward strand.
CTGCAAGATCAGGTGGAACAAGAAGCTTCATTTTACAGTCCTTTGCAAGAACCGCAATTGCTCTTAACCCCTGAGTCATCTCTCCAGCCCCTATCTGACAGAGATACTAAGGTCATGCCTTTGTATTCCTTTGGAGATAGTACAAATGTCCGCCTTCATTCTTAAGCCAGACAACTCCATTCCCTACACTTTTGGTTCAGTGACACTGTAGCACTGTGGGAGTCAAATGGGTATGTTTAATTAATAAATCCATTGTGACAAAGACCTTACCATGACACTTGGAATAATAAGTATTCATTAAGAGAAGTGTGCGCATATGATTTTATCTTCTACTGCAAACTTCCCTGAAGCAAACTCTGATCCAAGTATCTGGATACAGCTATCTTATTGGGAGGTGATCCTAGTTAAATATCTGTAGAGACGAGGGAAAGTCTACTATTTGGCCAATGAGAAGTGATTGCTGTGGTCATTAAGGGCTGAAACTCACTGGAGACCTTGAAAATACTAAGCATGACTCACTTCTTTGCACCGCAGCACCGAAGAAAGAATCTGGAGAGAGACCCTGACCCCCAATCCTTATCCACCAGATTCCTTTCCCCCAACCATGGCACTGAACACTATGTATTTTTAATCTGACTTTCCTGCTATTTGAAAAAGAAATGGAGTTTAGCAGCCAGTGAAAACCTTCAGGTAGAAAGTGAGAGGGACCAAGCTTCAGATGTCTTTAAGACTAATAAGAGCGGAAAAACTATGATCGGGTCAAGGATAGGATTTTTTTTTTTTGACGTGTACATTTGTCCAAAGCACAAAACACACAACCTTCTCAGAAGTTCAGTTTATTAACAAGCTTTCCTCTGCTCTTGATTCTCTCACGGTCTTATGGGGGTAGTGGAGGAGGCAGAGGAGGCAGAGGCGGGTCATAGTAAGAACAGGACCTCCCCAGGGCCAAATACATGCCTTAACTGGAAACTGCGAGAATAAACTTTTTGGAGATAGGGTCTTCGAAGGTGCAATTAAGGACTCCAATATGATCATCTGCGCAGATCCTACACTCAATGTTGATAGTCCTGGTGAGAGTGAACGGGTAGGAACTTTGAGACAGAAGGAGAGATACATTGTGACCACAGGAACAGTGTTTAGTTTGATGTGCTCCAAAGCCAAAGCTATCCTGGAGCTACTGGAAGCAGCAGAAGGGATCCCTAGTTGAACCCGGAAAGAAAAGCTGAACTGATGATGTTCCCATCTTTGGATATCTAGCCTCTAGTGCTGTCAGAAGGTAAATTTCTATTGCTTAAAGACTTTCAGACAGCAGTTTCCACAGAAGCCCTAAGCAATTTCTGGGGGCCTTGTTTCTGCCGCCTCCTCTGAGAATGCCAGCTGTCGTTACAATGATTTAACTTTACTGGGCTAGCCTGAACACAGACCAATCCAGCCATAATCCATCTTAAAGGACTTATATGGACTAGTTTTTAGAACTCTCTTGAGATCCAGGAGATCCTAGATTCTGGTCCCTTGGCTCCAGACAACAGTAATATCCCACTGTGGTATCACATTTTCTGGCCCTTTCAGAAAAGTAAAAAAGTCTCTCCTGTACTTTCTCAGACAGCTCTAAAAATGGGTTATGTGAAAGCTGATTGATGAAGCTGATTACTCGATCAGAAGCACGTTATAGCTCTTTCTTCAAATTAATGCACAAGTTGGCTGTTTATTCCACCAACATTTATCAGCTCCTGTGGTCTGCCAAGAATTTTTCTGGGTGCTAAATTCTCAGAAGCAGGAATCCTGATGGAAAAGCAATGTTTGTCTTATTCAACGCACATTTACTGAGGTCCACATTCCTGCTGGAGGCAAGGGCTCTGCGTGTGGCGTGTAAGAGTCAAGGTCCGCTTTGAGTCTGTCTACAGAGTTCTAGCTTGCTGGTCCTTTCCTTGGGAGTATTTGTGTTCATCCAACAATTCATTGCCCGAGAAAATCACTGGATACTGGATGCGGAGTCTGAAATGCTCCCCGACTCAGACACTCCTCACATCTTAGAGGATCGCATCTGGATGCTTAGAAGAGAGGACCTCTCCCATCTCTCACGGGTCAGCTAGTTCATCCTCCTCCAAAATGCCTGGCAGACTTTTCTGGCCCCAGTGAACCTATGGTACTCTAGACCAAGCCTTCCATGTTGCTCCAGCTGTTTCTGTTACTGCTTAATGCTTTGCTAAGTGTTATCTTCACCTGCCTGGTGGGATTACACCCAGAAAGCTAAAATAGGTTCCTGATATGGTCCTATTGCAGCTAATAGTGATCAATAATTTGAAGAACTGAGTACTGAGTGCAATTGATTAGACAGTTGAATGAATGAATGAACAAGTGAATGGATAAATGAATAAATCCTAACGCTTCTGTGCTCAAAGCCTCCCACTGACTTCCCATTACCAATAAAGGAAAAGGCTAAAAATTGTCCCAGGGACCCCTGTGACCCAGCACCTGCTATCTTTCGACATCACCTTCTACCAGCTTTCTGTGGCTCATTCCCCGTCCCTTTTGCCTCTTGTACACACTGCCTCTATTTCTTCCACAGGTCTTAGCCAGAACTGCCAGAATCCACAAAGAAAATGATAGCACACCCGGGTCCGGTTGAAGTTTGTTTAAAAGTGGTGGTTTAAAACATCCAGCAACCTCCCAGGTGATATTTATAATAGACATATATAAAAAGCATTTGTTTTTTCCATGGTATTCAACTTGAATTGAATGCCCTATGTCCCAGGCCCTCCACATGGAACACCTTCAGTAGGAATCCCTGCCTGTCCCCCAGACCCTTGGTTCCCTCAGACAGCACCATCTTGAAGAGCTGTGCCCTTAGTTCTAAGTCTCTCAAGAGCGCACTGCCGTCTCTAGCTGTGACACCCTCTCCGTTCCATTCCTCGGCTTCTTTTTTTTTTTTTTTTTTTTTTT
>NW_026068002.1:2535888-2555294 GCF_014885135.2 Alexandromys fortis
AGATGATATCTCAAAGTTGTTTTGATTTGCATTTCCCTGATTGCTAATGAGGTTGAGCATGACCTTAGGTGTCTTTTGGCCATTTGAACTTCTTCTTTTGAGAATTCTCTGTTCAGTTCAGTGCCCCATTTTTTAATTGGGTTAATTAGCATTTTAGAGTCTAGTTTCTTGAGTATTCCTCGGCTTCTTGGTAGCACTTTGGAGACAGGGCCTTTCCCGTGGGCTTGTGTTCATCGTCTCACACAATTCCAGATGAGCAAGGACCTGAAACACTGGCCGTGTGTTATGTTCCCGGGACTAGGAAACAGTAGCCTGGCTTGAGACAGGCCCTTCGATAAATAAAACGGAATCACATGTAATTTGCTTAATACGGTGATTCTTACAGAAAAATCAAGTATTTTCAGGCAACTTTCCATTCTTGTTACTAGCACCGGTGTCCTTGAAGAGTGAGCCAGTAGTCTACTCTTTTTCTTAACATTTTGAGCCTGGTCTTTAGTAGCTGGACTATTATTCTAGCCCTCCACCCTTATTCTTGGCTTCGTTTTGCACCGTCTTGGTTATCCATGGTTAACTATGATGCAAAAAAATATTATTTGTCTTGATCCTTTTGAGAGAAAGGGACCACTTTCACAAAACTTTTGTTACAGTAGTACAACTACGGTATAGTATGAAAAGTATACCATTAGCTATAATATGTAACTACATTATTATTGCTATTTTATTATTAGTTATTACCACCGTGATTCATTTACAAATTGAACTTTACTATAAACATGTATATGTAGAAATACATGGGGTCTATGAAGAGCTTGGTACTCTCTGCAATTTTAAACACCCCGTGAGGTCTTCACACATACCCCACATGGATAAAGGGGATGCCTGTACTCCCTTTCAGCTCTCCTGTTCCCCAATCATAACAAAGCTTTCAAAAAAAAGGTTTATTTTATTTTTAATTTTGTGTGTGTTTGTGTGTGTGTGTAGGTATGTACGTGGGAACGCAGTTGCCTGAGAAAGCTAGAGGAGAGTGTTGGATCACTTGGAACTGGAGCTACGGGTGGTTGTGAGCCACCTGATGTGGGTGCTGAGAACAGAATCTGGGTCCTCTGGCAGAGCAGGCAGTACTCTTAACCACTGAACCACCACCCCAGCCCAACAGAGCTTTTATACAATGAGGAAACAAATGCAATCAAATGAGAATTCTCCTCAACTCTTTGACTTTTTGTCACTTACTTAGAAACCAAAGAAAACAAACATCTGGGTTTTCATCCTTGTCCGGCAGAGAAGTCCAGCCCCACACGTTCACGCCACTTGAATCAGAAGCTGCTTGACCTTGAGTTTTCCTTGCAATGTTGCAGGGCTGGTTTTATCTGTAATTGACAGTTTAGGGAAGACAAAAACGAACATCGGTAATTGAGGGGCTGACCTGTACTGTTCCAGCCTACATTCCACTTCTCCACTTGGCCCTTGCCCAAGAGTAGGGAGAGCAACTGTCCTCTGTTTTACTACAGTGGTCAGCTGGAAGGGAAATTGCAGCTGCTGTACGATCTTTCAGAGGAGGCTCACTGCTTCCAGTTCTGTTTCTGAGATACTTGAGGGATGAGACACTGCATGGAAGCAACTATCAGGTAGAAGCCAGACTTGTGAGGAGCTGTCGGTAGGAAAGTTGATCTTAGTCTACTCAGTCGGTACCCAACAGCGAACGTTTGCCTTCCGAAACTTCATCTCCAACCACTGTTGGAGCTAGACAGGGATGGTCAGTCTGGATAATATGAGGTTATTGTATGAAACTGTAGCTCTCCACAGTTACAGCGGTGAGGAATCCTTGAAACTTCTTTCTTTTGCTCCTTCTCCATCACGGCCTCTACATGAGGTTAGCTTATGTCCGCATCCAGGGGGAGACCATCACCTGGCCCCAGGTTCTGGAAGGGACTCTGGAGACATCACCAGTTACTACTCTTCATGTCCTCCGTGTCCTCTCGCTTGTTCAGAAATGATTGCTGATGCTCTGGCTTTCTGCCTCGCCCAGGATCCTCCCCCTGGCTTCCAAAGTCCTGCCTCAGCTGCCTTCTCCCTGTCTGATCAATGACCACCCCATCTCTTGTTCTGACCTTATTTTCTAGTCTGTATCCACCTCCGAGCATCTTTCAAGGTGTTCTTTGCTGTCTTTATCTCTTCAAAAGCTAGCTAGTGCTCAAGCTTGCTTTCCACCTAGACTGAACTTCCTCTTTGTTGAAATAGGAAGCGGCGGGGCTGCGTCCCCAACACCCCAGCCGCTTGGCTAGCTCATGCCCGAAATAACAACACACAAACTGTATTCATTTAAAGAACTGCTTGGCCCATGAACTCTAGCCCTTACAGGCTAATTCTCGCACCTGGACTAGCCCATTTCTAATAATGTGTGTAAGCACCCCAAGGTGTGCTTACCGGGAAGATTCTAGCCTACATCCATCTTCATCGCGTGTGCCTCAGAGAGCAGAGCTGAGCATGGCATCTGTGCTCCAGCAGAGCTGTCCGGTCTCTCCGGGAGCAGAGCAGAGTCTGACCTCACTTCCTCTTCCGCCCAGAATCCTATTCTGTTTACTCCTCCCATCTATGTTCCAAGCGATGAGGCCAAGCAGCTGGTTTATTATAACTTAACCAATGAAATCAACAGATTGATATATGACACTCCCACATCACTTCCCCTTTTTCTGTTTAAACAAAAAAAAAAAAAAAAAGAAGGCTTTAACTTAACATCCAAAGCTCTAGAAATGACAGAGACATCTCGCTGCCTGGACAGTCACCCAAAGTTCCTCTGTACCGTTGGGGCATCCATCTTCGGCCTACAGGCCCATAGTTTCCAGCAGACATTTCCACAAAGCAGGAAATTTCAAAGGCAGTCACTATCTGCTTGTCCTGAAGAATGTCTTGCAGACTCTTTCATGAATCAGGAACCCCGAAAGATCATCTCACCTTTAGGCAAGTTCAGCAGTCCTCTCTCTGCGGGTTCTCTGTGTCCAGTTTATGCAATAGTCCAGGCAAGAGCAGTTTCTTGCCCAAATGGCTATCAAACTCCATAAGGATCCTCTTCGATGCCCATCTTCCTCTTGAAGTAGATTGGTGCTGCCAGGAGCAGAGTGTCTCATTGTCATGAAAAGTCCTAAGTTATTAAAACATTTAAAATGCCATATTCTATAATCTTTGAAAAATATGAAGAATGCCTATCTAAAATATATCTATGCACATCTAGAAAATCTTAACTAACATGACTACAAACTTAACTATTATTAATGATTATCCATTAACAACCTATATACATTACAAAATTAACCTTAAATTTAAATCACTAAAGCAAAATCCATATCAATGTAAATTATTCATACCTATATCATCTCCCCCTTTAAATGTAAAAGAACATTTATAAACCATATTTGGGAACATGGGCGCAGTTTTTTCTCTCCAAACTGCTTCCTGCTGAATGGGGGCGTCGTTAATTAGGTCTTTCATGGTATAACCTGTGTGCTAGTTTCATCTCAGTTGGCAGTTGAGCGAAGCAATTTTCTGAAGGTATTCACAGCAACCGTTCAGGAGGGCGTGGTCCATCATACCATATCGGAATAGAAGAAATGAACAGGGTCTCATCCTCTGTGAAAACAAAAAAAGAAACTCCTTTCCAAAGTATCATGTCCTTAGATCCAAATTTCAAAGTCAAGGCATCAAAATCTCTACGTTGGATTAGTTCAGCAGCATTTATAAACAAATATCTTTTGGCAGCTGTTGCTCCTTCCTCAGCATTCAAACAATTCAAAGAGAGCATAATAGTATACAGTATCAAGATTCTCTGTGTATTTTCCATCTTTGTACGCTTTATTTTAACCTCTATTTCGTTTATTTTTACTTTTATATTCTCTGTATCTCTTTGACCTGGAATAACTCTGTAGACCAGGCTCTCCTTGAACTCTCAGAGATCCGCCTGTCTCTGCCTCACAGGCATTGGGATTAAAGGCGTTTGCTACTACACCTTGAACTCACAGAGATCTGTTTGTCTCTGCCTTCTAGGCACTGGGATTAAAGGCGTGTACTACCACACACAACTTCTCTTTTTCTTTTTTTTTTTTAAGAACTTTTAACTTTTAGCTTGCATATATTTTTAACACACTGTAAATCATTTAAACATTTTCTTTGTCTTTGAATCTCTTTACTGTATATCTCTCTTTTTCTGACCACACGAGCCTTTAAATTACTGAGCAATATGAGTAGGATTAAAGCCGTGGCTTTGCCAGCTAGATCCAGTCCATTCCTTAGCTTTCCAGCCTCATGGCGGAGATACAGGCTGTAGCCATGTTTATAGCCACAATTCTATGGCGTTTCAAGGTCCCTGCCAGCCAGCGAGCTACAACAGACAACAGTCAAGTCCTCTCTCGGTAGTTGGCCCTCCTGCCTCAGTCAGAGTTTGCCCTGGCAGGACGGCCCAGAAAGCCGGCATTTTTAAACAGCACAACTTTTTTCCTGCTACGGCTGAAAACCGAAAAGCATGCGTTCAGCTTTTCACCAACACCGTTTAAGTGTTTCGTGGCAGGACCTCTTAATGAGCTGCAGGGTTTTGCAGCTGAAGCTGAGTCAGGAAGCCTCTCTTAGATGAGAGCGCTTGCTTGCCTCTAGCAAGCAGAGCAGACCCAAGAAATTTCTGCTACCAAGAAAACATGCTTCACTCCATTCTTTCCCAAGCTTTCTCAGGCTTTTTGTGGATTCAGTTAGCCACACGTCTGGGCGCCATCTGTTGAAATAAGAAGCGGCGGGGCTGCGTCCCCAACACCCCAGCCGCTTGGCTAGCTCATGCCCGAAATAACAACACACAAACTGTATTCATTTAAAGAACTGCTTGGCCCATGAACTCTAGCCCTTACAGGCTAATTCTCGCACCTGGACTAGCCCATTTCTAATAATGTGTGTAAGCACCCCAAGGTGCGCTTACCGGGAAGATTCTAGCCTACATCCATCTTCATCGCGTGTGCCTCAGAGAGCAGAGCTGAGCATGGCGTCTGTGCTCCAGCAGAGCTGTCCGGTCTCTCCGGGAGCAGAGCAGAGTCTGACCTCACTTCCTCTTCCGCCCAGAATCCTATTCTGTTTACTCCTCCCATCTATGTTCCAAGCGATGAGGCCAAGCAGCTGGTTTATTATAACTTAACCAATGAAATCAACAGATTGATATATGACACTCCCACATCACCTCTTGGTCTCAATACTCCATATTCAACATTTGAATATACCTGCTGTGCTAATTCTATTTTTTCTCACATCACTATCATCATTTTTATTCTTAAGTAGCATTATTAGTGTTATTTTGTGTGTGTGTGTGTGTGTGTGTATATATATATATATATATATAAATTATACTTTGCTGACCCCCTGCCATTATCCTTTTCCACTTCCCCGCCATCTCCCTCTTATTGGTCCCTTTTTATCCCAGAAAATAGTCTTCCCATCTGATTGTGTATCACATATGCTCTATCATCTTCCTTGCTTCCACTTCCCATTCCGCTTCTGCCTTTTCCTCTCCTCTCATCATCCTCTTTCTATTTCCCATGTCTTATGCATAAGAAGACATTTAAAGTGGTTCTACATATGAGAGAAAACACGCAGTGGATTCTGAGCTGGCTTATTTCTCTGTACACAATGATCTGCAGTTCCATCCATTGTAATTTTATTCCTTATACCTGATCAAAATTCCGTGGTATATAGCTACTACGTTTTCTCATCCATTTATCTGTTTATGGACAGTGAGGCTGCTCCATATTTTAGCTATTATGGATAGAACTTGATGCTTTTATTGATTCCTGGTTGTCTTTCCCCCTCAACTAAATTGCAAATGCCTTGAGATATGGAATAAAAATATGGAAAACAAAAACTGTATCTCATGACTGATTTCTTTTTAAACAGCCCCAACGGCACATTTAGTGTTCCACCTATGTTGTTTGCTCTTCACTTATTTTCCTCCTAATGGCAGTAAGAATAAAAGACTTCTCCTTTGGCTCAGTGGCTTCCTGGCACTGTATATTAAACAAGTGTATTGACCGAATCAGTACTATCTTGACACTAGCTCAGTAAAGAGCAGCCTACTGTGTCTTTTGAGGGATCTAAAGTAAGCATGTGCTTTATATTGATTCTACATTATCTCAATAGAAACGATTGTTCTGTTTTAGCACTAAAAACAAGTTGAGTCACATAAGAAAATAAGTCCAAGTTCACATAGTTGGTCAAGGGCACAGTTAGGCCGGTTGTGGTGGCTCCTTAGTCCCAACATTTGGGAGGGAGAGGCAGGAAGTTCACTGCAAGTCTGAGGCCAGTCTGGTGGACATGGAGATTTCTAGGCCATCCAGGGCTAAAAAGGGACACCCTGTGTCAAGGTAACAGCAACAAAAGTCATCAGGATTTGAATAAAGACTAGGCTACCTACCACGCCCCAGAGAGGAGCTGTCAGACGCGTAGACAAATGGGCGGCATTTCCCACGAAGGAGTAGTCAATAAAATATCTCTTGGAATTTCTATGACTAGATGAAAAAACCCTAAATTTACTAAGTCTTCAAAGAACACCACAAACGCCCAGCCCTTCAACAGGCTGAACCGGCTGGGGCTCGGGAGTGTGAAACATCTAAATATGATTGATTCTTATCCTGAGGGGGCAAGAGGAATCAATGTTTTACTTTTCCTCCAGTTTAGTAGAGCCTTTGTGTGTGTGTGTTAACTGACTTCCTTTAGAAATTTAAATGCTTAATTTAAATAAGTCCTGGGACTCTACCTAGCTCCATCTTGCACAGCTGTGTTTAAAAATGCATGGCCCAGTAGCCAAAAAGTAACTTAATTTAAATTTTGTTCTTTGCCTGCATCGCTCATAGAATATCAAAAGGGATAAAATTCCTAAAGAGAAAGAACTCTGCCCCAAACCGTGTTTCCTCTCATCAGCATTTCTTCTCTGTACCAAAGTTGCATCCATACCTCTCTTGGGCCAAATCCCCACAATTCCTCTTGATGCCCTCTGCAGGAAGTCTTCCTCCCAAATACCTCTTTCTTGGTTCACTGCCCTACCCATCTTCTCATTTTACATTACATCTAGGGGCCAGAATGTCAGCCTTTTTTTTTCTGAGAAAGGGTTTCTCCGTAGCTTTGGAGCCTGTCCTGTCTCTGTCTCCCGAGTGCTGGGATTAAAGGCGTGGGCCACCACCCCCCAGCGATGTCAGCCATTCTTAAGTGTGGGACTATACTAGGCTGTGTTGCATCTGTGTCTGGTCACTTTATAGTGCCTTGGGAGGAGACTCTGGATGAGGCTCTGTCTCTTTGTCTCTGTCTCCAGCTCTCTGTCTCTCCCCTCCCTCTTCAAATGTAAAATATAGTTAGACTTTCTTTGAACCTCCAACTCCCAAATAAAGCCACAGAGACTTCTTATTAAGTATAAAAGCTTGGGTTTATCTTAGACTTGTTCCCAACTAGCTCTGATAATTTAAATTAACCCATTTATAGTAATCTATATTCTATCTCGTTACCTGTCCTCCGTACATAACGTTCAATTTCCTCTGCATCTCACTGGCGAATCCACTTTTTTCCCCAGTTCCTATCTCTGCCCAGAAGTCCCGCCTATTCTCTCCTGAATAGCTATTGGCCGTTCGGCTCATTATTAAACCAATAAGAAGGTGCCTTGGCAGAGACACCTCTGCCTAGGGTACAGAAAGATTATTCCACAGCAGTAAAGCAAAAATTTCTCCCTATCACTCACATGGCTACTGGCTGGAGCCTACAGTTTAAGGATTTTGCTGAAAATGGTGCCTAGTGCATCAAAAGTGTAAGTGCTGGCCATAATCTATGATAGGTTTGTGTATAAATGACATCAGGGTGTCAGTCACCGGCTCCTGACAGACCTGCAATGAAATGTACATGCTGGCTGCATCCACTTAGAAAATCTTCCCCTTCTGAGGATATTTGTTTGGCCTCAGCCATTTTGCACATACATTGTTCCGAAGTTAGGGTAGATACCTCTGAGTCGTTGCTGAAAGAACGACTTTGATCACATCCAAAGTCTGTCCCCTCAAGGTCTGTCATAACTTGGGTTTGAAAAGGCAGTGCTATAGCATGAGGCTGGTGACAAAGCGTCTGGTAGTGAGTCAACAAACACATACCTCAAGACAAACTGCATTAGGAGATTATAAGCAATGTCACCATCTGGTGACTCCCCCGATATGCTGCAGCTCTCCGTGCCGATCTCATTAATGCCTTAGAGCAAGAAGAAGTCAGTTCTTAAAGAACACGTGGGGATTCTTCGGGAAACTGTGACAGCCATACAAAGGACAGTGGATTAGAGGATTTTTGAGGGTCCTTGGTTTATACAGCAGACATCCATTGTCACTAAACTAGCAAAAATGAACTTATTAGAACAGCATGGGAAAACACCTTGCCGATCTTATTTCTCCAAGAAGCCAGGCAGGCAGGCCCAGGATGGCACTTGCCATGTTTACCTCCTATGTCATAAATAAACCTTCCAGGAAGCCTAGTGCAATCTACGTTTTTGTATCGCTGTTTCTGACTGTCTTTCAGTCTCTGTCTCTGTCCCTCCATCCCATCTCTCCCTTCCCCCCTCTTTGAGACAGGGTTTCTCTGCTTAGCCTAGTCTGTCCTTGAACTCTCAGAATAGACCAGACTGCCTTCAAGCTTAGAGATCTGCCTACCTCCTGATTGCTAGGACTAAAGGTGTGCAGCACCATACCAGGTCAAGTTTTTGTATTTTAGAAACTTGTTGTCCTCTAGTTGGATGACCTCTGGACTCATTTCTGGAAGCTAAACTGACTGCTTAAATATATATTTAAGTCAGTTTAGCTTCCAGAATATATATATTATTTTTAAGTGTGTGTGTGTGTGTGTGTTAGAACACAGACATTGGATGCCCCTGGAGCTAGAGTGATAAGTAGTTATGACCTGCCCACCACAGGCATATGAACTGAACTCAGGCCCTCTGCAAAAGCAATACATGCTCTTAACCACTGAGCCAGTTCTCCAATCCCTTAAACGGACTCTTTACTCCTATAATTTAATTTAAACATGTACTATCATTAGTGATGGAGAACAATATGTCACTACCTTTTCTATAAATAGCTTTCATATGCTTGCAGACATGAAACCTGTTCCTGAGCTTGCTGTGAATCAAGGGGAACAATTAAAAAAACTCCTCCATCAATCCTGTTTACTGAGATTTTACAAGCTTTTCTGAAAGAAATGTCACTGGGCTGTCTGTCCTGGAAAGTCAAGGGTCTATTTGCTCTCTATTGAGAGTAGACATAAAAAAAAAAAAAAAAGGAAAATCATGCTGCTGTCACTCAGAGTCAACCCACCTTCCCACAAACATACATGCTTAGGCATGCTCTTTCACACAGATGCTAAAGGCTGCATTTCCCTAAAGAATGCCAAGTCATCTCTGCCTGGAGATAGGGTAGAGTCATGGCATCCTAGGTTGATGAAAAGAGACAGAAGTCCCAACAAAAAGGACTTGGGGCAAGGCAGGGTAACAACCCCAGCTCTTGGACTAGATCTCAGCAAAATCATTTAATCATAAAATATACCAATGACATCAAGTAAAATGTATATGTGTTACATCAATCGAGTGCTTTCCATGCGTGATCTTATTTGATGTCTTATCCACCCAAGCTTTAGAGTTATTTTTCTTTGCTATATATGAAGAAACTGGAGCTCAGAGGGTAAAGACATTACATAATTACATTTACAGGAGGCATCTGAGTAGATGAGGTGGTGTGGCTCCAGAGGCCAGGATGAAATCACTGCACTCTCAAGGACAATGAAATCCAACATTGGAGGTGGAGAAAGAGTCCTCAGTCAGTTCAGGCAGTATTGACAGAGGTTTCTGTCCAGCCTGGTTCCACAGCCATTCAGTCCCAAAGAAATGTGCAGAGGTCTACACTAATCATAAACTGGTTGGTCTATTAGCTCAGGCTTTTTATTAACTCTTACATCCTCCATTAACCCATAATTCTTGTCTGTGTCAGTCACATGGCTTGGTACCTTTAATCAGCAAGGCATTCTCATCTTGCTTCCTCTATGTCTGGGTAATGACTGCGGACTGAATCCTCTTCACAGAATTCTCTTGTTCTGGTGATCCAGCCTCTACTTCCTGCCTGGTTGCCTTCCCCCCCCCCCCCCCCCCCCCCCCCCCCCCCCCCCCCCCCCCCCCCCGTACTTCCTACCTGGCTAGTGGCCAATAAGCATTTTATTAAAAGTTGTCCCAAGCAGGGCAACTTCCTGGTTCCTGCAGTAAGGTGGAAGGGTAAAGCCCCAGGGAAGATATTGGGAATCTACCCAAACCTGCAGGGACTTGAATCTAGTCTCAAACCTCAGCAGGCTGAGATGTGCCCATTGTAAAGACAAGCACCCTGCTGTTAACTGCAGGTATTCAGGCAAAGCTCATGAGCCAATATAATAAATAAGCCTGTTATTCATGCAGCTGCCTCCAAACCATAGACCCCGGTTCCATGTCTCGTCCTAGGACAAGACTCAAAGAAAATCACCAGAAAGTGTATGTGCTCCTTATGTACTCCCTCACTTAAAACTATAGCCCCATTCATACCCTGTGCCTAATCACTGTCCTTCCAGGATCCCAATGGTCCTCTATTGCCCAATGGACCACGAGCCTAAAAATACATCCAGCCTCTTCCAATCTGCCCCTCTATCTCTCCAGTGGCCTCAACCCTGTCGCTCCGCCTGTATCAATAGAAATATTGCATTAAGATGGATATTATTCATTCGTGTTGGCTACAACGTCAACACAAAGATGCCCTTTCTCAGTCATCAAATTGGACCACTTGAATTCTGATGCCAGGTCAGACTAAACCCTATCTTGCCTAGTACTGGATGGCCCGCATCCTTAGGCAAGCTCCCTTAGATGGTGGCTCCCAATGGTTGCATCACCCTCTGCAGCTCCAGTGCTGTCAGATTTGGTGTTTTCCTTGCCTTTCCTTGTTCTGTGGGTCTTGAAATTCTCAAAAAAGTAGGTAGCTGATGGCAAAGCCGCTTGTTTTATTGATTGGCAACTGGCCTTAGGTAATGTGGGGCAGGCTGCAGTAAACATTCACACTGACTGACAGCACCCACCAGGGTGCAGAGGTCCACATGACTTCACACAGGCAGGGCTGAGGAGCAAAAGGGCTGATATACGCCCCTCCCCACTCCGTGCCCTTCCACTTCTCAGTGTCTGCAGCAAATGATTTGTTTCTGAGGCTCTGCCTGCCCGTGTCTGCCTCTGGCTCACCTTCTCATTTTGAAATTGCATGCCCTCTGTCCATTGTTTTAGAAAAGTACAGGGATGGCCACCCTTTTCACAGGATAGACTTCATGCAATATGGGCTCCACTCCCCTCAGACACTGAGCTGGTTAAGCTGAGAACGTCGCTCACTTGCAAGAATAGTGAACCACTACTTGTTAAGGATTAGCCTCAGTCTGGCCAGGAGCCTTTAAAAGCTCGGATGAGAGACTCAGTGTCTTCACAGGCCTGGATGATTCTTCCATAAACAAGGCTATGAACCTCAGGGCTGAGAATGAATTTGGGGGCATCATATCTACAATCAGGAGTTAATGGGTTGATACATGCCTGAATGTGCATTTTCCTGAAGAGAGGCTGCAGTTTAATAGGCCCTTTCTCTCATCCTTCCTGTCAGTACTTTGCCATTATGCTGTATTGTCATGGAAAGCTTTCCTATTGGTGATACTTACAACAAGCACCATAATGTAGCAGAATGCAAAGTCATGACAGGAAAGATACTTTTTCCTAATTTTATCTTATGTGCTCGTGTGTTTAGCATTCATGTGTGCATGTGTACCACACGTGTGCCTGTCTCCCTCGGAGACCAGCAGAGGGCATCAGATCCCCTGGGGCTGGAGTTATAGATAGTTAAGAGAGGCCGGGTAGGTGCTGGGAAGGAATCAAAGTCTCAATAAATTCTTTTAGCTCTGAATCTTCTTTCCAGTTCCTTAAGTGTTTGCTTTTATTATTTTTTTCAACCATGTGTATATGTGTTTGTGTGTAGGTAGCCACAGCAGCACGGAGCTGCAGAGGTTTGAGAGTCACCCACTGTGGTTGTTGTCATTGATGGTTCTTTAGGAATTCTGGCTTTCCTTCATTGTTTCGCCATTATGTCATGGGTGAAGAAGGGCTAGGTAAGTTTACCATATAATTTAATTGCAGGTAAGTTTACCATATAGTTCAATTACACCTTATAATCCTGCAAAGTGTATGCAAAGCATTTAAAACAGAACCTGCTATCTGGGTTTTGTTTTCCTACGGTTCTTCATGTTTCTGGTAGTAAAAGAATAATAAAAAGGAAAACCACATGCCCTTTATTGAATGGTGGATTTTATTTTGAAGACTTATTTGATTTCATGGGTATGAGTATCTTGGTGCACGTATGTATGTGCATCATGTGTGTGCCTGATGCCCATAGAGGCCAGAAGAAAGCATCGGACACCCTGAAACTGGAATTACAAGGAGTTGTAAGTGCTGGGAACTGAACATGGGTCCTCTGCAAGAGCAGCAAGTGCCCTTAAGCACGGAGCCATTTCTCCAGCCTCTTATTTTTTATTGTGTATTTCTTACTCTGATATAAATTCATTTAATATCAATCTTATGACTGGAAAAATTATATTGCAAATCATTATTACCAGAATAAAACATTGGGATTGGGGTTCTTAATTGGAATTAAAATATAGTTTAAAAGGAGTAGAAAATTTTATTTCTCACGCAAAGCCAACATCTTGTAGCTGTACCTTTCAGAAAGATAACATCTAAGGTCATCTTGGGTGGCAAGGTTATACTGAGTGCTTTAAGAACCAGACATAAGAGGGTGGAGAGATGCAGCAGAGTTAACAGCCCTTTCTGCTCTTGCAGAGGACTTGGGTTCAATTACCAACTCACATGGCAACTCACAAGCAGCAGGAGATCCAGAGCCATCTTCTGACCTCCACGGGAACCAAAAATACGCATGGTGCACATACATACATGCACCAAGATATTCATAAGATGAATACCTAAAACACTCATAAGATGAATAAATATAAAGAAGAAGACTTGAAAATGGCTTACATCTTTCCTGACTGAACCTACTCCCATTGTGTGAGTCAATTGCAAGGAATATTGGAAAATGCAGAGAAGCACCAGAGATCGCAGGAGTTGTAATAGTCTTTGGGAGTGATCCCTTTAAAAGTCACACACAATGATAAGATTGCATTTCCTTGATACTGATTTGCACTTATGCACTCTCCTAAGGCTAAGCTAAGCCCTAAAGCATCTGAAGAGGAGAAAGTATGCTATCCTAGCCTACCATCACCACATCAAAGACCTTTGTTACATTTGTTCTTTTAGTAAGGATAGAGAGAACAATTCTTAACACAGCCTCCAGGATCTATCTGACATCACCGGAACTCTGACAGCCTCTCAGTGTCGGATGCTCCATTCCCTCTCTTCTAGATCTGACCACTCTCCTCTGCCCAACAGAGCTTCTTCAGCTCCCCTGATGCCTCCCACCTGGGACTCGAGACCTGCCACCCTGAATTCCACACCTCCCTCCCTTGACTTAAGGCCTGGCTCACACATCACTAAGGGAAGACTCACCTTGAGCATCAAGTCTGAGTTTCAGTCCTCACTCGCTCTCATGCAGGGCCTTCCATTTCCCTTCTTTACCATACACGTGTGTGCAACTCATGGACCAACCTTACTTTTGCTACCACATCCCAGCAAATATTTACTGAAAACCACGAGTAACTGAATTCTGGAAGTTAATGACAGAATTGTCATGCCTGCTCAAGACTCACCAGGATTGTGTGTTGAAAGAGACAGCTGAGAGGTGGAGGGACACATTCCTGAACAGAATCCAGATTCTACTGGCAGAAAGAAGGTGGGAAGCACAGATAAACACACCTGCTCTGCCTACTTGACAGCCAGTGTGCTGCAGGCTGTCATAAGTTCTCATGGGGATATTGTCAAATTTTATCTGTGTGCATATTTTGGTATATGAATACCCATCTTGATATGTTAGGTAGGTATTAGCTAGAATATTTTTGAACTGATAATACTCTTGTGCTGTGGTACAGGGCATGTTTTTCCATGAGCAAGAAGCAGGAGGCATGAAACTTCATCAAGGTGTGGGTGCTGGGATATAGGAAGACCTTTCTCATTAGCAAATCCAATTGTGCATTCTGGACGCTAGAGACATGGGGCTAAAGAGGTACCAAGATGTTTATTTCATAATGGTTCACTGTCATTGTCAGCTGAATCAGCTTCACAAACACCTAGGCATTAGTGGTGCACACATTTGGGTGTATCTATGAGAACATTCCTGAAAGGGTTGGTGATGGGGGGAGGGGGGACAGAGATCTGAGAGATCAGGGTCTGGCATCCCTGTCTTCTGAAGAAGACACCAGTGGAGCACTGTCTGATAGAAATGGCTTAAGGAAGAAAAGTGGGACTGGGGCTCACAGTTTCAATCAATCAGGGCAGGGAAGACATGGTGGTGTAATGGGAACATATCGGAATCTCCCTGTCCCTAGTGGTCTACCTGGGACACATGTACTTATGAGCAAATTTAAATGGACTTAGTAGTTACACATATATGTACATATTTGGGTTGGTTAACAATAAGAACCAAAGAAGAGATCATGAATTTGGGAAGGAAGATGGGGAGGGGCTAGAGACGGAAAGAAGGGAGCAGGATTAATGTAGATGCAATCCTAAAAAAATAAAAGTACTAAAATCCTTTTTAAATGATAGAGAATAGGAAGGGGGACATAGTGACTTTCAATGAAAAAGCACAGCAGATATGGCCAAGATGAACCACACTGACCTCACAGAGCCTTGAGACGATGTGAGCTGAAATGAGCACCTCTGTGGTCTTCTTCTTTGAGTCCTGTAACCCCCACCTAGTTACAAAGAGCCCTAGACAATGAGAGGTTGCCTACACAGCACAACTGTTGACCCATAACTGTCAAAATCATGAAAAAGAGAAAAAGGTTAAGAACTTATCACAGCCTGTCACAGGCTAGAGGAGACTAAAGGAACACAGTGACTAAATGTAATGGGTACCTTTTATGGTAACCTGGAGTTGCAAAGAAACATGGGTGATGTGGGAGGCAGAGAGACAGGGGGAAAGAAGGCAGAGACAGGGAGATGTCCCCAGCCACTGGAGAAGCAAGATGAGAGGTAATACCACGGTCACGTGGCAAAATATAAAACTACAGAAATAGGTTAATTCAAGTTGTAAGAGCTAGTTAATAATAAGCCTGAGCTAATAGGTCAAACAGTTTGTAATTAATAGTAAGCCTCAGAGTGGTTATTCAGGAACTGGTGGGTGAGAAAGAAACCTCCAGTTACACATTGGGGGAAACACTGGTATGTTCCAAGAAAGTCTGATGGAGTTTAGTTCCTGATGAGGTGACATGACTAATTCTAAACTGTAGCAAATAAATGATTGACACTCCATATCATCCTTTCAACTTTGCTATAAGTCTAGAAATCATTTCAAAAGACAATTTTTAATTCCTGATTTAAAAAAAAAGCTAAGAACGAGTGTTCTAAAATTTATGTTTAGGGCACTGCAGATGTGACTCAGCAATTAAGAGTTCAGTTCCCAGGACCCATGTTGTGCAACTCACAACCTCCTGTAAGTCCAACACAAGGAGCTTCTAACCTCCATGGGTTCCTGCACTATGTGCACACAACCCTCCCAACACATACCCCTGCACACACAAGCAGGCATACATATACATAATTAAATACATAACATATCTGTCCTTGTTCGAGGCAACAATATTAAACCTCTGAGTTGCCTGGGTTCCCCAAATGTTACCACCATCCTGCTTTTACTCCCTGGTTATAACACTTTATGTTTGCGCCTAGGTATAATGTCATCAGTTCATCGCAGAGGACCTTGTGACATCATAACATAAACTTGATCTACTACTTATTGTCGTAATAGTGCCATCTCCCTGAAGATCCATGGTGGATGCTTTCTAGATTTAGTGGCAAGGAGTGTCATGATTCTCCAAGTTGGCTTAGGCCCTAGTCCCCAGGAAGCTTAAAGTCAATTCTGCCACACACCTCTAGGAGACTTAAGACGTTAAATACAGATCCTGCAGCTAGTTCCCATTCCCTCTGCTCAGTCTCCACACACAGAAATGGGGCGCTCTCTCTCTCTCTCTCTCTCTCTCTCTCTCTCTCTCTCTCTCTCTGGAACCTCAGTGCCCAGCTTGGCATCTGGAGTCTCACAGCTGTAATCCATGCATTGTTTATCACCCGCTGTGCACCCTTCAAACATTCAACAAAACACCAAGGATATTCAAACTTCAAAGCAATCTAAGAGAGCAGCGGCTGTTTTCTTCATCACTTTTCAGGTCAGGTATGCAAGCATGAGGAAGGAGAGCAACTGTCCACGCTGAGGAAAGAGGGAGTGGCAGAGCTTGGATGGAACCCACCAAGTCTGGCTCCAAAGCCAGGGTTACTAACCTTGGAATGACAAATAGTTTGTAAATGAGGTGTGAATGAGAGAAAGTAATAGGTGGGAAGGAGGAGAGAGAGAGAGAGAGAGAGAGAGAGAGAGAGAGAGAGAGAGAGAGAGAGAGAGAGAAAGGGGAAGATGTGAAGGAAGAAGGGGGAAGAAAAAGGGGTTAATGTAAATGTAAGATGGTGTTATCTGTTGTTGACAACCTCAGGATTTGAAATTTAAAAAAAAAAAGGTGAAAGGATCTATATTCACCCCATTCAAAAACAATCTACACCACTGAAAGACACATTGTTCACACTTTAGGGTTTAAGGCAAGAAAAGATATCATTAAAATTCAAATATTACTTGAAGGGAAGGAAATCCAGGGTTAAAACTCATTTATCACCTTAGCTGGGCAGTCTGCTAGCAGAAGCCTCAATTTGGACGACATTTGATGGGTGGAAGGCTCAGCACTTCTCAAGGCTCTGAAGCCTGCATCAGTCTGGGGCTGAAGGAGAGGAAGCTCACAGCAGTGAGCGGTACTGGAAAGCTGAGGAAACTGGGCTGTGTGTAGGTGCCTCACCTACCTGGACCATCCCTCGTGAGGCAGCTGGTTGGTTCTAAAGCCCATTGTGGACCAGTCATAGAACAAGACAAGACATAGAACAAGAGCCTGGAACCCTTGTTGTACCATATTCTGTTGACTTCCTCTGGAGACTCCCTCTCTTGTCCCCGTTCTTTCAAACCATAGACTCTAAATGAGATATAATAGCCTCAAAAGGCCCCGGTTCATCTAAAGGACTACTTCCGTTTATTGCACGTGATGTGGAACACTTAGGGGGCAGTGCAGTCAGGAAGTCTAAGTTAGAATGATGGCCGTAATAGCTGCTGATTGAGAGTTTTCTGGAGTTTGTTTGTTTGTTACATAATTTCATTCCAACTTCCCAGTGAGCCTGTGAGGTGGTAGGACCACTCCTTCACCACCAGATAATGGGAGAGTCAGAGGAATGTGCGGAATTGCCTAAGACTGCAGGCTAGTAGAGAGCTTAGGTATGAACACTGATCTATTTGGCTCCAGGCACAGGCTCTTATCTCATCACCCCCTCTTTCCTCGGTTTACCTATGTCTAGGGTAAGTCAGTTGGGTTTTTGGCCCCTAGCAAGTGAGATCAGCCTTTTTAAATGCTAGTGTTCCTACAGCTCAACTGAGCATTTTAACATCTGGCCCAGAGAGGTGGTGCAAGCTTTTCATCCCAGCAACCAGGAGGCAGAAGCGGGTGGGCCTCTGTGAATTCACCACCAGTCTGGTTTACATAAAGAGTTCTAGGCCAGGCAGGTTATGCAGCGAGAACCCCCCCCCATCTCAAGGGAATAAGATAAAGGTTGTGAATGTAGTAGGCATGTCAGGACCCGAGACGGCAAGTTTCTGAGGTTGATAGCCTAGGGAATACATCTTTAGAAACGGGGCTGCATGGGTTTGGATTAGTATTCTCAGGAACGTTGCATGTGCCGATGTCAAGAATGGATTCCCATGTGCATTCTTTAATGAGAGTCTCAAAGATGATCCTGCAGTCCCCTATGGAATCCACTTTAACACGGTAGGCTGGGTGATCTGTAAGGCCCCTTCCTCACTCTAGAAGTCTTTGAAGATATACTCAATGGGAAGATGTTAGAGATACAGCTACTCAATGACTCTCACTGGCATTCTTGGTGCTTAGTTGTTTATCCCTAAGCCCCTTGGGGCAAAAGTTTCTAAAGTAGACTGGAGGGGCAGAAAAAGGTCCTTTGGATGACTCTTTATATGATAATTGCTTCAAAAGTCACCATGGCTTTCTATGGCTGGTATAACAATAATTGGTTTCTATTCTTTAATAAAAACCAGTCTTTCCTCCGAGCTTCATAAATACGGGGTCAGTGTTACCCTCATTAAGGCCAAAATGCTGTTCAAGTAGTGCTTCTAAGTGGGAACAGGGTCCCTCCTCACCACTGAGACCCTCGTGGCCTGGAAAAGTAAAAACTGGTGTCAGCACTGCCACAAGACATAGCACAGATCACCCGTGCTCTGTGGCCAGCTAGAGCTGATTAAGAGTCTGACCGTGAGAGACTGACTCATTATGATGACGACGAGTGTTCTGAACTCAACAGCTACCTTGGGAATGAGGTTGTCTTCTCCACGTGACCCGAGTGAACTTTGATGGTCCACGAGGTCTGCCCAAACATCTATATACAAACCAACATAGTTCGTAGAAAGCTTTTTTGGTCCGGCATGAAGTCAAGCACCTAAGAGGATCAATTCTTTCTTTCTGCAAGGAACTGCACATCTCATGGCGCTTGTCTTCATCACCCCTTCCCGTCTCTGACACCTGCCAATGGAGTCTGGGAAACCCGTGATAAATGCTATCATTTGTTGTTCTGCAAAGTTCCAGACATGGTAGGAGGCGTGCCAGGAGGGCTGGTGTGAGAGGTTAGAACAAAATCCCCTAGACTAGGTGACTTACGAGGAACAGAAATTTATCTCTCACAGTTCTTGAGACTGAGAAGTCTAAGAACAAGGACCCAGATGAGTCTGTGTCTGGTGAGGCCCCATTTCCTGACTCATAGACAGCCCTCTTCAGCTTCTCTCTATAGAGAGTCTATCGCTTCACAGAGCAGAAGGATAAGGGTCTTCTGTGGGTCTCTTGTATAAGGGTACATAATTCCATTCACTGAGATAGATATGAATAATTTGCATTGGTATAAATCTTGATTTACTGATACAAGTTTAAGATCAATTTTGTTTTTTTGTTTTTTTTTTAATATTTATTTATTTATTATGTATACAATATTCTGTCTGTGTGTATGCCTGAAGGCCAGAAGAGGGCGCCAGACCTCTTTACAGATGGTTGTGAGCCACCATGTGGTTGCT
>NW_026068002.1:2555953-2718763 GCF_014885135.2 Alexandromys fortis
TTTTTGGTTTTTTCGAGACAGGGTTTCTCTGTGGCTTTGGAGCCTGTCCTGGAACTAGCTCTTGTAGACCAGGCTGGTCTCGAACTCACAGAGATCCGCCTGCCTCTGCCTCCCAAGTGCTGGGATTAAAGGCGTGCGCCACCATCGCCCGGCTAAGACCTTACCTCTTAATACCATACATTGGTCACCAAGTTTCAGCCTGTAAACTTTAAAGGGACACAAACATTCAGACCATAGCAGGGGTGTTGAACAGACCTAACAACAACTCGAGCTGGGCCAGGAAAGATGACTGCGTATTTCAGGATGATCAATAATAACAATATACAGTAAACACTTTGGAGTTTACAGTACACTTCATCCAACCCTAGAAAGACGTTCTATTATTCTTCTTTTAAACTTAAGGAAACTGCAGCCCAGAGACATTAAATGGCTTCCAGGTGACCATGAGAAAATGACAGAAATGGACAGAAATCCAGGTCTATTGGATCCCAGTGTCTAATCTTTTGAGTTCTATCCAACATTCAAAGCTAAAAAGGTGGAAAGACTTCAAATATAAAAGAAGGAACAAAAGTACGCAGATAATACAGGTAGCAAGACTTACTTGGTCTTGGTGTGGATATCCCCCTTTGGAATAGTGAAATTAATTGGATTGTCCATTCATTCAGTAATCACATGATAGCCTTCTGTAATAGCATTACTCTATAATAAATTATTATCGTCTTCTCAGCTGAAGAAACTGCATGAACAAATGGAGATATCTGGAAGCCAAACCCTTGCATTGAAGGCAGGCTATGACTGAAAGCTCTAAGTAGCTGATGCTCAGAGCTATGGGACTGCTGACTAAGAAGAGATTAATACTGGCTGAGAATGAAAAGCTGAAATGGTTTTTGCGAGAGAAAGGTGGAGGATTGTGCCCCCATATGATCAAAGTAGCCCATTCCAGGCCATACATCTTCTTGAAATGTGATTTCGTGATTTACCTTATTATGAGCAGAATTCCTGGTCCCCCAAATTTGATATGTTGAAGCCCTACACTAACTAATGGGACTGTATTTGGAGACAGAAGATTTAAGAAAGTAACTGAGGCTCATTGAGGCCTTAATCGTGAGGCCTTACCCCCGAAACACTGGGACTGTGGCTTGCATGTGACATGGACCTTCCCCAGGATCATGGGCTTGCACACTACTTCCTGTTGGTACAGGTTTGGGAGTCTATAGTGGAACTTCCGGGGAAGGGGGTATGACTGGTGGAGCTGGGTCACTGAATATGGACCTGTGAGGGTTAGAACCAGCCCCACTTCTAGCTTGAGAGCTATGCTTTCTACCTTGCTGAGATGTGAGAAGATTCTGATGGGTATTTCCATTGCCATGGACACGGCTATGCCTTCCCTGCCATGGCTGACCATGGGCCAAAAGAAACATTTCCTAACTTACCTCATTTCTGGTCTCTCTCTCTCTTTCTCTCCGACTCTCCCTCTCTCTCCCCAACCCGTCTCCTCCTCCTCCTCCTCTTCCTCCTCCTCCTCCTCTTCATCCCCCTCCCTTTCCCCCTCCCTTTCTCCACCTGTCTTCCTCTGTCAAGTGAAGACACAATGAGGAAGCAGCCATCTGCAGGGGACATAGTCCAGTAAAATCAGAACTGCTAACACCTTGTTCTTAGACTTCCAGCTCCCATAGATAAATGTTCATCGTCATGCCACTCAGACTACGGCATGAACTGACAGATGGTATGCCTCTCAGCACGAGGTAGGTAGAGTCAGCCATTCCCCCTTGGCATCTTAGACAGCCCATGACCTGCTTCGAACTGTGGCGACAGAAGTGACACTGTATCACATCCAAGTCTCTAAGAGAACTTTCAGCTTTGGTTTTCACCATCTGGAGGTTTGAGCGATAACACAAAGTCTAACTACTACTATAAAAAAAAAACACACACACACACAGAAAAGAGAGGCTTTTGAGTCTGAAGTGTGACGGGATGGAAGAAGGAACAGGAAGATGAGAAACACTGACGATAGAAGACAGCGCTCCAGGCATCCCCACCAAGGGGTCACACAGGTGAATGAAGCCACCTTCAACTTGCACCTGCAGCAGCATGGTCAGATAGCATGAAGTAAATTAGCTACCAGCCATCCCAACTGAATTCTGCTGGGGCCAATACACAGACCTGTAAACAGGCAGATGACAGTTCTTAGGTAAACTGTAGAGGTTTGGGCTAATTGGTAATGTGTCACACTGATTAAAAAAAACAATGTAATATAACTAGAGATAAATAATTCTGACTGATAAGGCTTTAAAAAATATAGCAGGAAAATGAGAAGGTGATACTAGAAAGGTAGGCTAGGATAGACTGTGGGGACTTTCCCTGCACTTTTTATTCTGAGCAATTAGGATATGTGTTGTAGAATATTATCTTAACTAGGCAAAGATGTGTTGCATTTGTTTATGCTGCAGTTGTTTAATGGTGTAAGGATGTGTGTTAGTTATGTAAAGGTGTGTTGTATTTGTTTCATCTTGCCTGCCTAAGGCACCTGATTGGCCTAATAAAAAGTTGAACAGCCAATAGTTAGGCAGGAGAGGGATAGGTGGGACTGGTAGCCAGCAATAATAAGTAGGAGGAGAAATCTAGGCAAAATAGAAGAAGAAGGAGAATGAGGGAGAGAGGGACACACTTGGGACAAGAAGCCAGGCAGCTGCCAGATAGACAGACACAAGAAGTAGTGTAAGTAAGACATGCAGAAGGAAAGAGAATTAAAAAGCCATGAGGCTAAAGGAAGATAAAGAGAAACAGGTTAATTTTAAGTTAAAGAAGAAAAGATCTAGCCAGAAACAAGCCTTAGCTAGGCCGAACATTCGTAACTAGTAAGTCTCCACATCATGATTTGGGAGCTGGCTGGTGGTCCTAAAGAAAAAGCCTGGTACAGATGTGCCAGGTACTCTACTAAACCCTTTCATGGATCAGTTGGTCATCACCGGAACCTATAAAATCCTATAGTTATTCCACTTCCTGCAAGAAAAGGAAACAGGCTCAAAAATTAAGTTACCCTTGCTTAGTGATGAGACTAAGATCTGAGAGCAAGCATTCTACTTTGGGTTGTGAGCCTAGCCTTGAACAGCTGAGCCATCTCTCCTGCCCAACACAGGCTTTCTAACGCCAGAGCGTGTACCCATCACCTCTGCAGAAGATTGCCTATGCTAAGGGTTGGACTGCAGGGACAAGAAGGGAACTATCTGAGCTGATAACAGATACAACACTTTAAGAAGATTCTAGGAGCTGTAAGAGTAGGAAAAGTGACTTGGTGTGATCTGCGTCTTAAGTAGTAGGGGTGTGAACTTGTTTGGGAAAAGAATATGGAAAGGGGGATGAACAGGGGGATTTGGGAAAGAAACAACACCAAGGACTAGGGGCCAAGGAGGAGTGCAAATTCATTCTTTTCTTGATGGCTTCAGCCATTCCTGTTAGCAAGTATGTGAACGCAAACTGGTTTGTGGAGGGCAATGACTCATCTTGATGGCCAGCTTAGGGGGGGATTTAGAGTCACCATGACAACAGGCTTCTAAGCAAGCCTGTAAGAGATGGTCTAGATTAGGTTAATTGAGGTGCCAGGACCCATCCTTCCATGGGTTTAGGGCCCCAGGCTGAAGAATACAGAGAAAACTGTCTGAGCTCCAGCATTCATTGCTCTCCGCTTCCTGACTGTGGATGCAGTGTGATCAGCTGCCTCAAGCTCCCATTGCCATGACTTCCTGGCCATGATGGCAGTAGCTTTGATGGAGCTAAAATAAACCCTTTATTTGCTTGCCTTTGCCAGAAGTTTATCGCAGTCACAAGATAAATAATAATACACGGATAGAGCTGTCTCATTTGCATTTAGACTTGTTAGGTGGAGTGTGATGGTGAAATAGTACGTGAAGGTGCCTACTAGGCATTTGATGACATATCTACATACACAGATATGTGTACATATACATACACACATGTATATACACATATACATGTATATATATGCCTGTCGCATATATACTCATGTATACATGCATTGTATGCATATGTGCATATATCTATATATGTACAAACATATATGTATGTGTGTATATATATATATATATATATAATAACCTCAGGACAGTGATATAGTCTACTTATAAATACTGTTTTGGAATTTATCCAGAACTCACCGACTCACAGGTATCCAATGAGGTATCCCTGATTATACAACAGGAATAAATGTTCCTATAAAGTAAGAAGGGATCACAGGAACACATGTTTCCCAGCTTCTATTCAGAAGAGCAGAGACAAAGACAGTGCCGAGATTCAGATGAGAACTCACAATCTCATTAAGCAGGGATGAGCAGGCTCCTAGCTCCTCTTCCCAATCCTTGGAAGACTCAAAAGTACTGGGAGGGAATCCAGTTAACTTGGTTGCACGCCCACCCCTAAGCCAGGGGGAAGCAAGAGCAATCTGACTTCTATTCCCAACAAGATGGTACAGGAAGCAGGAGAAGTGCTTCGCTGGGCAGAGAGATGGGAAGAATGGATAACGGCTGGCGACAAAACCATCAGTGTGCATCCCACTCCGGGAGAGTAGAAAACACAAAGCCAAGGGCAGTCAGTTTCACCTAAGCAAAGAGGACAATTTGATGAGGGAAAGACACGGGCAAGCAAAGGAACTAGAAGAGTTGCAAAAGACGGGCAAAGCACAAAAATTTAATACTGCCAGAAGATCATGCAGAATGATGAAAACCTACCGGGTTTAGCAATGTTACCGGCAACTTTGGGAAGAGAAGGATGGAGTCAGAGCCGAAGATGGGCCTGAGTGGCTAGATTAAAGAAACTCATGGAAGTAGGCAGGCAGCATCCATTGAGCAGAGATTAAAGAAGCTGTAGGTTCCTTGAAGTGACAGGAACCATGATGATACTCAAAATGTACACCTTCTATTGTGTTTGGTGAGATGTTAAGTACAAGGTGATACCTAGCCTAGCACTTAGCAATGCCTGTGCTCTGAAGTTGTGGGTGAGAAGCAGACAACGAGAAAGAACAAATCGACTCTCGGGCTTAATCAGTTTCAGAAGCTACAGAAAGGAAATTGGATTTACTTGAAAGCCAACTTTAGAGGGAAATAAAACAACAAATGTCTTTTATAAGCTCAACAGGGACAAGCAGCAGTGCAACAGTCTCCAAAGTAATTGTATAAGTGAGCTGTTGTAGCCGGCCTCCTTTCTCTGGGCTGGAACAGGCTTACAAAACAGGATTTGCATCTGTAATGGTGTGGAGCAAGCAGCTTTGGGATATAATATCTTTTAAATAGAGGGTAGACAGGAGAGAGGCAACTGTCACTCTCTTAGCATCATAATCTCTCAGTCTTCCAGACAAAACACCATCACCCAGTTGGAAGCTAAAGACAGCTTTTACTCAAATACAAGGTCACTTTATGTGGGTCCATGGGGGAGCAGTGGAGGTGGGGCCGGGGGATTCACATTTATTCCACGGCACTCAGCACTGGACCCCATCCAAGAGAGGAAACGAGACTAAATAGATCATTTGTTTTATTCTGTTTGGGAATTTCTTGTGTCTCTCCCGACTGCAGCTTGTGGACACAAAGCCAAACTCAGAGCCCTGGCTAGAGCTGGCTAAATGCCAGGTCACTTTTTATTTTTATTTATTTATTTTAAAGGAATAAATAGCTTGAAGCTGTGGCTGCAGATTAAGGCAAGCCACACAATCAAAGAATGAAATGAAACCCTATGGTGAATGTGAAGTTGGGAAGAAAGGGCCAGGTCGGAGTTAAGTGATTTGCATTTCTCAGATGAAGTGGAGACAGAGAAGGCAAGGGCAAACCACATGGAAGCACACGTCTGTGAGAAATATACTTGCAACAAGGGTGGTCAGAGGCTGGGAGGAAGATCTGCAGCTTGAGCCCTCCAGCAGAGGTAGGCACACACCTTCTCTGACCCTTGGCAAAGTGCCTGAAAGTATGAATTGCATAAAAAGTGTACCCTGGGTTCTTGCCACTGTCCTGCCTTGTGGGCATGAGGAAGTCAGGCCAACGCCAGCCACACACCCTCAGTAACAAACGTCGTTGGTCGTTGGTATTCCTGGCAGATCACACCGGCAGAATGAGGCTTTGTTTAGAAGCCTTTCCTCTGGGGGAAGTTCACAGTCCATCCCATCCAATGGCCAAGGAGAAGGAAGCACCCATGGCTGGGCTCACTTTAGTGTGTTAGTTAACCCCGCATCCTGTCCCATTTCAGAACTGAGAAGTCGAGCACAGTATCGCTCAAAACCTTCCTTCGGCACTACAGTGGGGCGAATAGGAAAGTGAATGTCAGTCATGAAAATGTAAACAAAAGAGGCACATCCTAAAGACTCCTGAGCAATACATCTGATAGACGGAGAATCTAGGCCAGTGGTTCTCAACCTTCCTAACGCTGCCACCCTTTAACACAGTTCCTCGTGTCGTGGTGACCCCAACCAGAAAATTATTTTCATTGCTACTTCATAACTATCATTTTATGACTATTATGAATAGTAATGTAAATGTTTGATATGCAGGATATCTGATATGCGACCCCTGTGAAAGGGCCATTGACCTCCAAAGGGGTCATGACCCACAGGTTGAGAACTGCTGGTCTGGATCTTCTTTGTGCTCTAACTGGGAAGAGAGGAAACTCTGTGGAGACATTAGCTGCATTTCAAGACACTCAAATCCTTCCACGTTTGTGCATTTCTCTGGAAACAGTTACCTTCAGGGAAACTTTAGAACTGCAAACAGTGTGTGGGATACGAACCACCGTACCCGTTAACATCCTGAGAGCGGTATTACGAAACAGCTTTGCAAATGTCGCCCCTGAGAAAGGCTGGGCAAAGTGTACAGGGGTCCCCACCGCACACCTAAAACTACCTCAGCTAGCAACGTCAGTTAGCAAAGCGGACGCAGGGAGCCCAGCGAGCCCTGCTTGTTTCTCTTCACCGGCAGTTCTAGTAGGTCTGTGTCTCTAACAGTTTCTTATATACCCCCCTTCCACCCACAGCACTTGGGCTAATCCAGGGCCTTGTGCTACTACCTAGCTACCTGCGCTCCAGGGTCCTGAAGCCCTCATCCGCAAGGCAGGTCTTGGATTTTCGAACAGAGAGGGTTTGGGAATCCCTCTCTCAGGCCTGTCTTCTCTCACCTCCCCCACTAGACCCCATCTGAATTCTGCCTATGCACAGGCCACCCTCCCAGGCAAACCAAGCTACAAGCCTGTCATTACCGCAGCTGAAAGGCTCCCTGTATCTGTGTATCTACAGACATTTCTGAGCGATTGCTGAGTGTGGAACACCGCCCTGGGCCCAGGGGATGCCCTGGACTGGGAACCGTGTGAGGCTAGTCTCTCTCTGCTGCTCTCTGGTGACTGGTGACGTATCCTAATGAGGGACAGTATAAAGAAGCAATGCAGGGGCGGGCGGGAGCGGGGGATCAAATCACATGAGGTTTATGAAGAAACAGGGAAGTGACTTTAACCCAGAAGTCAAAAAGGCTTCCCAGAGGAAATAAGATTTGACTTGTAACCCCAAGAATGAGAGGGCCTTTTCTCAGGAGCACTTGTGACAGAGGCAAAAAGAAAAATGGGATTTGTAAACTGTCGTAACTGTAGAGCAACAAGAGGGGTTTTCTTTTTTGCATGTGGTTGCATTTCCTTATGGGGGTGGGGGGTTGTACAAACCTTCCATAGCATTTGTCCCTACAAGAGTAACTGTGAAACACACACACACACACACACACACACACACACACACACACACACACACACACACGGGGTGGAAGTGGGCGTCCGGCATGGACCCAGCCGCACCAATGTGGCTCCGGAGTGGTTTGAGTTACTCTAACAGTGGCTGCAGTTTATTTCAGGGCCTAGGGAGATTTACCACCAGGGGCCAAACGCGGGGCCTGCTGAGGACGGTGTTGCACCAAAGACAACAGAAATTACCACAAAAGTTGGGTCCCCACAAACCTAACTTGAGCAAAAGAGGGCTGAAAAGGCAGAAACGGGAGACCCAGGCGAAACCATGGGGCAGGACAGCCATCTGTTGCTGGCCTCGGGTCTGCAGCCGTTTCCTGCCCATAGGTCTCATGAGCACAAGGTATAGGTTCAGAAGACCTGGATTCCCAGAGGTTTGAGAGTACCTCATGCGGTCACCACAAGCCGGTTCCCTGGATGTCCTTGCTTGTCTTGTGCCTAGGAGCCCCTCAGTCAGCTCATCCCCCTAAGCAGAGATAAGTTGGCTCTGGGGCACCTGGACGGAGGACCTGTTCTAGACCTCCGCGTCCTGGCACGGAAATCCCCATCACCGGCAGGATTGTACGCTGTCGCGGGGCACCCCTTCTCTCTCCGATGGGGCTCGGGGAGGGGGAGGGCAGCCAAGACGCCTCGTCCTGCGTCCCAGGGACACACCACTGGTTACGGTGTCGCCCACCCCACTCCCCCGTACGGCCATCTGGTCGACCCACGTGCAGCTCGATCCCGGGTTGGCGCCGCACCTCGGGCCGGGCGCGTCTGGCCGGCGCTTTCTGGGGACCTGGACACCGCCCCCACCCTCGAGGGGACGGCATCCGGCCGCCGCGGTCCGGCAGGGGGGCGTCCTGGAGTCCCCTGCGGTGGAGGGACGCTGCGGCCGGCTGCCACACAAAGGCGGCGGCGGGAAGGCGGGGCGGGGCGGGCCGGGGGCGGGGGAGGCAGGAAGGGGCGGGGGCGGCGGCGGCGGAGATAAAGCCCCCGCGCCGCCCGGTCGGCTGGTGCTGTGGTTGCTCGGGAGCGCGGGCTGCACGCGTCCCCGCCGCTGCGCTGTCCTCCCTCCGGGCTCCGACCGCCACCTGGGGATCCAAGCGAGGGCGGGTGAGTACCGGCTGCGCGGCCCCCGCCACTGGGAGGAGAGCCGGGACCGTCCTCCGGGCTTCGCCGCGACCGGGCGCCGGGGCGGGAACTTTCTCGGGCCGCTGGAGCCACGGCTGCGAGCGCGCCCGGATCTCGCGTCCCTATCCCCCGAGGGTTGGGCCGTTCAGGTGTGCCCGAGACTGAGGGAACGCTTGCCGAGCTCGGCGTGACTGCGGTGGGTCCTGCAGGGCTGCAAACCGTGACCCTGAACCTGAGGCATCTGGGCACTCAGGGGTGTCACCGACCCCGCACTTTGCTTGTGCACGCCCGGGACAGGGACCGGGAGACCGGTTCTCACTTGTTACCTTTGCCTCCGCAGCTTGGAGGTGGGCAGCGACTTGGGGGACACTGGCCTTTGCAACAGGCTTATCCCTACTATACAGTAGCAGCTCTTTGCGATTTATTATTTATTTCCATCATCTGTAGACCAGGGTATTGCGAGGCCGCTGAGTGAGTCCAGGTAAGGTGAAAGTACTCAGAAATCCTGGGCGGAATTAGGTATTCAATTTGCCCCCAAGATGAGCCGCGGGAAAGCTGCTATTACATAAGACAGCACTCCACCTTCAGGTATTAGAGAAGGTACTGTTGAGGATTTTTAGTGTTTTAATGAACAAAACAGAATCTCCGCGTGTCTCTCTTGAGAAATCTCCAAACGCGGCTGGATCTTGCTTTGACTACTTTGCAAAGAACGTTCTTATATTTAGCATCAACATAAAAAGGTGTTTGAAGGTTTGACTTTCTCTTTCAAGCTGGGAAGCAGTTTACTTCACTGAACTGTTCTAGAACAATTGATCTGATAATTTTGTGCCGTTGGAGATTTTATATCAGAATGGGAATACAGATAACTGGAGAGATGTCAGCATTACTGATTTTGTGTATATCTAAAGCACACTTAGAAACTGAAGGCGCTTTCAACACTTTCTGTGGCTCTGAAACAGTAATTATATGCCGTTTGCAACATTTAAGAAAAAAAAATCTCAGGAGACATTCAACCAATAACGCTTCCATCAACCCCCGGAGTTTTGACTGTTTTTCAAAATAGCGTTTGAAAATTTTTTCAGGGAAGGGTGACTCCTGAAGGTCATGAGACGATGTCATCTTTCTTTCTTTAAAAGAATCCAAGCAGAAAATTTTTCCACCCCGCCCCCATGAACTTGACATATTAGCACAATTTTTGAAAAGACAGGAATTACTGAATCGCCAAAGGATGTCAGTTTTCAGCTTCACACATAGAGGGTTTGACAGTAGTCAGAAACAGCCCAAGATGGAAGAGTTGGAAGTGAGATGGGGACCTGGCCAGGCTCCTGCCCCCCCCCCCTTGTTGCTGCCCTCTTCCTGGAGTCCTTCTCTCACATGGTTGGGAACGTTGGCCTTTTCTTCCTCCTGTGGTTGTGGTGCTGCAGGCTCACTTCCGTGGCTCTCTCAGGTCCAGCAGTTTCCACCCGCTCCCTTTACACAGTGCTTTAAACATGTTCAAGACTTGCCCTCACCTGGAGGCGCTCCTGCTCTGTCAGTAACCCTGCGGAGGCTGAAGCAGGGTTGCTGTGAACCTGATCTACACAGTGTGCTCCAGGTCAGCCAGGGGTACATAGACAGACCTGCCTCAAAAACAACTTGAGTGCTCGCACGCGTGCGCAAATACGCGCGCACACACACGCGCGCGCACACACACATGCACATGCGCGGGCTTACATACACACGCACTTGTGCACACACAAACATGCGTGCACTCACACATTCCAACTTCTTGAAACCTCCTACTGCCCCAGGCTACAAACTGGATGTTCCATTGTAATCTTCAACACAGAAGGTTCTCTGGTGCCTTCCAAACATCAGCTTCTACAGGTGGCACAATGGCCTATGCCCCTGGGAAAGTAAAGGCCACCAGACTTGCTCCATGTGTTACTTCTGTGCCCCCTCTAAGCATTTCCATATTTACCCACCCCTCTGTGCGGTCTCTCCAGGCCCACGTGTGCCTTACATTTCCTTT
This sequence comes from Alexandromys fortis, assembly GCF_014885135.2. Classification (NCBI taxonomy): domain Eukaryota; kingdom Metazoa; phylum Chordata; class Mammalia; order Rodentia; family Cricetidae; genus Alexandromys; species Alexandromys fortis. Next base: position 2,566,857 of record NW_026068002.1, read on the forward strand.
TGACGCTTTTCACCTTTGCTAAATATAGCAGGTCCTTGCATTCCTGGGATTATCATTCTTATACTGGGGGGGGGGGGAAGACAGGAAAGCATATCTGTGGTAAATACTGTGGGGGTAGAATGGCAGAGAAAATAATCAAGTTGAATTGGGAATTTGCAGAAGATGAGAGAAAAGGCTCCTTGTGTCAGTGACTAATGACCCCAGCTGTGCCATGCATCCCAAGCCTCCCTCCGCTCAGGAACCGTACTCCTCTCTCTTACCTTCTGTTCATTCTCTCACTACGAGCCCCGTTCTGTTTCAGCAGGAACTTCGCAGTGCTCTAACTTCCCTTATTGTTGGCATTTCTGGTGATCACCAGATCACTCGATGATTCTAAAATTAGTTGCCATGTCCCCAGTCTCCCTTCAGACCCTGCAAGTCTCCCCGGAACAGAAGAACGTAGAATTTCCTGTCTTCTGAGTGCCCAGCGGGCCTCTGCCATCTCCTAGATGCTCAGCTGGCCTCTGGCATTAGACACCAGGCGCTGTCTCCCATGGCTTTCTACGGCTTCCTCCCTTCTGGTTTTCCGGCTGTCATCTCTTCTACTCTCTGTGGTTTCCCAATACTCTGCCTCTCCCGAATTAATGCTATCTGTTGAGCCTTTGGCTGGACCTGTTTCCCAGTTTCACTTACCACCTTTATGAAGTGAGTTCCAGGTTGCCACCTGAGCTAAGAGCGTTCTCTTACACTAGCTGCCGGCCTGGAGCTCTGAGACCGGGGTTATGTGCTTGCTGTTGTGTGTAGCTATACATGTATTCACTCACGTGCATGCACTGTCCGTCTTGGTTTTGTTGTTTGGGTTTGAGATAAGGTCTCTCACTGACTTGGAGCTCCACAGCAGACTAGGCTGGCCCATGAACCTGAGGGATCCTCCAATCTCCGCTTCCTCAGCCCTAGGATTCCGAGTACACACCACCCTGCTCTTTATTTTTGAATCGTAGTCTGGGGATTGAACTCCCATACCTGTACCTAGGCTTGGGTGACAAGCACTGTATCATCTCAGCCAGTGGTTTTCAACCTTCCTAATGCTGCCACCTTTTAATATAGTTCTGCATGCTGTGGTGACCCCATTGTGTTGCTACTTCATAACTAATTTTGCTACTGCTCTGAATCGTAATACAAATATCTGCCGTGCAGGGTATCAGACATGCGACCCCCAGGTTGCGAACCCCCGATCTAAGCTATCTTATCAGCCCCTGACTTTAGCTTTTATGCCAACCCTGTATGTCCATCATTAATCAAAGTTTATCTTTCTTTCTTAATGGCTACATAATTCCCCAAAGCATCCAAGTGGGAGCCTCTGGCAATTCCTAATTTCTGCATATCCTGCTCTGACCAAGTCACAGTCCTGTTGCTTCTCTGTGCTGTGAGATCCCATGAGTCTCCAATCTATTTGCTTGCCTCTCTTTTGCTTTAGTGTGTAGAAATAACAAAATGGTGGCCAGTACACCACTTTCAGCTGGCGGACATATTTTAGCCTGAATAAAACATACAGAAAGTTAACCGATACTAGGATTAGTTCTGGAGATTCATATCTGGAGATAACCTTGGGTTTATTGCTTCTCTTAAAAGACAGAGGACATGGCACGTCATGAGGTTTACATTCGATGTGGAAACCCTCGGCATGTGCTAAGGTCCTAGCAGTTGTCTGTGATGGAGGTTCGCTGCTTCCTGGTCCTTGTGGACCTGTGACCCCCTCACTGACATCAGCTTTGTGGCTTTAGAGTTAGTGACTATGGACTGGGGCAGCTGTTGGTAGCCTGGGAGTCTCAGGGGTTTACTGCAAGTTCCCTGCAGCAAGAACGTCGCATTCTGTCTGTCTTCCGTGTTGTTGCTCTCTCGGATCATTGCCATTTCCCTACATCTGCCTGCATCTGTCCTGATGTAATCCAGTGCCTCCCTCTGGATGTGGAGGTAACCGCCTCTCCGGAATGACAGTTACCACACACACACACACACACACACACACACACACACACACTCCAAGAGGAGATGGGGTTTGGTCAGCTCACCACCACCCCAGGCAGTAGATAGGCATCTGTAAGTATGAAGACACAGTACCAGAGGCAGGCAGCTCCCAAAGTCAGGCAGACCCTTCACTGTCTCAGCCCTGTGTCTGTGGAGCTTGGAGAACTTCCCATAGCGCACCGGGAACTCACTAGGCTGGTGGCTACCTGGTGGCCTGACCACATCTGTGTCCTCTTCTACCCTTCCTGTCTTCTGGACCTTTGTTTCTTCCTCACTGGGCTCCATGGGGCCCACATATGAGGATGTTGCACTGTCTCCTGTCTTGGTCGTCTTGCTGCACCTTTGTCTGTGGTTCCGTTCTTCCATGCTCACTGTCTGGACAATTTCACCTTTATCCAAGCCCAGGTCTAGTTATCTTCTGTTCCAAAAGCCATTCCTGATAACCTCTGCTTCCAACCCTTGGTTGCCCACATGTGGTACACACACACACACACACACACACACACACACACACACACACGGTATACACAATTCTGTGATGGCAGCTACTGCCTTGTAGTCAAATGCTTTACCTGCCCTTGTTTTAATTTTATTGGCAACCTAATGGTATTTAATAGATGTGTGAACTAAACCATCGCCATTTTTTAATAAGCCTGCTTCATATTGATTCTGTATAGAACAGGCCCTGTATTTCAGGCTTAAAGGGGAACTCCTTAACAGATACCTCAACTTCTAGCTATGGCACTTCTACTTTGAACATACGTTTTCATTCCTCTCTGTGTGGATATGTGTGTCTGTGTGCTTTTGTGTGTGATGGTCAGAAGCCAACCTCAGATGTTCCTTAGGTGGTAGCCACCTTGCTTTTGGGGAGTTTCTCGTTGACTTGGAGCTCACCAGTTAGGCAAGGCTGCCTGACCAGAGAACCCCCGGGATCCTCCTGTCTCTACCTCCCTAACTGGATTTATAAGTATATGACACCATGCCTTTTTTTTTTTTTTTTTTTTTTTTGAGCATGCGCTCTGGGTTCTTATGTTTGCAAGGCAAGGATTCTTATTTTCACATTTTTTTTTTTAATGTTCTGAAACCACATGTTTTGAGGTGAAACATTAGGGAACTCTGCCCGTGACTGCATGGATTTTCCTCCTAACCTTTCTCAGCCTACTACTGTCTTCCTCGAGAGCCACTGTCTGGGCTTTCCCTTTGCCTCTCATGGCTCGTGCAAGGAGGACATGATGCATTGTGGACTTCAGTGTACTTCTGCTAGCCTTGGTGACGATGGTATGTACCGTCTTAGTGACATTGTTTCTCGTGTTTGCTTGTTTGTTTTGTTTTGTTTTGTCGTGGAGCTGGCTCCCTTTAACCAAATCTGGTTGAGAAGCACCCTGGACTGGAGAGGATCTGGGTTGTGCTGTTGACAGTTGAACCATGTAGAACTCGGTTTCCTTCTGTATACAGTGGATATCACAGAAATAAATGACATCCATGTGTCTTATTAAATGTCATATAGATTTTTTAAAAAATTTATAGCTTCTTGGCTTTCTTTTCTAATCTAGCTTTCTCATAAATATCAAGTCTGGGTGCCTTTATTCTTGAGTGCCTTATTCTGTGATTACACACCATGAAGTTCCCGTCCATCTCTTTCTTTCATAATCCCGTGAAGTCATTTAGCATTAGAACTCAGAAATAACACCATGGGCCAAGGGGAAGATTTAGTTGCTGCTTCTCCTCGGAGGCAGTTATGAAATTGTGAAATGAATTAGGACCCTGTGCTTGGATCTTCTTTGTGAGCCCATTCTCCATAGATAAATGTTCCTAGTCCTTACTTCCGAACCATCTTTTTTCATGAATAGATTGCATGCCAAAGGTGGAAATCAATGATGGTTAAAAAAAATTACCCTTGGGGACTAAATGGAGTCAAGTATAGTAAACCACGTCTTCAGGTTATTGCTTATCTGTATGTTCACAGTTTGTCTAAGGATGCTGAAAACTCACATGATGTTATTATTCTTTAGAGACCCAGTCTTCTACTGAGTAGCCTGGGCCTTCTCCATAGCCCACAAGGCCCTGCTTTATTTTCCTGTTTGATTTCTAGGTCTGGATTTAAGCCCAGGCTGGAGAAGTCGGCAACCCTCATGAATGCTTTTTTTTTTTTTTTTTCTTTTTTTGGCCAGGAATGGCCACCAAGCCTGAGCACTCTCCTGTTTTGTAATCCTGTTGGTGTATTTTGACAACCATGTCCTCCATTTCATGTCTGAATCTCTCAAGGTTGGATGGACATCCTAGTTCACGATCATATCAGGAACACCCAGACCCTTGCTGCTATTTCACCCTGGCCTCTACCTCTACCTCAGAAGATAATCAGAGAATGGGAATCGACTGTGCCATTCTCGTCTTAGCAACTGGCCCTTAAAAGAAAGAAAATGTGCACAAAATTTTAACATTCATATTCTCTCTCTCCCAAAAGCTGCAGGCATTTCTTATTATAGCTGCAAACCTTGGTAGATACATTGGTTGTTATACCTTTGCCTTCATGCTCCCCAGCAACACCAAATGAGCATTTTGTTTTACTAAAGGGATTTCCCTTGAAACCATACCAAAAATAGCATTAGGAACCTGCCACCTTTCTGCCCATCCTCTGTAGAATGCCAACACATCTCGCTATAAGAAAAACAACCACCGGTTTTTAGCAAGAGAGTTTATAGCAAACACAAGACACTCTCAACGAGTAAGGTGCAGCTGGGCTGTGTCTCTGTGTATGGCAAAATTCTTGTCCATCCTGAGTTTGAGCCCTAGCAGCTACCAAAGGAGAGGTTTAAAAGCATGGCAGGTGAGTACAAAGATAAGTGTCACCTTCCTTCCCAGAGGGCCCTGCAGGAATAATACAGACGCTTACTGGTAAATTTCATTTTATCAGTTTGGTTTTTTTTTTATTCATGTGTTTGTTTTCCTTCCTATTCTGAATACGGCCCTACCTGAGAAGTTCCTTCATTGAGGATTCGATCTCTGTTCCGATCATATAAAAAGCTATTAATACCTGCATTACCTTGTCCCTACAGTGCAGAGCCCTAATCAAAACAACTCCGGCAGGAACGTGTTCCCTAAGGGACTCTTTCCTTTTACTTACTGCCCCTGAGATCTGACTCTGAAATTGGAACCAGAGACTGAGAGCCTCGGGGTTCACTTCTTTCCTTTGGTCTCTTGACTCTTCTTTTCCTGGAATACCATGACTACAGCTTGCTCCAGGCTTATCTCCCCAGAGCTGCGAGATGAAGAGGAAAGGAGCTCTCTTGCCAATTCTAGTTGGGGATGTGGGGGGGTGGGGGACACTGGGTGGAAATCTGATTGGCTCAGTTTTGGTCACTTGCCTTTCTCTACACCAATGGCTACAGTTATAAGACTGTGGCTCTTACGAGTGGTCAGATCTGAGTCAGGTGTTCAGCGATGTGGGTCAGGCTGGGGTAAGGTGGTAAGTTGTCCTGGAGTGATGGAGGCTCTAGTGGGCTCCTTGAAGTTGCTGCCTACCTCTGGAATAGGAGCTAATATTTCTTCCACTCACACGGTGGTGAAAGAGTGGAAAAGCCGATGAGTTTGTGGTCAGACTGCCTGTATGTCATGGCAGAGTCAGATCTAAGATTGTGAGCCATGAGCTGGTAGCACGGATCACAAAGACTTCTGTTACTTCTCAGCTGTGTTTACGACTTCTCAAAATGAAAGTCTCCTGTCTTTCCGGTAGGGCATGGTAGCCCAAGTGCGTGAGGGAGGAATAGGCTGACACTTTTATGTGGTTTGAAGTACTATGTTTATATCATTTGGCCTCCCAATTTGTTCCTTAGACATACCTTCCTTCCCCCACCCCAGACTGAAGTCTAAAATTAGTACTGACCTTTGGATGGAGAATGCATTTGCACACAGTCCTAAGGACCAACTTAGCCTGAGCTGGATAAAATTCCACAGAACCAAGAATGAGTGTAACCTGATTATTTTAATTCAAGTCTACTTGGTATTTAGGTTTTTCTTTTCGCAAAGCTTATACTTTATTCAAAACTTGTCACTTCTGCATAACAGAGATTTCCCCCTTCCCTTCCTATGCTCTTTCTCATCCTGTTCCTCGTTTTCCTTCTCCTCCAGATTTAGAGCCTGGTAGGCTTTGGTTTGAATCTAGATTCTATCAGTTGCAAGCAGGAGAACATAGCCAGGTTTCTCAGGTTTCCTAAGCCCCAACTTTGTCTGTGAGTTGAGTGTGAAAGTGACCACCTCTTGCATACTGTGAAGAGACAGTGGAGAATGTATCTTAGGTAGGTGCTGTACATATGGTAGGAATGGACTCTACTAGGTCAGGGGATGGTCATAGTTCTGGATTGTATTTGACATAGTGGTAGACGTGAGCGTTTGTCTGCCCCAAGATTCCTATTCTGTGTGTCTCAGACCTGGTGCGTGTATCCAGAGTGGCTCCTCTTGCTAGCCGGTCTGCCCCATGGACATTCTATGCATGCATCCCGAGCAAGTGCTGAGATAACACGTAGACCACCTCTGCCCAAGGCTCTGGGGATCTGAACTCCGGTCCTCACACTTCTGTGTCAAACACCTTACCCAGGATCATCTCCCCAACTCAGAAATTAAACTCGTTTAAAGATTTGCTGAATGTATTTAGAACACGAGTTCATTGAAGTATGATTGGATCCCCTAATTATACAAGAATTCTTAGAATGTTTAACTTGCAAGTATTCCCACATCAGACCTGCGTTTTCTGCTGTAGTTGATAGAGTCGTCTTGGCGTGTTCCTGGAGCTTAGCCATTTGAGACTTAATGCAGTGCTCTGAGTGTGTGCCTCTACCTGACAAGTGTAAATCTGACGATGGCATGGGAGATGCCATGGGGTTTTGGTATGGTGGATCACATAATCATTAAAGGGTTTCCTTTCTAAAGACATCAATTTTCTTTATGAAATTAATTCACTAAGAGATTCACATCACTTTCTGCCAAGTCTGTTAGCTTCTTCAAATGGCAATTTAGAAGATTGGCCTATGATGCTCAGGTATTCATAATAAACTTATTCTTGTGCAATAAGGTGGTAAATTATGAATATCAAAGTGTTGATCGTAGAAATGTGAATTAATCCAGCATAGTCGAAGGACTGAAAGGAGTTGTTCCTACAGGTATGTGTCAGTTATTTGACTAAGATTTCTTTGTGCAAGGAAAGTCCACCTTTTGTGTGTATGGTGGTTAAGTTACGCTTTCCTGCCCCTCTCTTCTTGTTCTAGTTGTATGTGTCTTACCTGTCCTGTGATGACCCACAGGCCTACCTTAGCCTTCTGAGTTCCTTTTACTGTGCCTGGCATAGAGGAACTGAAAAGAAACTCCAAGGAGAAGAAAGAAATGAAAAATTCACAGATAGCCCTCTGTCGAGTAATGTTAGGCACATTTTATACTTGGTTGTGAAGAGTCCTAGCAACACTGATAGTAGGGTGGGAGTGGGCCGGAGTTTGTCATGAGAAATTATGGGATGCAGATGTGCAGAGCAGCTTGCGCAGACACACGTAGATGGAAGAGAGTCTGGAACCATGTGTTCCCACGGAGGAAACTTTTTTATTCTCCATCACTGTTTTCACTGGCAGAGCAACAAGGCAAGATGCCTGGGATAAAAAGGTCAGACATAGCTGGGCAAGGAATCACGTTGGAAGTCGGAAGAACTTGGGTTTAAATCCCAGCTCCACGTGCATTTGCATGGGTAGCCATTGTCAAACATCTGCCTGTCTGTGCTCAATTTCCATGGGAGGCGGGGGAGTACACATGGTGAGGGTGTCCCTCTTTGTTAGAGAGGGAGTGTGCTATCCCATTTCACACCGAAGGAGCTAGGAAATGAAGGGACTTAAATCCACGTCAAGGTCAGGGCTGTGACACAATTCCCCCTTGCCCCAGGTTGCTCTTGGGATGTCAAGTCTGGGTATGGTTTTGCAGCAGACTGGCCTGCCTGCTTGGACCCTTGACTTGTGGACGATCCTGTCCATTCTGTAGAAACATCTGGCCAACTCCTGTCTCCTCCTGTCTGTATCCACTCCCATCATCCCGAAGAGGAATCTGTCTTAAGAGTAGAAGAGATTCTTCAAATTGACTCTTTGATGTGCCTGCCCATCCTAAGAAGTTCAGAAACTGAATGGTGGTTCTGTCTGTCACTGTGGTGAAATTCAACTTACGAGCTGGGTTTTGAGTACTTACTCAGTAATAGTTACCTGGAGACACTCAGATGTATGGACAGGACAGGCATTGACAGTTGTGGTTCTCATCCACTCATGTTGAAAACATGTCTGTGTTCTGGGTACCCAAGAGCAGTGACATGTCACAGTGGCAGATGGGAAGAGGCCACAGAGGGCTCTAGTGCAGTGGTTTTCAACCTTCCTAAAGCTGTGACTCCTTAATACCGTTCCTCGTGTTGCGGTGACCCCCTCCAACCATAAAATTATGTTCCTTGCTGCTTCATAACCGTAACGTTGCTACTGTTCTAAATCATAAGGTAAATATATTATGCAGGATGTCTGCTATGTGACCCCTGTGAAAGGGTCATTTAGCCCCCAAAGGGGCCGTGACCCACAGTTTAAGAACAGCTTCTCTAGAAGGTACAGAAGCAACAGTGAAGGGACTGGAGAGATGGCTCAGTAAAGTGTTTGCTGCACAAGTTCAAGGACCTGAGTTCGGATACCCCCAGAGTTTGTGTAGAGCCGGCAGTGTGTGCCTATCATCCCAGAATTGGGGAGTCAAATAGGCAGGTCCTTGGGGCTAGCTGCTGTTCTAGCTCAAATGATTGAGATTCTGTGCCAAAAACTAAGATCGCGAGCAGGAGAGGAAAACACCTGACATAGCACAACTTCACACACGCACACACAAAAATGCACGTGCTCAGTAGACAGTCGGGTTTCCATGGAGTTGTTCTGCTCTTTGTCTTCTTTCACTGATGTGGTCAGTGTTCCCTCACCAGAGCAGACTTGATCCTGTGACCTCCATCCTGCCCCTGGTGCTTCACCAGGTCGGTCATAAGCTGCAAACGTTAATGACGCTAATGAGGTGTTTAGCATGTCAGAGCGGTTAGTGGTCAGGGGGGCTTGAATTGTTGAGAAGGCTACACCGGAGTCTCCCCCTCCTATGTCTCTTATAAAAAGAATCCAGAAATGTAGTCCGTGATCTCGAGAGGCAGAGAAGCCACTGATGTCCCAATGAGCCGTGGCCTGGGAAGATCATGCTGAATCCTCCAGGCAGTCTGTAGAAGCTTGTGGCTCTGTAGATGAAGAACCCAGAGTCCCCACCAAAAACTTACAGGTAAGTGACAAGACTTCGTCTGTGACGTTAGGACAGTGATAGCCAGCTATTAGGCAGCTGCTGTCTGGGAGGCCTCACGTGAAACCCTTCAGGCAGAGAAGTGACTTCAGTGTCGCAATGATGTCTGTGAGGTAAGTCTGTGCACAGGTGAAGGGTGGCAACGTAGTCATAAATGTGGGTGTTTAGATGCCCTGTGGGTAATAGTCTTTGTTTCTTTTACCATTAGGGCCACAAAATTCCATTTGCCATAAACTTCGGTTTTTGTTGATTTGGCTCAGAGGAGAAATTAGTTTGCACACCAAAGATGAAAGTTTTGATGGATGACTTTGGAAAGTGTGGCCCACTGTTCATAGGAAGCGTGTACTTTCAGTATGCATGGTTATAAGAACAGGCACATGCAGTACTGTGTGCACGCTCAGGGGGATACACAATGGGCCAGGCCTAGGGACAGCATGTATCATCTCCCCTATTTTGCTAAGTATCCAATCATAAATTCAATTGCATCTTCAGCATAGCCCAAGAAATGTCATCCAGCTCTGGGGCCTGAATGATGAGGAAATGGATTAGCTGATATCCTAGATGGGATTACTCTTGCTGTGATAAAACACCATGACCAGCCGGGCCATGGTGGAGCATGTCTTTAATCCCAGCACTAGGGAGGCAGAGGTAAAAGGATCTCTTGCCTGTTCAAGGCCAGCCTGGACAGGATCCAAAAACTACAGAAAAACCCTGTTTCAAACAAAACAAAACAAAAATCACCATGGCCAAAACAGATTAGGAAGACAGGGTTTGTTTCAGCTTACACTTCCAGACCACAGTCCATCACTGAGGGAAATTGGGGCAGGAACTGAAACAGGAATCGAGAGGCAGTATGATGCAGAGGACATGGAGGAGTGCTGCTCACTGGCTTGCTCCCCATGGCTTGCTCAGTCTGCTTTTCTTATAGAAACCAGCACCACCTTCCCAGAAGGGGTCCCACCCATCATGGGCTGGGCTCTCCTCCATCAATCACTAATTAAGAAAATGCCCTACAGGCTTGTCTACAGGCTAAGCTTATGAAGGCATCATCTCAGTTGGGGGTCCCCTCCCCAATTGATGGCTCTCTGATGGCTCTAGCCTGTGTCGAGTTGCCATAAAAATTAGCCAGCAAAGCTGAGGCCCCGTCTAACTGTCAGAGGAAGAGACTATTAAAGGTCACTTTTTAGCATCTCCACAGTCAGTCATTGGCCCTAGGGGTCACGGATAATTACATTTTCACCTCTGAGGGCAATTGCACCGATGTTCCCTCAGGAACTTTTCATAGCAACCGAGTCAACATTTCATGCCTGTGACATGTCACTTAGTAAGGAGATGTGGTATCTGGGAACATAGCTGGGAAAAGAAATGATAGTAGGTACTGGAGGATGACCAAGGAGAGGCCAAAATAAATCGCTTCGTGGAAGGTGGGGGTAGAAAGACGAGTGCTATTTCTAGCTCACAGTACATGTGATTTCATGTCTTAGTCATAAAGTTTGTTTAGTCTGGTTAACCCAAACTTTTGAGGGTAGTGAGGATCTTCTCTGAGAAGAGAGGAAACTGAGTTTGCATGATAGGCGTTCACACTTAGAAGGCCATTGATGGGAAGTACACCTTCTGGAAGAAAGGTCCTTTCTTGACCAGTGTGGAGAAGGGTGCTGGGTGTGCTGGAAATTCAGCTCTGCATCTGGGATTTCTGGGAGGGAAAGTCGAGACCACAGTTAGGAGTGGCGTTTTCCTGAAGAAGCACTGTCAATGCCAGCCTTGAGGGAGACACACCCTACATGTTCCCTTATGCCTGTCTCTCTGGCTGGGTGACATGGCTGGGTTATAACATCTGCACGTCTCATGTGTGATGTGACATGTCAACAACGCTGTGTCCCCTTTAAGGACTCTGCAAATCTCCAGTGAAACCACTCACTTTCTGCATTGTTGCAGAACATCATCCTCCTTTAGAACTTGCAGCTATGACAAGATCAACCAGTCTGCCCACCCTACCCATTCCCTGGTACACCGTCCATTCCAGAAGCTAGATAAAGGGAGAAAGTGAACGTTAAGTTCTTGTTTTTTTTCTTTTCTTCTTTGATTATTTTATTTAGAAGCCCTTGCTCTTCTGCCGTAGCTTGGACGTGGCAGAGAGAAGTGGTCATTCCCGTGAGGAAAAGCTCTAGGGTTTATGTCATCTCATCTACCTCTGTTGTAGAGGATGGATGAAGGGTTAGCCCTCACTATAGAGCAGGGCACTGAGTCCCTGAGCAGGTGTGTGATCTAGGAAAGCAGGCAGAGATGAGGCAGCTGGTCTCTGCCCCACGTTTGTGTTGAGTGAACTTAGATTTCTTGTAGGAAATAGCTAAATGCCCCCCTCTTTGGACTCCCTCCTAGACGCCTTCAGAAGGTGTCAGTGTCTACCATAGCAAGGGAAGTTGAGGCAAACCAGGGTAGGAAACTGATTTTGGAGCCATGCTTCCTACCACCATGGATGGTTTCTAAGCTTTGAAAAATTATTTCGGTTTCATGGTGGAGATGACTTGTAAATATAGAATTGTTATTTCTATTACTGTGATAAAACCCTACAACCAAGGGCCACTCCTCTTTGCTCACCCCCTTGCTTTATTGGGAAGTATTTCCAGATTCCTGCCTTTGGACACATGTATATTTATTGATGTGTTTATTTTATTTTGGAAGGTGGCTCATGGGGTTTGTTCCCATCACTTCCATGTTTGTAATACTTTCTTGGCAGCTAGTTTTGCTTGCTATAGTTCACCAGAAAGCTCTGCTTAGGAAGTTTGTCTGTACCAAACCTAGCAAGCCGGAGACTTGGTTAAGAGACCCGCCCCCCCCCAAAAGAGGAGACTGAATATCACAGGATCACATCTGTGGGTGCCATAGCTGACCTCACAGCAGCCATAGCAATTGTAATAACAAATGCAAAACATTGGCTCCCCGTTTCCTGGAGGAATCCATTTTCAGCGTGATATCTCCAATGAATTCTGAGGACTTTTTTTTTTAACACCTGAATGTTTAGTTTCTACATGGATCTTTTCTTCTCCGTCTTTTTCTCTCTCGGCTTCTGTAGGACAGGCTCAGCTTTTGGTTATGTTCCTTGGGCTTGCCCTGAGGAAAAGATAATCAATACTCTCCGGCGCCAGGGGTTAAGAAAAGCAAATGACCAAATGGTGCCACATTTTCCTTGCACATCAGAAAAAAAAATGGTTGCTTAGATGGCATTTCCTGCTGGTGTTCACAGTGTGAAGTGTGGAATAAAAGCTCAGAGTTTGTCAGGATGCTCATTGTTAGTTAGAGTTAGCCTAACAGTTCCAGCATCCCAGACAGATGACAGATAAACAGGGTCTTTCAGCTGAATAGCGTACCCCATGGTGTGATGGCTCAAAGGCAGAGGCAGGAGGACTGCCATAATTTTAAGGTCAGCCTGACCTATTATAGAACGGCAGACACATCAGAGCCACTTAGCAAGACCTATCTCAAAATTCAGAACCAAACCAGAGCTCAGGAACAACAAATCTTGAGGGGTTGGTAAGACTGTGCAAGTTGCCAGTAGTGGTGGTACATGCCTCTAATCTCATCACAGAGACAGGTGAATCTGTAAGGGTCATCCGGATATACATAGCAAACTCCAGGACAGGCAAAGATACATTTTTAAATATGTGTGAGTTAGTGGCCCAGTTCATAGGACTGAAAACCTGAGGTAGTTCCATGTAGACTGTTTCCTAGCCAATAGGCAGAGCTCATCGAAAGTTATACACAACTACATCGCTTCCGTTCTTATGCATAACTATAGATAATGTAAGAGGACAGGTTATTGCAATTTCTAGGTTGAGTTCTTTCATCTTAATTTCATCTCTCATTTTATAGACCAAAGATGAGGGTTCAAAGTGTGCCTGGAACTTTCATACCCTCGGTAGATGTATATTTGATGTCCCTTGTGTCCTGACTTTAGAGTAATGATTTTTGTTCTGTGCTGGTAGTTATGAGATACCAGTTGCTATCACTGTTGGTCCCTCTCATCTGTTATGGAGAGCAGGGCCCACCCCCACCCTTGCTCTCCTGGTCTCCTACTTACTACTTTGTGAAACACGAATACTCTAACAGTGTAACCGTTTATAAAGGCAAGTAGCTGCCTCCCTCGTTGGCCTGAAGCTCTTCTTACTACATGCCACTTTTTGTCTTTGTTTCTTTGCCTTTAAGGACGTCTGTCATTCATCCGAATGAAGGTCCTTGGGGTAGGACCTCGATAACTGCTTTGTTAACTGGGGAAGTGCACAAGCTACTTTGAAACCCGCAAGGCTCTCAGAAATGGAAGGTGGTCACTTTTACACCCTTCTCCCAACATAACATACATTAAATCTTCAGCCTTCAGCCTCTGTCTTCATCCCCGTGGGTGTGATTGTCAACCACCCTGGTCTGGAATGTCCAAAGGGCTTTCGCATCTTGACTCCTAGTTCTGGGCACTCTCGAGAACTCGGTTGTGCCTCTGTAGTGAGTATGTTCTTATGACTGGAGCCTTCCACCTGTCAGGCACCCTGGCACCCTGTGCCATCTTGAGCTTTCATCTCTTTTCTTCTCACAGGTTTGAACCAGTCAAATCTATGGAATGTTTGTTTTCTCAAGAAAAAGAGCCCCCCCCCTTCAAGCCATTGTCACTTGGAGCCTTAAAAACCTCCCATCATTAATTCACAGTGCTAAAATTTAGGAGTGTCTGGGGCTTAAGGCAAGCTATATTGAATTAAATGTGTAGGGCACTTTAAGACAGCATTTGATTGTACATTTAAAATAGGGAATGCAAATTGAAACTCCTCCTGGGTACTTTAAATCATGCATTATATGTGCAGTATTTTCAATTAGCTACGGAAAAGAATTCCTCACTACAGCTCTCTTTTTACAGCTGGGAATTGCCCAGAGAGCACAATTGACTATTTTATATAGGTAAGATTTGCTTAAATGACTTGGAGGGCATTTGCAATTGAACCAATAATTGAAACTATTGTTGCAGAGTGGCAGGTAGAACTAGGAAGTCATTCTGCATTCCAGAGGGGGTGCCGTGAGCTCAGTAGTGCCTTAGTTAGAGTGGGCTCCATGGGGATTCATGGCAGCGAGACTTGGTCCTTCATATTTCAAACTTAGCTTTCGCCCCACCGCAGAGAGAAGCATGATTGGCTGTGAGGTGGTGCTTTCACCAGAAACTTCCAGCTCTGCAGTGTTGTCCATTCTCTCTCTCTCTTTCTCTTCCTCCCTCCCTCCCTCCCTCCCTCCCTCCTTTTTTTCCTTCTTTTTACTTTTTTTATGTGCCAAACACAAATTAAAAGTCAGATGGGATAAAAGGAATGGAGTCCTGCCCCATTCCTTCCCATTGTTCATTATCTCACTTCAGACACCACCTAGAATATTGAATCTGTCAGAGTGGTCTAACCCACGCCTTCATGGTTGTTCCATAGGCTTGGCTGGGAGTGGGGTGGGGCATAACGAATACTCCTACTGAAATAAATGATTGTTCAGCCACACTGTATTGAAACCCATCATTATTCTGCTTCAAACGACAAATATAGGTTAATTAGGCATTTTGTGCCCAGAATGGGAATGCTGGCCATTTATTCCAAATTTTTTAATAGTGGTCATTCAGGGTCATTCTTCCCTCTGTCTTCCAGGGAAGTCTGATCATATCTCCAGGCATGTGGTTGTCACAGCTGGGTGGAAGATGCAGCAAGCATCCCCTGGGTAATGCCTACAGATGCTGTGTAACAGCCCCTTCCAACCAAGACTCATCCAGTCCAGCCCGTGAAAGTGCCAAGCACTTTTCAGCTGTGTTAGACTGTGTGAAATGGCCCATGGTGCGCCTTTGTATTAAGTTGGTCTTCAGAGGCCTGGCTACTTCTTTAATGCCTTGTTTATATAGTGAACCCCTGGGTATCCATGTGCCATCCTGGATGCTAGGGTACAGTGATGGACAGGGCAGATGAGGAACCAAGGGGAAACAACATGATGTATCTTTCATTTGAGAAGAACTTTCTCGTGGAAACCAAATGCTGAAAAGAAAGCAGCAGGTTCGGTATATCTGGAAGAGGAAAGTTTGGTCCTGGCCAGATAGGGACCTATAGGCTGCAGGAAGGACTTACCGTTGCTAACTAGAATGTTAAAGAGCCACTGGATAGGTTGGCGCAGGTCCTTTGCAAAAGGTCATGGTCAGCTTTCCTTCTCTCCGCAGGCAGAGAGCAGTGTGGGTGGTATCTCAGGTAAGGAACTCAGTGCTGCCTTCCAGAGAACTTGGTGACTTAGACTGGGGACTAGGAGATGGAGATACTATCTGAGATGCGTTCAAGAGGCAGAATGAATTTGTTGATGATTCTAATGGGATAAAGGAAAAGATAGTTCCCAGGCTTTTGGCTTGAATTCTTGGATGGGAAGTAGGTGGTGGGTGGTACCAAATATTAAGATCTGGCAAATACTAGCAAGTTTAGTGGTTAGGACTAGCAAGTTTAGTAGTTAAAACTAGCAAGTTTAGTAGTTAAAACTAGCAAGTTTAGTGGTTAGGACTAGCCACCTCCCTTCCTAGTATCTCCATGAAAGTTGCTGAGGGAATATCTGTATCAGAAACACTGTGTTTTGGGGTCCACTTACAAACACTTCTCTTCCAGATTGCCCGTTTTCTGGGGTCACCCTAATAGGCTCTATAATACGGTGTCACATTATTTGTAAGTGGTCTCTTTGGGTAGTTGTCCAGCATTTCTTGTTCCATGTTATTCTACCCCATCTAAATAAACAAACAGTTCTGAGAGACAGCTTAAAATCCAGATGGCTACCGTTAAATCTGATGACCTCATGACCACTGAGACAGGGTTTGTCTGGTTGCCACACACCAAAACCTTCAACGTGGCTTGAGTCACGTTTCAACTGAAACAGGCACCCTGTTTCAATTTCGGCCTGATAGGAAAACACTCTGTATTCATGAGCTTGGCAGCCTGACGCCCTTTTCCCAAGCTGACGTGGTGCTCCATGGTCGTTTCTAACCCTGTCGTGGGGACTGTTGATGGAGCAGTACAGCCTGCTGCTGCTGCCCTGGGAAAGACAAAGGCCTGTACATTATCTTCGCTAGAGATCTGTACCCAGACACAGAGATCCCTTTCTGTCACACCCTAGGCCTTTGCAGCCTTTACACTGAAGAAATATAGGAAATGGGTCAGCAATGGAAGAGAAAGACAAGCAACTAAATAGGGCACCTTCGTTTTGTTTTCAGGAGTCAGTTTGAGTCTTTTGTACTTGAAGTTAAGGTTAAGGTGGTCTGTAGTGGAGACCCTCAGAGAATGAGATCATCATTATCTCTGCCTACGATAGTTATGGTTATACACAGTAGTGATGGCAGAAGCCAGCATTGATAGAGGCCTTCAGAACTGGTCTAAGCTGGAGAGATGGATCAGCAGTTAAGTGGGCAGGCTGCTCTTCCAGAAAACCCGATTCGATTCCCAGCACCCAAACAGCGGCTCACAACCAGCTGTAACTCCAGTGAGAGAGGATCCCGTGCCTTTTTTTTTGGCCTCTGAGGGTACCTGGTACCCAAGTACAAGGGGTAGTGGAGGAAGATGGACACAGGTGTGAGGGAGTCTTCAGCTGCTTTCTAGTTTGGGCTCTGGTGGGTGTTGCCCGTGAGTTGGGTGTTCAGCAGGGTTTCCCACTCCAGGGTCACACATGCCTTGCAAAGACTGCAAAGAGATGATGGCGTGAAAAGAGAAGAAACAAAACCATCAAAGGCATTTTACCCTCCAGGCTGTCTTAATGAATGACTTTCTGACCTCTTTCCCTGCTCCTTGGACTCTATGTACAGCTCATTCTCCAGTCTCCACTGGGGAGGGCGGGGCTTTTCTCAGACTGCTACAGATGCTCTCTGTGTGGGTGTGCCTGGCTTCCTCTGGTGTGTAGCCTACTTACTTTCGGAGCGTTTATACCAAAGATAAGTAAAAAATGAATTAAAGTATTGCCTCAGTGGCATGATGGTTTGATTAAAGTCTTCTTCTCTAAAGCAGGGCCTGCCAGCCTCTCTGTTCTGTTGACACATTGGACTGTGTAGTTCCTCATCATTGGGAGCTTTTTGTGACACCCTGTGTCCCTGGTTTCTTCTCGGGATGCCACAGCTCTTTCCTCCTCACCTTTACATGTTTCTAAAGAACACAAATGTCTTTAGAGATGATGTCAAAGGGTCCCAGACCACTTAGTTGAAAACCCTGAGGGGAGATGCTTATGATCCCGATTTGATCAGCGATTTGATAACCCTGTTACCCTGTTGAAACAGCGGACACACCTCCTCAGTGCTTTTAGCACATGCTCATAAAAAGTGCTCACACGCGGGCAGGGTTCTCTTCTGGCTGCACAGCTGCAAGCCCAGGGCACTGCCTTTTGCCTTAGTATTCGTGGAATAGAGGAGTGGATGGCTGTGCTTAATATCTAAAAATTCTGAATACTACCTGGCTTTAGGGGAGCCAAAAGGCTTCAGCTTGTGAAATTGAGCGCTAGCAGTCTGAATCCCTCTCTGTGTGGTCGAATGTGGGTTTCCCTGCCCACCAACCCCACTGGCTGAAATAGGAGCACAGGGGCCTTCAGGTTCCTGCCTGATTAAAGCCCACATCCTCTGTTGGCGCTGTCAAAGCTGGGCCTCATGGCTCAGAGTAAGCCTCTCTGTGACATCTTTGTGGGGCTCGGATGTCCCCTACCAGTTTACTGGTTTGCTAAAGAAGGCTTCCCTCCCCATGAAGTTAGAGCCCCCCCCATAGATACACACACACACACACACGGGGGGGGGGAGTTTCACTTTTTAGAGTAAGTTGACATGGGTCATCTTGAGACCTAATTCAGAACTTATTTGCCGAGTAGTCTGGCTTTCCTGGCTAGACAGACAGGTCCCCTCAGCTGGAAGAGGGACTAGAGTTGGGGTGGGGCCCAGAGTTGCTTTGCTCAGCGCGTCCTGGAAAGAAATGGTTCCGAGAATGCCAGGGAGTAAGTACGGAGGTGCGTGTGAACGGGAAGGATCTCTCTGCGCCTGGCAGTTCCATTTCCCCCGAACATGAATGATAGAGCGGCTTTGGCTTAAGGAAAACAAGCAGCCATGGGGAGAGAGCTGACTGCCGGTGGGAAGGAGGACAGCCCAAGGGCAGAGGATGGGATGCCATTCGGCTCCCCGCTGCTGCTCTTCGGAAGGTTTAGGGAAATAGCTGCCCAGTGACTCAGCCTGGTATTACCATCGCCCCATGCTTCCTGCAGGAAGCAGCAGCTCATTAGAATGTCTCCATCCCTGCTTCCGGCCTCAGAGTGTCTTCCTCGGGCTGTGGCAGACTGGGGTTGACACATTGAACTAGCCAGCAGGCTGAAGGTATAATTGTTGGTCATACGCCTTCCCTTCTAGGATGCACAGAAATAATTGGCTGGATTCCTTCCTCTTCCACACAGGCAAGTTTCAGGTTTAAAAAAAAAAAAAAAAAAAAAACAGGGAGAATCATGCAAATTGGTGTCAACATTGCTGTAGCTTTGGCTGTCACTCAAAAGGAAGGGAAGTCAGTGACATTGTGGTGTGACCTGCGCAGAGGAGGAGTGTGTGTTCTTCTGTGTATCAGAGCATAGGTTTTCATGGAGACCTGAGGCATGAGGTACAGGAGCTGACCCACACCCTGAGGCCTGAGGCAAGGAGCCAACCCACACCCTGAAGTATGAGGTCCGGGAGCATACCCTGAGAGGCACCCATAAGGTGCTGTATCCCTAGGCTCCACCCACTTAGGGAGCACCACTTACCCAAGTAGTGTGACAACCAGAAATGTCCCCTGGGGACAGAGTTGCCCTCACTCTGGACGAAAGCCACCTCCCTAGAGTAACAAACACTGTGTGCAGTTTGGCACTCTTGAAGGCTGTGGTCACTTGTTTGCTCCGAGTGTTTGTCGAGTTAAACCCAGGTAGGGGAACACAGTGTTTCTTTACCTTCTCCTTCATGGGCCTTTAAACTCCACCAAGGGGAGCGCTGTGGCATGTTAGCCAAGCGCACAAGCTCTCAGTCTCAACTCTCTGCCATGTATGAGCTGCGTAATATAGAAACAACTAATGCCTCCTTATGTGGAGGATTAAATTGCATTTTCAATGTAAAATGTGGTGTCTGGCATTGAGTAGATGCCATGTTTGTTTAATCTGCTGTAGCGAAATATCATTGACTGATGAGCTTATTAATGACCGGAATTTATTTCTCGCCGTTCTAGAGTCAGGGAAGTCTATGATTAAGACACTGGCATATGCAGTGGCTGTCAAGGGCTTGCTTTCTGTTTGCACGTGGTACAAACAGTTGTTTCTAGTTGTTTCTTCATGCATTAAGCGGGACTAGCCATCTCTGAGGTCCCCTTGAGAATGACACTCATACCATCGTGAAACCCCTCCCTCAAGAACTAGTCATCTCTCAAAGATATGATTTTTGTTATTATTATCATTATTATTGAGACAGAGTCCCACTGTATGTCCCCGGTTGGCTTGGAATTCACTATGTAGACGAAGCTGGCCTTGAGCTCGTAGGGATGTGTCTGCCTCAGGAGTGCTGGTACTAAAGGCACGTGTGCATCACCATGTCTAGCAAGAGCCACTTTCTGATAGCATCACCTTGCAGGCTAGAATTTCAGTAAGGGAATTCCTGGAGGATACATGTCCTCAGACTGCAGCAGTGTGTTTCCAGTTAATGACGGCTATTATTCCCAACCACTTAAGGGTGTAGTCCATAGATTTTAAGCAAGTTAGAATTGAGGGAGAAGGATTTAATTGCTGCTGGCACATAGACCAGAAATGCAACAATTAACTTCCATTGAATTAACAATTTGTTTCATAAACATGTATTGAATTCCTTCCATAACCTAGGCACTGTGCTAAATGCCTGGCATAAAATATTAATTAATAATTACCTCTCTCTTTCAATGTCTGTTATGAAAGTGTAGAGACGTAGATCATGTTGCCCATCAGAATAGAGCCTTCTCTATTGATTGACAGAAGACCATGTGTGTAAGAAAGCAGCTTACTGTGTTATGTGTCCACATTTCTCTCTTTCCAGTGGCTACCACTTTATTACAGTTTTTCATGGTCTTCTGGTGCCTGCGCTCTGCAGCTTTCTCTGCTCCCTTTCCACCCAGCTTTCGCCTTTCAGCTGATGTCGACTCCATGCTCCTGTCATTGTGTGTTTTTATAAGCAGAAAAAAAGATTGTGTTCTAAGTGTGGCGTTTCATTTCTGAAGCTCTGCAAATTACATATGCTGCGGAGCATGAACCCGTCACCAGAAACAGTTGTCTAACAGTAGCTCGGTGGTGTCCTTCAGTCTTTTTGCCCATGAGTTATAATTTTTGCATAGTTGATTATATCATCAATGGTCTTGTTGTCAATTAAAGTATATCTTTTCCAACCTAGGGAAGCTGAGGCACAGGATTGAGCATGTTTGAGTCCAGCTCGGGTTATATAGCGAAAGTGTTTCGGCAACAAAAAGAAATTATCCATAATTGATTATCCTGATTATCCAGAATCAATGACTGATCCATTACTGCTTGGTTCTCATAACAGCGAGTGACACTATTGGGTGGGTGCCATTAACTATTATTCAGTGTTGGGTGACATACGTTGTGTGTGTTCTCCCAGAAGCAGCAAAGCGATTGGGTAAGGAAGCCCTTCTAGGCAAACCTAGCAGGGGAATGGGAAGAGAGGGTCTTATTAAAGGAAGAAGCTAAGCGAGAGATGCTATCCGGGCCAAGTCCCACTCCAGAGCTCATGGGCCTACTGGAGAGTCATTTACAGCGAGACCAGGAGTCAATGGCCATTAGCCTTCTGGGAGGAAATAGTGTCTGTAAACACTTAAGGCCCAGGAAGAAAAGTGGGCTTTGCTTCCCACTGGCACTGGTCCAAAGGTAGCAGGTGCAAACAGTTAGCGAGGGCGCGCACAGAAGCTGGAGGGCAAGTATGCTGAGCTGCTAAAAGGCTGCCCGCGGTGCCGCTTCCATTGGAGATTTAGATTGCAATTAAAATAGCCAGTTTAGCTACTTACTGCAATGATTTTGCTTCTGGAAATAAATAATCACTTTTGGGCACAGATCTTCTTTTATTCTCTTACAGTTAATTGATAAAGGGAGTGTGTTGTTTGTCACGTATATGCTTTTTTCTTAAAAAAAAAATATCTTTATTCCAGATTGGTTTTCAGAAATATTTTTTAAATCCATTTGTTGTTATAACTTTTGGCCTTCATAGTTTGCCTCAGTCAGCATCAATTTTAAGAGCACTGAGCTCTCATCAATAAGTAGAGGACCCAGAGACAGCCTCAGTGTTATTGCAAAAGATGCTTGAAGTTATGGTCTGGCTTTGAGTTTAGATTGTATGAACAATATCTCAATGGGAGATAAAAGAATCACAAATGTATTTTAGGCTCAGAGAGTAAAGGCACTTGCCACCAAGTCTCATGACCTGAGCACATGCCAGAAGAAACAAACTGATTCCCGTAAATTGCCCTCTGGTCTCCATGTGTGTATCATGGCACAGATAATTAAAATGTAAAAATAGTTTTAAAAATTTATCTTAATTATGATACAATTAAAAACAATTTACTTTTTTATTAAAGCGTTTGTGAATCTATGGCTATTTTGTATTCCCCAAAGTACAATATTTGTTGCATCTATTTTTTAATGCAATAAAATTATTTCTCTGTTTTTAAGAAACCCTGTCTTGAAAAATAAAAAAGGTGGGGGGGGGAGCCACGGGTGAATACCATTGCAGTGCTGGAGACCTCTCTTGGTTGCTGGGTTAGGAAGTTCCTCATCTGAAGCGTTGTACACTGGAAGGCGTTGCCCCTTACCACTCTGGTTCTTGTTTAATCATCTAAGGAAACTGTGAAGGCACACGTGGAAGTAGTAGAGGAGAGAGCAAGCTCAGTGAAGAGGGTCACTCACTCTGCGTCTCCTGGTGAGTGGGTGGTGGGAGTTAGATTTGAACCTTAAGAAAATTGTGTCTGAAACCTTGAAGAAAGTAGGAGGAAAAAATGTTCCTTATCTTGTATTTTTGGAAGTAGTAGACAGCTAACAAATCCCCACTGTCTTCTTCTTTAGCCTACCACCTGCCCCAAGAAAAATTTCAGTATGAAAAATATATGGGTAAAAGGCAGTGGGGTACCAGAGTACACTTACAAATAAACATATTCTTTTTCCTTTTAGCCATTGCTGCCGTAAGTTTCTATGGTTGAAAATGTCTTTCCTAAGACATTTTAGGTTGTTTCTTGACCCAATTAATTAGTGTCATATATATCAAACATATATGTAAACCTTTTGGATTCAGGTAAAAAAAAATATGAAGAACTTGAGAGAATTTAAGTTTCTTGGCAGTAACCCGGAAAAGCATTTTAAAGCCACGGCAGCTCCAGATGCCCTCTCTTGTTTGTTCCTCCCTAAGTTATAAAGATGCTGACCCCGAGGACGGTGACATACTTATCAGATGCAAATCTTCACGTGTCCTAGCTTGCTTGATCTTCTGCTTTAGTTATCTTAAGGAAATGTGCTCTTATTTGGAAAACAAGGACAGCCCGAGGGACGTAATTTCAGGAATGGCTTGCAAAGGTTTCAAAATGTAGTCTTCTGGCTTCTGTATTTAAGGCCAGCCTCTTCTTGGCTTCCTAATCTTCATGCCAGTTACTTGTGGATGAACCCTTACCACGGCTTTGCAGAGATCCTTAAGTCTTCATAGACCAACTCCTGAAGGGTGTCTGGAAGGCTGTTGTGAAAGGCTCTTGAAGAGTTGGAAACTTTCTTTGCTGGCAAAGATGTTGGCGGGAAATCTTTGGCCTGACAGTTGAGCGTTGCAGACCTGTGTAAAGAGTTTTCATTTATCCTTTGAGAAGCTAAAGCCTCTCCTGAGAAGTCCTCAGTGAAAACTGTTGGGAGCTGCGGTCCTTCTCATGCAGTGTGATCTGCAGGTGTGTTCGGGCCAACCATGTCCCCTTTAGAAGAGTGGTAACAGGGGTAGATCAATGAGGGAGCATCTAGGTTTGAAGAAGAGGGACCTCAGAGCTTTCCCCATTGGCTGTCTGTTGGACTGGGAAGAAGTGATGGAGAGAAACTGGGGTGGAATGGGGGTGGGGTGTGACCTTCCTGCAATACTGTCCCTTGCACATTCCAGTTGCCTGGCATTATTGTGACTCCACTTTTTATGATAGGCACAATTCAAGAGACTCACTGATTTTTACACATTAGTAGTACACTTTGACCAGTCTTACCAATTTTTAATGTCAGCTGACTACCCCGTTTTGGCCTCGTCTAATGAGCTTCTGTGGCTTTCTTGGCCCTGGGAGGCAAGGCAATTTCTGTGCAGGCAATCCACCTTCTAAGATTCTATACACCCCAGAGAATGACATAAATAAATGTGGGTTCTTCAGTATCTCCATCTTCCAGTATTGCTTCAGTTTACTTGGGATTCATGAGATGGGGGTGTCCAGATGCAATCTGTAAATAGTGTTTCATTCTAAAAGGGATCAGAAGTGACTGGCTGTACTTGGGACAGGAAATGTACAGATGAACCTAAGGACATCTTGTCAAATCAGAAGCCAAGGAAGCCAAGGACACTACATGACCCAATTGAATGTTTCAAGAATCAGTTTTGAAACAACTTAATTTGAGTCTCCAACAAGAATAATATTTACAGTGGATCAAGCGTCTAGAAAACGTTGAAAACATGAGTTTGTAACAGCGGGAGAAGAAGCAGACACTGTGGAGATCTGAATTGTTTGATAAAGTCATTCTGAATTGACAACTGTCCTAGCATTTGTCCACCTTTCCCACACACACTGAAGCCCAGGGCAGTCCGCCAGGGAGGCTTTCTTGTCTCTACAGCCCTACTCATGAGTGCAGAAAACTTAGTTATAAGAGCACCTACCATTTTGGAACTCCTAATTAAAAGGAAAAGAAAAAGGTACCTGGGCACTGATCACAGCGTGAAAACAGAACAGTTGACCAGCCTCCTGAGCCTAACGCCTTGGACAAGACTGTAACAAAACAGTCTGGACCTGAAGACTGAATCCGTTGCCTTGCTTAGCTTCTAGATCACGGTTGCTAATAACCTTCCAGGTAGTAAGTTTTCTTTTCTTCAGGTTAGACTGTCTGTTGTCAACTCTCTTGTTCCAGTTCTACCAACTTCACATAAGACAGAGGAACACAGTTTTCAAATTCCAGTGGGTATTAGGACCACAGTTAAAAATAAAGCAACTTAAGATTTTTTTTTGTTGTTGTTGTTGTTCTAAAAAAGCAAGAGGGTTATCAACTTGTGATGTCTGGAGATCTTGAATCAAATAAAATTGTCCTTGTAACACAAGACAATGAGGACAGTGTGAACACTGGGTAATTAGCATTTGAAGGAGTTACTGATTTTGCTAAGTGATAAAGATATTGGGGGTCTATTTCCTACCTGGGGCGTGGGGGTACATATTAGAATGGTCCTGAATGCTTCTCTATGATGTCTGTAGTTTGCTTCAGAATAATCTTTAGCTTGCAAGAGATAAGCCACGAAATGATCATTTCTAAATGTAGAATACTATGGACATACATTTTTCTATATATTTTATGTATATTTGAATATATGAGGCAATGTGTATACATAAACCTATATGTGTGTACTCATATACACATTCCAACATATTTAGTGAGTGATGGAGGATAGATCCTTTCTTTAGATATTCTTAGGTTCTCCCAGAGCTGATGAGAAACCCTTGGCAAAGTCTCAAAGCCTATAGACTTCTATTGGATTCTTTTCACATGAAATTGTTTACATAGAGCTTGCTATGCTAAATAGAGTGTGTGGACATTGAAATTATTGTCTGCTTGTGCTGAGGACAAAGGTATATTTTATATAAAAATAGTTAAATAGAAAATTAGAAATATCTCACTTTCTGCTATATAGTAAATCAGCCATGAGTCAGTCCAGGGGTCTGTTTGCAAGTCCGTAAGCAGCCCAGGCGAGTGATGGAACAGCAGCTTCTCAGGCAGTGGGCAGAGAGCTGCAGAAATCACGGCACGTGAACAGCCCCCACGGGGCCACACTGGAGTGGGACGTTTGTGGTGGGAGCGGCGGCCCGACAGTGCCAGTGCGTCTCCGTTTTCCCATTTCCTGGGAGGAGTAGCTCCAGATCCAGACTCGTATGCGCCATCTCCGGAACTTTAGTTTCCTAAAGTATTTTCAGAACACTGTGTTCCAAATCAAACCCTGAACCAGTGGGATCAGGCCCTCGCTCCTGCCTCTGATTTAGTGCATGCCCGTGGTGAGGCACTGAATAGACCCCGTACACTCCAGGACTCTAGCGGCCCCTGGCTTTGAGCTTCCTGTCTGGTGGGAAGGGAGTGGGACAGTTTAAAAACAAGCCAAATGCACGGTGCAGAGAGGAGAAGTTTAGGGGTGGGGGCTCTGGTGGTCACTAAATGTACAGTAGAGGGAAAAAAAAGCACAGGAAAGACCATCAACAGAAAACAGTTCTGAAAGCGGAGACCTGGGAAACTTTGTAGGCTAAGGGCTTCCGTAGCCCACCAGTGAAGGACATTTATTTGTTTGTTTGTTTGTTTGTTTGTTTGTTTGTTTTTGAGGTCAAGAGAGTGTCCTGATCAATCAGGAGGAAATAGGTTGTAAGCTGCTATTGAAAGTCCGACAGGGAAATTTGCCTATGTGGAAGCCGCTGAGTCTGTGGCACGTGTTTCACGTCCGCCATCGGCAAGTGACACATTTTCAAGTATGCATTTTGAATCTGGCATTTGCAGAACCAGCAGCCCGTTATTTACTGCACTAAACCGTGCTTACCGCTCAGAGCAGGGCCCAATTACTTCGGGAGCATTCCCCTTGCCGGAAAGTGAAAAGGCTCTGAGTAGGAGAAAGCCAGCATTTGGAAGGCTGTGCCAGTGGCAGTAGCTTTATGGGTAGGCTTATGAGCTCCCTCAATGATGGCCTAAAGCACATGAATTGCTTTTTATTGTTGCAGAAACATTATTCAAGAAATTGAAACACTCAAACAGATTTATGAACTGCTGTATCCACGCTACCCAATACATTTGGGCCAAATACTTATTCTTCCTCTCATACCCAAGTTTGAAGAGTGATTTCTTTTAAAAATGAAAATAAACGGAAAGTTGCTATATTCTTTCCATTGCAGGGTTCTGCTTGCCCTGAAAATGAAGCATTTTAAAAACAACCATACTTCTAAAATAGGTTCTGTAGAGGTATGAGTATATTTCATTATTAGGACTTACTCAAGACTGAAGTGATTTATAGATTCACCCTTACCCCAGGCTCATAAGCTTATTCTTAGACATGAGTACAAGCCCGGTGAGTTTTGATTTGAGAGCATTTAGCCAAGCAGAAGTTATGCCCAGAACATCCATCAAAAATTGCCCTGATTCCAAGTTCCACACAGCCCTGAGACTGCCCAGTGTGCTTTTCTGAAACCGAACATGGACATCTCTCAAAAACTGGGCAAAGAAACCAAGAAAAACACTCCCACTATAGTGGAACTGTTCTTTCAGAGGAAAAAAATTACAACTGAGCATAATTCTGGTAACTAAAGTAACTTTGTTTGTGAGACTGTCCATGCTGATGTCTTGATATTAGGACTGATAGAAAGTTTACACTTATTTGCCTTCCTCAAAACACAGTCTCTCTCTCTCTCTCTCTCTCTCTCTCTCTCTCTCTCTCTCTCTCTCTTTCTCTCTCCTCCCCCGCCCAAGGACCTTAGAGCTATCTGTGGCAAAACCAACATGATATCTTTTTGTGCCTTTTGATTGCAGCGTTTCTTAGGAATCATTAACTGAAATTGATGGGGTTGGTTCTTACAAAGGTTCTCCACATTTGTGTGTGTGTGTAGTATGTTAAATTTCATAAAAGAAATACATTCCCTGAGGGAGAAAGGGAAAATGGGAAATCAAAGCTCCCTCAGAAGAGGAGCGAGCTGAGCTCCATGGTCAGGCCTTGGAAGTCCTCCAAGGTCCAATGGGCTCCAGGAAACTCAGGCCATTGTCGTGGTATTAGAGCCAGTCCAAGGTGCCAAAGTCAAAATAGGCCACTGCTGACCGTAGCAGAGGCCCACGTGGGAGCGTATGTAGGTCACTTACACCTTTTGAATTTAGACGGGCTGAATTTAGACAGTTATTGTATAATTAAGCTCTAGAGAAACCCCGGATGTTCTGAATTTTTAGAAGAATTTTACCTGTCTTGCAGTGGGTAAGAACATTCAACATATGCTTGAACCGTGTGTCCTTAGTGGCTCATTGTACATGGACAGCCAGGTGGGGAATTCTGTTTGTACTGACACTCCTTGACCAGCCGGGATGCTGGCATTTTCTTGGATCAGTTTTGGAGTTCACTGTGACACTCAGGGCTAAACACAAGCATTTCCTCAACCACATTCAATAAGCTCTAGTTTGATGGAATGAAAAATAATAAAATTAGAAATTAATCCTAGTAAACCCTTGGGCTTAATCCCAGAAGTGTTTTCTGAGTATCAGCCATGCATGACTTAGTGTGGGAAGTTCCCAAACCAGGGAAGGGAAGGCAGGAAGACGTGTTTTACCCAGCCCTTCCCACACTCTTTCTTTTCCCTTGTGGCCACTGACTTCCTCTCACTCCAGGTAACCTGTCTCTCCAAATGCTTCCCTCCGTAACCTCCCATCAGTGCAAGGGGGTTCAGAGGGCTCCACGGGAAATCCGTGCCTCATGAAACCTCAGCCCTCTAAAGCAGGGATCAAATGAGTAACCTCACAAATTCTGCCTTTGTTTTTGCGTACTGCTGCTGTTGAGTGCTCACTTAATGGAAGTGTTTGCTTTCCGATAAATACTTGTAAACTCCCACCTCTTGTAGCCAAAGAAAGCGCAGTCAGGGGCAATCAAGTCCTGGAGCATGTTTAAAGCCGATGGCTGTAATTGACACGCTCGGCGTCAGCAATGAATGCATCCACACAGTTTATGGATTTACCAATTGTTCTGCCCTGTTACCACTTTAAAGCTACCACTGAAATTTGTTTTAATTAACAGCCCTGTACTTAAAAAAAAAAAAAAAGTTGGATGTGGTACATTAAAAGAGTCAAGTCTGTGTGGTTATAAGAAAATCCCAATAACCTGAATCCTTTCCTCTGTTTAAAACCCTACAAGTAGTCTCTTGTGACCCATGCTTTCTGTCTCCCTTGGCCTCTATCACACAGCCTGCCTGTTCTTCCCCAGTCCCTTTGTCCTGCTGTTCCGTTGCTTAGCATGCTCTTCCTGCATCCCTGCATAGCTGGGTTTTTTCTCAGTTTTCAGTTGTCCTCATCTGTGTCCCTGCCACAGAGATAGCATTCCCTCTGACACGACCCCACCCCCAACCCCATAGCCCTTCATTCACCCACATTGCTTCGCGTTATGATTCTGGCTTTTATTCTTCTCTGAAGTTATCTAATAGCTTGCTGGTTTATTTTCTCCGTGTCTCTCTAGAAAGACATTATGAGAGGGCTAGGGTCACACCCATCTGGTTTACAGTTGTCTGTCTGACACTTAACAAAAGGGCTTGGCACATGGAAGACCCTTGGAAATAATGCTTACATGACTGACAGAGTTGCAAGAGTTAAATATTGACTTTCGCCTAGTGCCTGGTGCGTACTAAGGACCCAGCTGATAGAAATTCACTGCGTTCCAACCCTGTTTGTCCAAGCCCCATGCGTGTGAGGCTCCGCACAGGATTCCGTTATCATGAGTGCAAGAAATCGGATGGAGTTCAGAGTTTTCATCCCTTTGTGTTCATGAAAGAGTGATATATTTCTGTTTTTTTTTTTTTTTCTTTTAGGCTGTCCTTGTTGGAAGGCACCATGAATTGGCATTTTCCCTTCTTCGTCTTGACCACAGTGACTTTGTCTTCTGTGTACTCCCAGTTCAACTCTCTGTCTCTGGAGGAACTAGGCTCTGACACGGGGATCCAGGTTTTCAATCAGATCATCAAGTCACGGCCTCAGGAAAACATTGTTGTCTCCCCACATGGGATCGCATCCATCCTGGGCATGCTGCAGCTGGGGGCTGATGGCAGGACGAAGAAGCAGCTCACGACGGTGATGAGATACAGCGTAAATGGTTCGTGTGCACTCCCTCCCTCCATTCATGACGCCTCGCTGTCAGTCAGCCCTGAATGTGGAGGGTCACGGCTTGGTCTCTGCGTAATCTGAGACGTGGAAGAGCCCAGGGAAGCCATGCAGTGCCATCTGGAGCATAGGGCTAGGGTCTTCTAAAGGAAAGTTGACACCCCCAAAGTTAGGAACTGCACCCCTGTTGCTGTTGGGTTTGTGTTACTCTGTCTATCAGCACTACTGTTTTCTCCTAAGGGAAATCTTTTGTGGTCTAAGTAAGCATCCTTGTAAAGCATGTCCACACTAGAGACTGGCAGTGGGGGAGCTTTATGATGGTGACAGGCTGATGATTACTGCTGAAAGTGCACAGAACTGCTAACATACACATGTGCATGTGCACCAAGCATGCATGAAAGATGGGTTGTCAGAATGAGTTCTAGAGACCGTGCTTGATGCCAGTTTCCCAACATGGTCATCATGCCCTTGGAGAAAACTGCACGAAGGCCACAAGGCATGCCCCTTTTCTCTTTTTGTTTTGACTTTTGAAAACTAACTTTTTTTGTGGGAGTAGCAAGCATGAGTTCATTTGCGTGCGGGTGCAGAAGAGTGTGGAGACTGGAAGTGCATGTTGGTGTTGTCCTCCATCCTGCTTCTTATTCTTTAAGATATAGTCTCTCACTGAACCTGAAGTTTAGCAATTTAAGAAGACGAGCTGAGCAGTGAGCCTTGGGGAACTACCTCCCTCCGCCCCCCAATGCTAGGATCATAGCTGTATACCACCACACTGGCAGCTTTTACATAGATAGCTAAGGATCAGAACTCAGATTCTCATGTGTATTTTACTGACTGAGCCACCTTCCCAGCCTACCCCATCTGCTGATTTGAAGCCACTTATAAATCTGAAGTAAGAAGCCAGTTGTCTTTTTAAAAAAATAAAATAAAATAAAATGGCCAGCCATGGCCAGCCGCTGGGCCTGAGAACCTACATGCTCTCGTCATCATAGCATTTGGGGAGTGAGCCAGGAGACCAGTCTGGCTGCATAGCAAGCCTGTGTCAAAGCAATGAACCTGGAGATGTAACCCCGTGCTGGGGGTGGGGGGCATGCTCACCATGTACAAAGCCATGTACAAATGGGTTTGATTGTTTCCACAAAAGGACAAACCAAAACAAAACAAACACAGGTAACAACAAATACAGGTAAGGGTTGGTGAGCAGGGCATAGTATTATTGGAAGAAAAGTTGGTTTTGAATCACCTGCTTAGCCGCAGGAACCCATGTCTATAGGCAGTGTTTCTCTGTAGTGGTAGGTCTCCCTTTCCACAACCGTAACAACTGAGGAAACAGGATTGTCTTTTCTTTGCTGCCCTGCACACTAAGTGTGAACAAGTTATGTTTTGTATAGAGGCGACAGTTACCTCATGGGAAGGTGGGGGAGCTTTCTCACCGCCTTCCTCCCTGCCTCTTCTGGCTGTGAGGTTCTAAGACTGCATTGGTTCCTATTGGCAAGCGAGCTGGATTAGCGGAGGAAGGATGCTTTTCCTTTCTCGCTGCTCCTGCTTCCTTTGGGTTTTCAGTGTGACCCTCATATGGGAGGATCAGGCGTTGGGAGCCCCATATGCCCAACGCTGTCCCCTGTTGACAGAGGGGTAAACTTGGCTTGGTTTTTTAGTTTGCCCACCTATTAGATGTGAGGAAAGGGTAGGTGAATTCCTGGATCACACTGTCCTGTCTCTAGCTGGGAAGTTCAGGGTTGTTGGTGATTTCTAGCGCCTTTGTGAGTCACTGCTTAGATTTACAGCCTTCCTTGTTGCCATCCAGACCCTGTCAGCCAGCATAGTTCCAAAATAGCAACTGGGATTGTGTCTTGTTGTTTTGGTTTGTTTTGGTTTGAATGCTGATCCACCACAGTTTTAGCTCGGCATCTTCATGATGTTGGCTGTTTGGCTACCCATCTACCCCTACCGTTTCTCCCTCCAGAATTGCCAGCAGTCCTGTGGAGAGTGTGATGTCAGGGTTCATGATATACTTATACATGCTGGGGGCCTTCGTTGGGGCTCAAACTCTGAGGATTCCTCCCAGTGATGTTCCCAGAGGAAGACACAAGATTGCTTGAGGAAGGGGGAGATGAGCTCCAATCTTTTCCCTCGAGAAGATTATTGATTCCTTTTATTCGTTGCTGAGGAAAAATATCCTGCCCCCCCCCCCAAAAAAAAGTCAACAAAGGCAGGATTTCTCTCAGTTCACAATTTGGAGGAAAGCACTGAGAGCAGGAGCCAGAGGCAGCTGGTCATGCTGTCTCCCCAGTCAGGCAATTAAAGAAAGAGAAACCTGGAGCCCGGGTCCCTTTCTCCTATTTTATTATGGCTGGACCCTGACTCAGGGAATGGTGCTTTCCGGGTGTAGGCTGCGTCTCACCACCTTAATTAACCCTGTCGGGAAACACCCTCACAGACATGCCCAGAGGGTTTTTGTGTGATGTTAGATCCTGCCATGTTGGCAATTGCTTATCACAACCAGGGACTGTACATCTGGAGGTAAGCAGAGTCATAGTGCCAGGGGTGGCACTTGGCCTGAGAGATGACTTTTGGCCTCCAAAGCCTGCTGTTCGCCATACAGTGGTTTCCTCCATAGCATGATGGTAAGGTGGGCCAAGGTTCCAATGCTCCACCCATGATGTAAAGCTCTCCTTGTGGATCGGGGGATGCCCCGGCCCCGGCATTCATGGAATCTGAGAAGATGCTCGTTCAGAATGACATCAGCCCTCAAGCGCTGCCAAGGTGACTCTGGAAGGATACTTTAGGACAATATGGTTTTGAAAAGACCTCAGGAGATTAGGGCAGTCCTGTGATTCAGCTCCCTGCGGAAAACCACCTCACATCCTCATGACATATTTTTTTCTCTTTCTTCATGCCCCCAAACTAAATGGAGCGTGAACAAATGGCTCATGTAAAATAAAGCTTATGTTGCCATAAAATTAATTTCTTTACTTTCCAAGCTCAATATCAAGTAAAAATCACAGTGTTCTGGTTGGCGGCGCATGGCAATTTGTTATAGTCATCCTAATGCTTATTTTATTCATCTTCTGTTCTTCAAATAGGAAAAAAAAATCACATTGTTGAATCCTTGGCAAGAAAGGAAATAGTGCTGAGACTATTAGGCAAGGACGTCTGGATGAGGAAGCT
Source organism: Alexandromys fortis (assembly GCF_014885135.2). Lineage (NCBI taxonomy): Eukaryota > Metazoa > Chordata > Mammalia > Rodentia > Cricetidae > Alexandromys > Alexandromys fortis. The sequence goes on from NW_026068002.1 coordinate 2,599,485, forward strand.
TCCTACGGTTCATTTCTTCCATGGCTGGCATTCCCAGAGTAGACCAGCATTCATGATGTCTACAAGGAGAACATCATAGTATACTTGGTACAGGGGCAATTGTCTCACAAGAAATTCTGTGGTTTAACACTAACCATGTGTCCAGCGACAGAGGCCCCTTACATGACAGATTTAATCTCTTGTGACTCCTGTCCTGCTTGTTCTTCTATGCCGTGGTACAGATGATCAGGTTTTTGAAGTGTGTGTGTGTGTGTGTGTGTGTGTGTGTGTGTGTGTGTGTGTGTTATGTCTGCTTGCACATATGAGTTTAAGAACACACATGTGCATCCATGTGAAGCTTATAAATTTCTTCCTTGATCGCTTCCAAACTTTAAACAGTCAGGCAGGGTCACTCTTGAACCCAAAGCTTTCCAAATTGGCTTATCTAGCCAGCCAGTTCTACTTAGGGACTCTCCTCTCTCCATCTCTTTCTGAGGGCTAGAATTGTACGCGGACTTCCACGTCTGCCCAGCATTTATGTGGGTACTCACGGGTTGCAGTGACCGTGACTCACTTGACCTGCTGAGCCATCTTCATGGAGCCTTGTTTTTTGAACAGCATCTTGCTTTATAGCCTGGGCTGTCTTTAGTTTTGATAATCCTTTTGCTTTAGCTTCTCATTTGATAATCATTTTGCTTTAGCCTCTCGACCTGGGATTACTGTTATCAGCCACTATGCCCAACAAGAATTTTTTAAAACATGTAAATTATCATGAAAATATTGCTGTGTTTTCTGATTTCTCCTTCAGGAGTTGGTAAAGTGCTGAAGAAGATCAACAAGGCTATAGTCTCCAAGAAGAATAAAGACATCGTGACCGTGGCCAATGCTGTGTTTGTCAAGAATGGCTTTCAAATGGAAGTGCCCTTTGCGGCCAGGAACAAAGAGGTGTTCCAGTGTGCGGTACAGAACGTGAACTTCCAGGACCCAGTCTCTGCCAGTGATTCCATCAATTTTTGGGTGAAAAACGAAACCAGGGGTGAGTGGCTCTCCTGTTCCATGTAGATGCACATTTTGTGAAGGAAAGGGTGGAGACTCAGATGCTCGCTTTAGTCTTCAAGGGCTCTGACCTACCTCTTTATTCTCCACGGGCCAGCTCTCAGTCTGCCTGCCTCCCCCTCTTCAGTCCGCCACTGCTCACTGTCTAGGGTTTTCCTCCTGCAGGATGGGCGGGTGGACGGCAGAAAAGAACACAGCCCTCCCCCTCTCTCCTTTCCTGCCATACCTAACCTTCAGAACCCATACCCATGGGTTTGCCGGGTTTCCTTGTTTATCTTGTCTGTTTTTGCACCCACTATTCCCTTGGCCTGGAACAGCCTTCTTAAGCTTTGGCTTTGTGTCTCCTGTGACCCCAGCCTCATCAGCCATTGCCCAGTGCCCCCCACTGGCTTTGTTTGGCCTGTGATTATACCGCTTTGAACCCCTCCATTATGGTATTTTTCAACATCACATAATGACTGCTTGTTTAGATGTCTCTTCTCATTAAATGGAGGAATTTTCTAGGGACAGTGTTTCAGACCTGCTGACTTGTAAGCCGGAAGTCCCGGAGACCTCCAGGAGGAGCTTGAGGCCTACCACAATGAAGTGAAGCTGTTCTGATTCCATTTCTGATAAAAAAAAAAAAAAATAACCTGACGAAAAGCAATTTAGGGAAGAAAGGGTTTATTTTAGCTCACAATACCAGATTCCAGCCCATCATTGCAGGGAAGTCCGGCCAGAGTTTAAAGCAAATAGTCACATCACGTCCACACTCATGCGCAAAGAAAAATAAACGCATGCTCACGCATGCTCAGTACTCAGCTAGCGGTCATACCTACCGCACAGCCTGGGTCTTGATGCATCAGTTAAAGACAGACCTTTCTTGATTCGTTCTTTCCAGGCGATTATAGGTTTAACAGTTTAACACTCACATATGCTAAGATTGGAAATGTGCTTGTGGAGTTAGTCATAAAAGAAGCAGGTAAACCCTGCCTTTGGGGAGAAGCTTCTCAGAACCTAGTCCCTGGTGCACCAGAACTGGGATTACCCAGGGACGTGTTCCCCTGACTTAATGGGGAAGAATTTCTGAGGGAGGCACCATAGCCCGCCATCCTACTTACACATGTGAAAAACGTGGTCACATAGAGGAGCCAGTGAAGAGGGGGAAGAAAGATGTGCAGGGAGTGGAGGAGAACAAGTAACTTTCTCAATTACTCTGCGATCTGGAGTCTTCGCCCCAAACCATGCTGCTGTTAGAAGAATAATAGTGCGTATGCCCAGGGCTGGTCTGAGGATGCTAGATCTTGTACGTCTGGTGGTAGCAGTTTGCAATGGATGAGCCTTGGTCCTGATGGTGGCTGTGTGACATCATGTCACTGTACTCTGTGGTCTTTACCCGTAAAAAGATAATGTTGCATCAGGTTGGTGTATCATCTTATGGAGTCCCTAACCGCCTGTGCTGGGAACCTCAAGCAGGGTTTTTCAATTCTGCGAGACCCAGCTCCTTCTGTAAGTTTGTTCATTTGCTTATTGGCAGTGCTCCTGATGGAGCACAGGGTTTTGCACCGTGCGAAACAAGCCCTCAACCAATTGGCTACATCCTTAGCCTTCAACTCCCTCCTTCCAGCTTGAAATGAAATTTGTAGATAGTATACATATAATTAGATGTATAATATCTAGGTTATATATCATGGATAATACTATATATATCCCCATTGCACACATAAACAAATTTTTATTAAAAATTAAGCAGTAATATAAGGGAAAACAAAAGGAATTTATAGTCGTGGTTTGGGTTCAAGTGCACGTGAATACATGACACATTTTTTTTTATTTTGATATTTCTGCCAGATTCTCAGGATAAGTGTGAACTGGCGATAGTAGACCAAGTCAGGTACGTTAAACCATGACACAAGGAACCACAAGCTGTCACCCTTGCTGATGCAATTTAAAAACAAAAACAAGGCATACCGACAGGAGACGTTTTATGTGTCTCATAGTTATAGAAACCCCAAACAGGCTGTTTCCCAGGCTTTTCTGTCATAACAACAAACAGGCCTATCTTTCACTTCTTGTCATTAGCAATTATCATGACGTAATTGAAATTCAGTGAACCCCATGGGGCTTAGGGAAGAGAGACTCCCAGCTTAGTTACTGCTGTCATCATTACCTGATGCAATTTTTCAAAATAATGGTGCAAAATTCCTGGTAAATTTCCAAACTTGTCTCAAAGCAAACAAAATAGAAATACTTAAAAGCAGGAGCTGAAAAGATGGCTTGGCGCTTAAGAGCACTTGCTGCTCTTGCAGAGGACCAGAGTTTAGTGCCCAGCAACATGTTGGATGGCTCACAACTGCCTCTGACTTCAGGTCCAGGGGAATTCAACAACTGTCAGCTACCACGGTTACCTACACTCGTGCGCATACCCAGAGACATTCACATATAGACATAGTTAAAAATAGTACATGTAAATCTTTTATTACTTTTTTAAGAGAGCCATTCTGCATTGTGTGGGACTATTTTGAGCACCACAGAACACGTGGCATGCCTGGCTACTGCCAGCTCAACCAAAACACACCCACAGCTCTGCAGACAAGCAGCCTCTGTCTGCAGACTGCTCAGCTCATCCCAGGAGAAGCATCTCCTGCAGAGAGAGCTATCGCCATGGTGCTTTGCTCACCCTGGGATAGGTCTGACTTGAAGGACTCTGCAGCCGCAGATTCTCCCTGCCCCAAAGGCTTCTCTCACCCTCCCATCACACACACCCAACCCATGCAGCAGCCTGGGATGCTTCCCAGCCTGTTACTAGCTATGTAGCCCCTGCTCACTTTGCTGCCACCACATACATGACCCAGAACCTGCAGGCTCCGTTACTTCTCAGCCTGCCACTTACGAGTTCTGTTCTGCTACTTATGAATCAGCTGTGTGACGACTTTGGTAAAACGTCTTGACCTCCCCCTCCCCCAGGCTCAGCTCCTGATTTGCAGAATGTTGGTGTATTAGTGATAACTGCCTGAACTACAGTTCCATGAAGGCTTTTTAAGGATGTGAGTGATAACCCAGGAAGCACTGAGTACAGGGCCTGGCCCTTCAGGAAGTGTGAGCTGTTTTCACAGTAGCTAGCTCAGTTAAGATGAAGTATCATGTATCCCAGGTTGGCGTTGAACTCACTATCTAGCAGAGGCTTGCCTTGAACTCTTGATTCTTCTGCTTCCATTTCCTGGGTTCCAGGATAACAGTCATAATATATCACTGCAAAATGATCTGAGGTTTCTTGTGCTTATTGAGCCCTGACTACGTTTCTGAGAAAGGGATGGTAAAATCCTTGCAGTGATGTATTGCATGCATGGTGCATTTGGGGGAGTCAGACTCATTCAACTTGGCTAGAATAAAAACCATCATGGTGGCTGCTGACACTAACCCTCAGACTCTGGAAAGTGAAGGACAAGGTGGGGAGGAGGGACAGGAGGTATGGGATACAACGGAAGAATGGATTCAGTTGAGTAATGTTCTCTACAAGGGGCAGAAGCAGCATCCAGAGCACCAGGCATTAGCTCCAAGGAGTGCTGTTGGAGGAGCCTGTTTGCAAGGCCAGCTTGCCAGGACCAGGCTTGGGTGGTGTTGGTGCCCCCTTGTGGAAGGAAGAGTACTGAAGAGACCACATGTCGAGTACCAGAAATGTCCCCTGGGCTATTTACCAGTTTCCAAGGTTTTCCTAGCCTAGTAGAACTCCTCTTTCTTGAGTTGAGTTTCATTCTAAGAGTCATGAAAGTCTCTGCTTAAATTAGCCATCTGGCCTCCATGGAAGCTGTTGGTTTTACTGTCACCATTTCAGATATCATACTATGTGTTGCTATATGTATGGATTAAAATCAAGCAAATTAAATTTTAATAGTGTTGGGCATAAGGAACTCCTATTTAATATACACATACACCTTATACCCCTCTCCTTTTTTTTTTTTTTTTTTTTTTTCGCTTTTTAAGACAGGGTTTCTCTGTGTAGCTCTGGCTATCCTGGAACTTGCTCTGTAGACCAGACTGGCCTCAAACTCACAGAGATCCACCTGCCTCTGCTTCCCAAGTGCTGGGATTAAAGGTGTGCACCACTGCAGCCCAGCCTACACCCCTACTTTTAAACCTTCTAAAACCAAGCAAAAAGGAACCCAGACATCAAGCTTGGGCGGCATTTGAAGGACTCCTCCAACACTCTGAACTGAGAAGAACTTGTTTGTTCCTCCACTTCTAACGTGAGATCCTGGCATACGCTCATCCTGGCACAAGAACATTTGCCTTTGAAGTCATTTCCTGCAGGCTAACCCCATTTCTTCTTGTCTCTGTACCCCTGGAGCCTAGCTTAATGCCCATCTCTTAAATGGGGACATGGTATTCAGTTTCAGTTCTTGGAGTCATCAGGAGACTTTTGATGAGCAAGGATTGGTTCCAGTGTCTCTGAAGTCTTAGAAGAAATGAAGTTTAGCTTTGACGTTTCACGGGCTGGGTTGTTTACTTTGATGGGAACTGCATGAACCTTTGCTTCAAACAAAGACAAGCAAAACTGGTTATCTCATGAACACCAAGGACACTTGTCGGCAGCCGCGTGACAATTGTCAGTGAAAACATCTAAAAGAATTCATAATTAAACATAGCTTATTCTAGATGCATAAAAATGTTCTAAAACAAGGGGCTTAGAGAACTAGTTATGATTTCTTGAGCTGAGGCTTGGTAAACTCTTAACTAACTAGTAACAGTCTTTTCTAGTCATTATTTTAATGTTTTTAGTTTTACTTGAAATTTTTTTATTTGAATGAGAAAAATTAGTAAAAAAAAAAAAAAAGTGTGCTTTTGAAATCCAATTGAGAGCCAGGCAGTGGTGGCATATGCCTTTAATCCCAGCACTTTGAAGGAGGCAGAGGCGGGTGAGGCAGATCTCTGTGAGTTCAAGGCCAACCTGAGCTACAAAGCGAGTTTCAGGACGGCCGGAGCTGTTACACGGAGAAACCCTGTCTTGGAAAACAAAAAACAAACAAACAAACAAAAAAGAAACCAATTAAGGAGCTGTTGATGTAGTTCAGCTGGTAGAATGATTGCTCAGTTCCGTTTCCCATGCCACTATGCTGGGCATGATGTCCCACACAGAAATCCCACCACCACTTGGGAGGTGGAGGCAGGAGAGTCAGAAGTGCGGTTATTCTCAGCTGCATAGAGAGTTTAGGCCACAGGAGATCAGAATATCTGATTTAAGTCTTTAAAAAAAAAAAAGATTTTTTTTTTCACTCTCGTCTCTGCCGCTAGCTGCTGTTTGCCCTCAGTGTGGTCTCCAGTGCTGATATTTTCCCTTGTTCTTGGACTTGACAGGCATGATTGACAACCTGCTTTCCCCAAATCTGATCGATGGCGCCCTCACCAGACTGGTCCTTGTCAATGCAGTGTATTTCAAGGGTTTGTGGAAATCCAGGTTTCAACCCGAGAGCACAAAGAAACGGACCTTCGTGGCAGGTGATGGAAAACCCTACCAGGTGCCCATGCTGGCCCAGCTCTCCGTGTTCCGTTCTGGTGAGTGCGTGTTGGGTGAGGTCTATTCTAGAATGTGCTGGAAGCAGAAAGGCAAGGCTCTCCGGTGCTCTCTATTCAAGAGCAGAGCTTTGTTAGGGGGAAAAGCTGGGGGGCGGCTCACCGCTGAGATGCCAATACTCCACAGATTTCCTCCCCCCCTTTTATTGCTTTTTCGAGACAGGGTTTCTCTGTGTAGCCCTGCCTGTCCTAGAACTCATTCTGTAGACCAGGCTAATCTCATAGAAATCTGCCTACCTCTGCCTCCCGAGTGCTAGTATTAAAGGTGCGCGCCACCCCCGCCAGGCCAGGCAAGATTTTGTTAAGCGCATAAGTCTTTGTACCATGCAAAACAATTATGTATCAACATGTCACATGTGTGGGCTTCTGGATTGAAAATGTAGGACGAAAGATAACTAACAAAACCAATATAAATGAACATTAAGCATATGAAGCAATCTACCAAATCACCCTTAGCAAACATATTACTAAATAAAAATTATGTTTCTTTTTTGCTCCTCGCATTATCAAAAATTAGGAAGGCTAATAAAGTCCACTTATGGCTACTGCTTGGGGTGGGTAGGTCCCTTGAGCATTACTGGTAGTGGGGACCTATAAACCAGAGGACTTTCTCTATGTCATTAGCCCAGCAGCCCCCCTCCAGAGAACTTACTACCTGAAGATAATCCCACACTGGCAAATAGAAACCTGGTTCAAAGCTGCATTCAGAGACCCCGGTTCTGTCTCTCTGGATTTAACCTACCTCAGATGGAAAATATTTAAAAAGAACAGTTAAGTGCATATCAAACACACACAGATATGTTTTCTTGTCACTGCCCCTAATAAGATGATGAAGTAACAATTCATGTTGCATTAAGTTTGGTAGGTCGCAGACGATTTAACATATTCAGTGGGATATATATATAGGTACTTGAGAAGATCACATTTAGTATGAGGGAGATCATACTAAATCTGAATTCTGAAGCATGGCTGTGCCCTGGAACACAGGTGGTAATTAGACTTAGCCCTACATAAAAAGAAAGTTTATGCAGTGTGTATCAGATTGCGCAGTGTGTATCAGATTTCAGAAGGCAGGTTAAAAAAACAGCAGATGCCGTAATGAACCATGCTCACATAAATACTTTCTGTACATTTCTATACAGGTGTGTCTTGGAGAATGTTCAGGAAAATGTTCACAGTGGTGGGATTTAACATCGATTTCCTCACTTGAAGTTGAAACTTCCTGTGTATGGATGTGTGCGTGTCGGTGTGGTGTATGGGTGTGTAGGTGTATAGGTGTGTTCATACCTGTGGACGCCAGAGGAGGACGTGGAGGGGGGCGGGGGTCATACCTTGTCATTCTCTGCTTTATTCTTTTGAGACAGAATCGCTCATGGCGCCTGTGAGTAACAGCTGGAGAGCTCCAACCACCCTCCTGTCTCCAAGGTTTATGTGGCTGCTGGGGACTGGAACTTAGGTCCTCATGTTTGCCTACCAAGCTTTCTTCCTCCTCTCTCCAGCCCCTGAACTTTCTTCTTAAGGAGCATGTACCCTCAACCTTATAGGTAGAGGGGAAAGTCTCCTATGCGCGCCATCATTTCCACAGCACAGATAACCACGACTGATTATTTTTTTTTACATTTCACTTCATTGGAGCATTCTTGATCCACCTTAAATCTCCTCTTCCTGTCTGTATGACAGGCTTCAAGTGTCCGGTCTATACTGGGCCCCCTGGGTGCCAAATACCCTCCTCTATTCCTTTTCTATCCTCCCTTTTAAAAAAGAATTTATTTTTGTTTTTGTTCTCTCTGTGTATGCCTGTGTGCGGGTGCACAGAGAAGCTAGAAAAGGGGATCTAATGCTCTGGAGCTGGAATTAGAGGCAGTTATGAGCCACCCAACATGGGTGCATGCTGGGAACTGTAAACGCTCATCCTCTATGAGGGCAGGACACTCTCCCCAGCCTCCAGATGTTCCCTTTTCATTCACAGTCACCATCACGTCCACACAGATGGCCCTGTCGCCGGCTGTCTGCTGTACAAGTTAAGTCACGGCTCCTGCGTGTCACCATCAGAACACTTTCTATCTTGTCAGATGCTGGTCAGGCTTCTAGGAATGAATTCTCCAGATTTGCTAGTCAATAAACGTTCACTGAAAAATATTAGATACTTACAACAGCACAGGACATTCATCCCAAGAACCCGAACATAGTGAATAGCTCCGTTCGCCTGAACATCGTTTCAGTCACTCTGATCTCCAACTCTTGGACTTTGCTGTTTGAGCTCACCATTGGGTGCTGGCGGCACCCCCAGTGCATATCCAGACAGAAATGTTTTATTTTAAATGGATCCTTATACAACCCTTATTCTATTAAAAACAAAACAGAAGGTTAAAATGCAAGGATTCTTTAGGTAGTCCTCTGGGAGATTCAGACATACAACTTTTTTCCTTTCCTCTGTGTAACAGCCCTGGATGTTCTGGAATTCGCTTTGTAGGCCAGGTTGGCCTCAAACTTAGAGAGAGCCTCCTGCCTCTGCCTCCCAAGTGCTGGGATTAAAGATGTGCACCACCACTACCCTGCTGGCATTCAATATTTTATAGGAATGTAGCCTGCTCTTCTTGAGTATATAGTCTGTTACCAGAGAGAAACGCTTGAGGGCTTCTTCAGAGTTCAGACTGATTTGTCCAAGAACATACAGGTTTACTTTGCCTTGGGTACATACAAATACATCTTTTTGTGGTGCTGAGGATGGGTCCCAGGGCCTTGGGCAGGCTAGACAAACTCTCTATTTCTGCACTGCATCCTCGATATAAATGCATTTTTATCAGTTCACTTGGAGTGGAGAGAGAGGAGATGGGGGCTGGAGGAAGGAGAATGACTAGGAGAATGTAGATCTGCCTGCTTTGATTGACTCACTCCTTCTCCTGCTGTCTGCAGGTGGAAGGACTTTTTGAACTCCTACTCCCTGGCTTCCTATGAGAGTGGTCAGTGTGGACCTAACCGGTGACTGGTGAGGAAAGGGGGAAGACTGAGGGCATTAACTTCCCAATCTCTCCCCACAATGACACCAAGGCTGCAGCCTCCTTCCCCCCAAAAGTCCAGAGCTCATTCTCTCTAGGTCACCCTGTGCCCCGAGGCTGGGAATGGTGACCAGTGTCTGTAACCATCCATAGCAGTTTCTCTGTTCTCCCCACACGTTATATAATGTCTTCACTAAGCTCTGCTTAGATGCCCCAGCCTGATGGCATGTCTGCTTCCTGTTCACTGTAATGCTGTACCTAGCGCAGAACCGAGTATGTAAGTGTTCTTGCCCCTACCCCATTTCCCTGCAAGTCAGTTCAGCAAGCAGCATGGACTCAACTTTTCTTTCCCTCCTTTCTGTACCTGACATTGTATCTACCTGGAATCCCAGCTTGGAGTCTGGCTTCTTTCTGGAGTGTGTGATGTAAGAGTTCCCTAGTTTCACACTTGGGTACCAAAGCAGCTTGTCCGGGTGTGACAGGCTTATATGCCTGGGCCTGTGAGGAGGGTCCAGCAGGCCACAGTGGCTCCAAGCAAACATTCATTTCCATGGCTACAGACCTCTTAGCCTGTTGGCCATTTTTGCCCGTCTCCTCACCCTCTGCCAACGCGCCCAGCCAGAACTCAAGAGGTTGCTGTACCCAAACCCACATGACTTGCAGGATCTCCTGTGGGGCCTCAGCCAAGTCTTGGTTCCCCTTGCTGAAACACTGCCATTCAGAGGATCTGCCTTCTTTACTTCTCGGCATCTCTAGGGAGACCCACTTGGCAACATCAGGGTGAGAGGGTGGAGACTAGAGGGGGGGGGGCGAGGACAATGCTTCTGACTTGTGCCTCCTAGTGAACAAACCTTCAAGGATAGAGTTCCACTTAGGAAGAGCTGTAAGAACTGTTTAGGGGAAGGACATACAGGCTCTCACTGCAAAGCCAGCTGCCACATATATAAAGCAGGAAAAAAATGCAGTCCTCTAATCCCACTTCCTAGGATAAAGCCCCTTTTAAGCTCTGGGTATATAATTTTCAACCTATTCTATAAATACATAAGAATGTATTTGTAGCCTTTTTGCATGCAAAGGATCACAGTGCAATGTTTATCCCACAATCTGTTTTGTTCCTTAGCTACTATAGTCATAGAACTGTTTTTTCATCAATTCGTTAGGATTTACAAGACTGTTTTTTTAGCTGCATATTTTTTCATAATATAAACTTGCATAATATTTTGTGGCTAGTGGTTGCTTTTTTTTTCCTCTAATAACACGGCAGTCAGTGTTCCTTAGCATAAATGTGTAAAAAGCTCTTAGCGCTATTCCTAGAGGAAATTCGCTTAAATACATATTGTTCATCAGAGTTCTTATAAATGCTCAGCTTAAATGCTTGAATTTATACTGTAAAGATCCTATCCTGGAAAAACACACACACACACAACAAATAACCAGACTTCTTCATATATGTATTGTGCAATGCTCATATGTATGCAGGTTTGTGTAGAACTGAAGGCAGAGGTCCCTATTTGGGTATATTCCACAATCACTCTCCACCTTACTTTTTGAGGCAGTGTCTCTCACAGAACCTGATGCTTACCGATTCAGCTAGGCTGGCTGGCCATGGAACCTCCAGCATGGCCATGGAACCTGTCCCGGCTTCCCCAGAGCTAGAATTACAAGTTTGCCACCCTGTCTGTGTTTTTACAGGGACACTGGGAATTGAACTTGTGTCCTCATGCTTGTGTGCAGGCGCTTTACCAATTGAGATCCCTCCAGTCCCCCATCTCTAGTCTCCTTTCTTCTCTGTCTGCAGCTCATACTTACCCACCAATACTACTTCCCCTTTGCTGTCTGCTAAGCTGTGGTTCCCAAGACTAGGTGTATTCTTGCTCTGGCAAGCTCTCCCCACAGCGCCTTTTCTGACTCTCCCAGTTGCTTATGCCTCGTTTCTTCTCCGTCAGCTGTCCTCAGGCCTGCCCTGAACTCCAGTCTCTAACGTAGACGGCCATCCTCAGAGGATCAATTTGTTGTTTCCAAATACATTCTTCAGTCCCTATTCAAGTGGGTCAGGAAATTCACTCTGACTCGTAGCCAAGGGTCATTACAGGGACAGCCATCTCTCATGCTTGCCTGATAGCATTTCAAGTATTCTCCTTGATTTTACAGACCATAAAGCATTTGTAGCATTTCAATGAGTTGAGTTGTGTCCTTCCTTGTAGGACTTGCCATGGGAATCAGAGTCCTAAAGGGCCCTTCTAGCATGAAAGCCCCCGCTGTACATGCATCTTCTAAGCAAACTCTCCAGTCTTCACATTCCTCATATTTGACTCTTGACTATGACATCATTCATCTCAGAGAAAGGGCTTCCTTGTTTCTTTTTGGAGTGAGGGACCCGCTTCATGTATGCTACTCTGTAGAAAATCATCCTCACAGAAGAGCTCGTGGTGTATTCGGCAGATGTTGAGTTTTACACAGTTAAGGGAAGATCTTTGAAGGGAAGATCTGTGGGACAGCTAGAGGCCCTGTGCCCTGACCCCAGCTTTCCTGTATGGTTTGTCTTCCTGGATATGTGTCACACCCATTGGCACTGTGTGGTTCCCCATGGTAGGTCAGCTTTGTGTCTAAACTGAGGAGTAACTGATCGTTCCAGAAGTGAGGCAGCTGGGCATCTTCATGGCTGCGCTTTGTAATCCTTGTAACTGGCTGACAGAGAAGTATCTCTCACTTGAGGTCAGCCTGGAATCAATACCAAGATCTCATTTCAAAAACTGGTCAGACTCCGCTCCCTTCAGTATGAAAGTCTTTGCTACATGCCTGATTGTGCTGCGTGTGTGTGTGTGTGTGTGTGTGCGTCGTCTTGATGAATTCTGCTGCAGTCATTGGCTGAGCGAGCTGTCCAAATTGGCTCTGAATCCAGGTTCTCTGTGTTCTCAGTCTCACATCTGGCCTCTGTAAAAAGGTGATGGGTCTAGGATGTAGTGCCTGGGATGGGAGAGAGAGCAGAGGTGTCCGTCCATCTGCCCACTTCTCCAGCTGAGTAGAGCATGGGTATGGACAGATGCAGCCCGCCTGCTGGCAATGGTTACCCAGTCCTGGGGTCAGATGCATCGATAGAAAAGGTCAAACATCCAGCAGACGTGTGTCTACATAGAATGGTTAATGTGTGCTGCTTTTACTGGTCAGTAATGGCGTCAGTACCCAGCCAAGGTTGGGTTAACCTGTGAGCCACTTACCTCCCCCGACCCACACACACCCTCGTTCACACTTCGCATCATTCATAGCTTTAATCCTCCTTAGACGAATTACACACACTTCTGTAGCAATTAATCTCTCTAGGTCTTTGTTTTCTACCCCAGAGCAATAATTTAGTAACTACTTCCCACTTTTCACAGTTTCTAAAAATTAGCTCCACTAGAGCTGGAGACTTGATGTTTTCCTCAGGGGTTAAAGGGGCTCATTGGGAGCTGGGTATTTTTTTCGCGTTCTCGTTGATTTTTCAGTTTCCACTGAGACCGTTTTCATCACTCCGGCTAGAAGTAAAGATGAAGAATACTAACTTTGATTGGTGGCTAGTCCCAAGCCAGAATCCGGGCTGACTTGTGCTTACAGCAATTCCGAGCTAAGTCAGGCCACACGATTCCAAGGCTTGCTACAGCCTAGTGCCGCCTGTGGCTGGGGAGAACGAGAGATTCCCCCCGGCCCTGGACAATTCTGTTGTCCTATGGAGTCAGCTATTCTAGCACCTTCGGCTGCTTACATTTTACAGAAGAGTGGCTGTGGCAGAACAAAGCTTGCTCGTCTCTTGGCTGTCCTCTCTCTTTGCCCTTCTCTCGTCCTCCTCTGGAGGTGCACCCTGTCTGAAGTTCCTCACCTCAAAAGCAATGATTGGCCAATGTCATCCACCAAGAAAGGTCCAGTGAAAAGTCTCAGGCGCTCTCGCTTCCTCTTTTCTCTTTCTTACGTTGCACTTCATGTAGAGGAGGGCTCCGTGGGCACCCTGCTAACTCGTACGTATATTATCTTTTCTCATTTTACCATCCCAGCACCTTGCGAGGTCCATACTGTAATTATCTGATGTTTCTGTCTGTGTAGAGAGTTGGGACAGGGAGGCCATGTCACCTCATCAGGCTCACAGAGTTCATGTTTAAAGGTTTAATGTTTAATAAAGATCTTAGAAATCCCCCCTCCCCCCATCGATCTAGAAATGCCAGCAGGGACCTTCTGGCTGCTCTGTTGTACTATGCAGTTGCTGTTATCGTCTGTTGTCTGTGGCTGTATTAGTGACTTTGCTTGTTGCTGTGAGAAAGTACCTAAAGATGGCAGCTAAGGGAACGTAGGGCTTATTTCGGCTCACGGTGTAAGGGTGTCATCCATTATGGGGGAACATTAATGGTAGCAGTGGTATGAGGCAGCTGGTCATCCTGTATCCACTCTTGAGACATAGAAATGAAACCTGGTGCCCAGCTAGCTTGCTCCTTTTTTCCTTTAAAATGGGTAACTATGAAATGTAATGGGGATGGTAATTGGCTTCACTGTATATAGAAATGGTTTTGCTGGGTCTTGCCTATACCATCATATTGTGCACCTTAAACATAATGTATGGTGTTTTCTAAAACAAAATAAAATGTAAAAAAAAAAATTCAAAAGTAACTTTAATTTATTCTTTTACCCATTAAAGGTCAACCCCTTACAAAGCACTGTGTGACGAGTACCTAATGATCTACTTACATTCTATTCAGCAGAATTAAAGTGAGTTTAGCAATGCCCAGAGGCATTCTGTCTAGACTGAAGACCGAGAATTCTGCACCAGGGAAGAAAGAAGTCATTGTCCTTATCTTTGTCCTTCTGAGGGAGCTATTTGTAGCCAAGGGAGCTTTGCGGACTGAATTGCTGTCTTTGCTGTGCAGCTTCCCTGGTGACCGCCAGCCACTTGTGTCCCGTCTGGCAGTCATCAAGCGTACACCACATCTGCCTCTGATTTCTTTAGGGTCGACCAGCACCCCGAATGGCTTATGGTACAACTTCATTGAGCTGCCCTACCATGGTGAAAGCATCAGCATGCTGATCGCCCTGCCCACTGAGAGCTCCACCTCACTCTCAGCCATCATCCCCCACATCAGTACCAAGACCATCGATAGCTGGATGAACACCATGGTACCCAAGAGGATGCAGCTGGTTCTGCCCAAGTAAGTGTCCCTTCCCTTAAAAGAAAGGATGTACTGTTCAAGGGACAACTCATAATGCATAAGAGAAACAGGGAGCTAAGATGGTTTGTTTGTAGAGAGTGGGGGGGGGAAACCAGGCTATGTTTTCTGAAAGCTTCCTTTGAGCCTATGCTGTGCCTGTTTGTGGTGGGATAAAGAGGATACTAAATAAAAGTAAGCAGTCTTGGCCTTAGAACATCCCCACAAGTGCAAATCCATGAATCTGTCACAATTTCTAACATAACTCTTTCCATTTGGAGAATTGAAAAGCACACACGTATCTTCATGTAGCATGGAGCTTGGAGAGATCGTCACTGATCGTTCAGGTTTCAGCTAGACGCTACTAAAGCCCAACGCCCATGAGATCAGTTAAGTTCTTTGCATCCGTATTTAAGGCAGCTTTTCTTTTATACACCCAAAGTAAATTTTAGGTGGAATTTCTAATGTTATGGCTCAAGGCTAGGGCAGAAGCAGCCCCAGTTCTTGGTGCGTCCTAATTCCCGAGAGTTCAAAGGCCATTTTCCAGTATGTGGAGGGAGTGCTGTAATTTGTCTCCTTTGTTAACTTTTCATTGTTACCAGCTTTCTCACTGCCCAGAGGGTCTAACCACAGCTCCGTGAGAGTAGAAAACTCTAATGGCTTTAATTCTCCAGGCACTGAGATAAGTAATCAAGAGTAGTACTTATACACACAAGCACTAGACCTCTTACCCCAAGGGGGCTGGAGTGGTAGCTCTCCACAATTAAGAGTGCTTACAGCTATTACAGAGGACCTGGATTTGGTCTCTGGCACCCACGTGGTAGCACACAACTCTTAATTCCAGAGGATCTGGTGGCCTCTTCTGGCTTCTTTGGTACCGTGTGTACATGTGGTGCACATAAATACATGCAGACAAAATACTTATACATCTATAAGATAAAAATAAATGCTTCTTAAATGTTAAATACATCCTAGCCACTCTTATAAGTCACTGAATAACATTTAATCAAATATCTGCTATGGAGTGCCTGTCCCACGTGGATGGTCATGCTCACTGTGAATGAATAGAGGATGTGTTGTCTGCTTACCTGTCCCACGTGGATGGCCATGCTCACTGTGAATGAATAGAGGATGTGTTGTCTGCTTACCTGTCCCACGTGGATGGCCATGCTCACTGTGAATGAGTAGAGGAAGTGTTGTCTGCTTACCTGTCCCACGTGGACGGCCATGCTCACTGTGAATGAGTAGAGGACGTGTTGTCTACTTACCTGGCACTTAAACATTAGTCAGGCTGCTGTTCGGAATGGTGTTCTGCGTCTTCCTTGGAACATCTGTTTGTAAATAGGAGCTAATTTTGTCATGTTTGAATCATTTAGAGCATTTTGATTCTCCCCCCACATTTTCTGTTTTCATGTAGGTTCACAGCTGTGGCACAAACAGATCTGAAGGAGCCATTGAAAGCTCTTGGCATCACTGAGATGTTTGAGCCATTGAAGGCAAATTTCGCAAAAATTACAAGTATGTCGAGTTTAAAACTTACTTAAACTTCAGGAAAATGTTGCAGGTCCTTATTTGCTCAAAAAGAAAAATCAAAATCAGCAGTGTCTTGCTCTAAACCTGTGCAAGTTTTAATTTGATGCATTGTCAAAGGATGCTGTTGACTGTAAACCTGTCAATCAGCATTCATCATTTACTCCTGCGTTTCATGTGAGGCCCGAGGGACCAGGAGATTAAGGACTTCTACATGTATTGCCTGACTGCTGAACAATATTTGTAATCCCAAACCCCATAGTTTGCCTCTTAATTAGGACTTAGTTCTTTATTTTCTAATACAAACTTTTCCCTTGGGTTTGAAAGTGCACACACACACAGTCTCTCTCTCTCTCTCTCTCTCTCTCTCTCTCTCTCTCTCTCTCTCTCTCTCTCTCTCTCTCTCTCTCTCTCTCTCTCTTTCTCTCTCTCTCTCTCTCTGCTGCATTGATCTTCCCACTCCCTTTCATTCCTGGTCTTTTGCCCAGAACATTAGCATCACCTGGGACTGTGTTAAAAATGTGTCTTTTGGCCGGGCAATGGTGGCACATGCCTTTAATCCCAGCACTCGGGAGGCAGAGGCAGGCGGATCTCTGTGAGTTCGAGACCAGCCTGGTCTACAGAGCTAGTTCCAGGACAGGCTCCAAAGCCACAGAGAAACCCTGTCTCGGAAAAAAAAAAAAAAAAAGCGTCTTTTGGGTCTGATCCAGACCTCCTGAATCACAACCTTTATTTCAATGGGGTCCTTTGGCCTCATAAAGTTTGAGAAGCACTTCTTGTTCAGGATCACCTGTTAGAGTCTAAATGTCAAGCAGGAGGACCAGGGGTTCTGATCTCTATTCTTTTCTCTTGAACCTTGTAGTCACATAAACATGTATCTAGTTACAACTAGCCATATTAGAGCTGGGTGTTGTGTAAACAATGCAAACCCAGGTGACCTCCCCAGAAAAAAAAAAATCCCTTTGCTCCCTTCATCCAGACCCATATCCCGTCAGGTTCATGCTGACTGGAGTTGGTGCCACCCAGTGGGAATTATTTGTTGTTGGGCTCTGGTGAGACGGAAATGAGGACCCTCACTGGAGGGTCCCCAAGACAGCTGCAGTTCTGTGCCTGGCCCTTCCCGGGACTCCCTTTCTCGTACTACTGTGCTGGTGGGTGGTAATGGGCTGGGAAAGCCAGCACTTCCTGCGGCTAACTTACCACTTGACTAGGGGCAGCTTTCTTAACCTGTGAGCCTCGGTTTCCCCATCTGCAATCCTTCCTAAAATGGATAATTTGTAATTGCATAATGCCCTTGTCTTTCTTCTTCAGAAAAAAATGGCATTTCACAAATCTCTATTCTTTTCATTCTTAAAATTAGTCATGGCCTGAGTTGAAATGAGTAAAGGTGCTAAAACACTTGGGGTGTGGGGATCCCTCCAAGAAGTAGCAATTACAAATCATTTAGCAGAAATTGAAATCCACCGCAAGTGACTGCCACCTAATACTCTTAATCTATAGGATGGTCAGAGGTTACTTCGGACCCTTTTTTTACACAAACTGAGAGTTGCCATGACTTTGAGGTTACTCCTGACGCTATAGATGGCATGCTCATGGAACAAGTGCTGATTTTGTGTTTTTCTGGGAACAGGGTCAGAAAGCCTTCATGTCTCTCACATCTTGCAAAAAGCAAAAATTGAAGTCAGTGAAGATGGAACCAAAGCTTCAGCAGCGACAAGTAAGTGCTCGGTCACATGGCAAGGCCACTTCCAGTAGGAAAGCAGACACGTTCCAGTTCACTCGTCAGCTTAGCAAACTTCTAGGGAGCCTCGTTTCCAGCTGAGCACTGGGGAGGTAGGAGAGGGGAGCTGACCCTTGGGAGGCGTAATGAGTATGGATAGACAAAGTATTTCGTGATGATGATGATGATGACGACGACCCTTGGGAGACAGCAGTGAGTATGGGTAGATGAAGAATTTCATCATGATGATGATGATGATAATAATAATGATGAGTATGGGAGGATGAAGTATTTCATCATGATGATGATGGCGACGAAGACAAAGACAATGTTGATGTCAGCAGTATAGCTTAGTGGTAGAGTACTCACCCAAGTTACACAAGGCCTTGGGTTTGAACACTAGCACTGAGGGGAAAAAAAAATTACGTTAGTGTAGGAATTTCATTTAGGAAGGGAGTGGGCATTCCACTGGAAAGAACCAGATAGTATGTTGTTTATACTTGTGGGTCTCCATGTGGCCAGCACAAGTCCTCAAGTCCACAAATATATCGAGAATGCAGCAGAGGTCTGCAACTGAGTGGGTATGGCTCACTTCATCTTCAAAAAAAAAAAAAGCTTTATTTATCAAATTAAGGGTTGGTGTTATAGACTTAGCCCGAGCACAGTTACATGTTGGTCCTTGCTCTCAGGAAAATAAAGAGCATCTGCCTACTTTATAGACTGGAAAGGCCCATCTTTAGTTTGAAACATAATAGCTAGTACGGAAACATAGCTCATCGGGTCGGTCTCCCAGGACAATGTGAAGAATCGGCATCATTCACAGGACTTCAGAGGATTTCTGGGTATCCGTCCTTGACCAGTAGAACATCTGCATTTGTCCTCTTGGTAGCTTAAAGGAGAGAAAACCTACCCCTTGCCAGCACCATCACTGCCATCAGACCCGTGTGCGATGGGATGAGGAGACTGAGCTGCAACCTGTAATCTCACAGAGTAACTTCACTGCACATGTGGCTGGATGGTTGACTATTTCTAGCCATGAAACAGTTATTTAGTCTGTATAGTCAGCCCCTTATTACATCCCAAACAAAGGCTTACATTTTTCCCTGTCACTTTAAAATGGCATTTAACATAAAGACCTAAAATACGAGGCTTAAAATTTTTAAAATACCCTTTGTCTTTTCTAGATGATTGCTACATCTTAAATTTGATCAAAGTGATTTCTCAGTTTTACCAATGAATATTCTAGATAGGGCCAGCTATGTGATTTGTAGAGGAGCCCTTTGTGACTGGAAATATAGAGTCACTGTTCTAGATTTTATTAGGAATTTCAAGACCACAAGAGTGTACCAAATCAAGCTCAGGGTTCCAGTTGCCACTGCGTCGCTGCTGAATTAGTCACCACAGGCTTCCGTGACAATGCCAGAGGCTGGAGAACTTAGCAGATATTTATTTTCCCACAGTTCTTGAGGCCAGAAGTCCAGGGTCAGAGTAGCAGCATGCTTGACTTATCTTGAGGTCTTTCTCCTTGGCTTGTATGCTCATGTGGTCTTGCCACATCCCTGGTGTCCCTACCCATCTTAATAAGGACATCAGTTCTGTTGGGTCAAAGCCTCACCTCTAGGTCCTTCGGGGTCCCTTATAGCTTCTGTGAAGGGTCTATCTCCAAGTGTAACCATATTAGGAACTTAGTGCCCCAATATAGGAATTTTAGGGAGACACAATTCTGTCTATACTGCCTGCTGTCTGTTTGTAATTCTGGGTGAAGCAGTTTTCCCAGCATAACTTTTGAGTGTTCACTTTCTAAGAGCAAGCCCAAGTCATTCCTGTCATTCAGAAATTTGAGGAAAGCACTGAGCCATTGTACCAGACACTGGTGGTTATACCAGCCTTCATGGTCTCGTTGAATGGGGCCAGCCACTGGTCAGTAAAGCAGACAGATCTAATATCTATGTGTCTAATGAAGCTTTCTGTCAGGCTAGAGTGTAGTTCACTGGCAGATGATTTGCTCAGCCATCACGTGGTCCCTGATTTATCCCCAGAATTGCAGGAATAGCAAGGAGTGCTTTCTAAAGCAGATACCCACAGTAATGAGTTGAGCAGTGGTCTAGCATAGCGTGTGCGGATGAGCCGTCTACATTGCAATCACACGGGGCACCAAAATAGGGAGAAGGCACGGAACCAACAGTTAGGCATTTCGAGCTGGCCTTCAATCTTCAGAAAGGATGTGGGAAGGTTAAAGAAGTCCAGAGGTTTTATTAGCATGGCAGATGGCATGGGTAAAAATAGCTTATAATAACAGCAAATAGGCATTGGATGCCCATTTGGCGGCGGTCTCCGTCCTGAGAGCAATAATGTGTTTTATGCCATTCAGTCCTCATAGGTCTATGAGGACTAAGTATATTTGTTGTGAAGATGGGGCTTTTACAGAATAAAGGAGACAGTAACTGTGAAAAGCCCAGCTCAGTGTTCAACAAGTGGCTACCGTTGAAATCATTATAACATGCCAAGTCAGGAGACAAAGCAAGTGTATCCTCAGACACCAGCATCTGGGAGTATAGTCACTGGCCTACTGCTGATTGGCTAACGCCTCTGCTTCTTTCCATAGCCGCAATCCTAATTGCAAGGTCATCGCCTCCCTGGTTTATAGTAGACAGGCCTTTCCTGTTTTTCATCCGACATAATCCCACAGGTGAGTGGTTCTTCGGTCTCATCCCTGGCTTTCCATCACCAGACAGGTGCTCTCCGGCTACGGTAGTGGCCATCAGTGTGGCCCTCAATCTCTTTCTTCGTGTCCACTGTAGACGGCACTATGAATACTGTAACCCCCGACTTTAAAGAGGAAGGAAAATCAAATCTGTGTTACAGAGTTTGATGAGACCTTTCAAAGATTGCCCAGATTATACTTTTGGAGGAAGGTGGTGGTTTTTACTATATAAGAAGGTTTGGGGGCTGGAGAGATGGCTCAGAGGTTAAGAGCACTGACTGCTCTTCCAGAGGTCCTGAGTTCAATTCCCAGCAACCACATGGTGGCTCACAGCCATCTGTAATGAGATCTGGTGCCCTCTTCTGGCCTGCAAGCATACATAGAAGGAATGTTGTATACATGATAAATAAATAAATCTTTAAAAAAAAAAAAAGGAGGAGGAGGTTCGGCATACCCCCATAGTTTAAAAAAATACCTTAAATTTTTGTGACACACTCTGTCTTCACCTTTTGTAAGACCACTCAGATACATTGTGAGGAAATTTTCCATGCAATAGATCTTAGCCTTACTTTATTCCTTAACTGAGCTCTGATCTTTAGCTTCTGCATGTTTGTGTGTGTATGTGTGTGTGTGTGCCTGTATGTGTAGTGTATGTGGGCAGCTGTATATGGATACATGTGCACATATATGCATTTCCAAAGTTGGTTGTCATTCCTTAGGTGCTAATCCCTCCCCCTCTATGAGGTATAATCCTGCCTTTATGGAAAGGTTGGCTTCACATTCCATATAAATGGTTGCTAATAGGTTTTATTGTTTGCTGTTATTTTAATCAGAAGGTGTAGTTCCTTTTTGTCTTGCATGTCCCCATTTGTGTCAGAGTCGATCAGTCCAACACTGGAGCTTCTCACAGCGCGTGGCTACTTAACCTAAACTTCCTTTAAAATGACAATTAAAATGTCAACTTCTGGGGCTGGAGAGATGGCTCAGTGGTTAAGAGCATTGCCTGCTCTTCCAGAGGTCCTGAGTTCAATTCCCGGCAACCACATGGTGGCTCACAACCATCTGTAAAGAAGTCTGGTGCCCTTTTCTGGCCTGCAAGCATACACACAGACAGAATATTGTATACATAATAAATAAATAAGAATCTTTTTAAAAAAATCTCAACTTCTTACCACACCATCCTCACTGCAGCCACCACATTGGAGAACTGGGTTCCATATCACACAGTGAAGGTGGAGACTCTTTCTGCCCTTGGAGAAAGTTCTGTGGAATGGCACAGATGGCCAAGAGACCTCCCGACCCAGCATGCAGCACCTTCCATCTTGCCCTGTGCATTCATTCTAAGGAGTTCAGCATTCTCTCTTTTGAATCCTCTAGGTGCCATCTTGTTCCTGGGGCAGATAAACAAGCCCTGAAGAATAGGCAGAAGAAACGCACGCAAAGCGAAGATGACTTTGTTCTGAAGAAGACTCCCTTCTCCACATCTTTCATAGTTCTGTTAAATATTTTTGTACACCGCTTTTTTTTTTTTTAAACTGGTTCATAGCAATGGTTCAGTGACGCAAGCGTTTCTGGTCAGGGCTGTGTCGGAAGAAAGGGCAGGATGGCTGGGATGCGGCTGTGAAGAATGAACCGGGGGGCTTCAAGACGTCCAACAGAGTTCCTTAAACTACTGATCAGTTACCTAGATTAACAACCCCCTTGAGTATTTGCTGTCTATCCAGTTCAGGACTTTCGTTTCGTTTTTGTTTATATGTGTGACTTTCCAGGAGAAGTTTAATCAGTGTGACAGGAGAAAAAAAAAGACATTTTATAGTTCTTTTTATGGGAAAAACATCATTTGCCTTTTTGATTTCCCCCCTCCTCACTTCCACCCAAAGGCTTGAAGCTGGTAAGGGGTGGAACTAGCGAAAGCTGTAGCCTCTTCGTGTGTTGTTTTTGTTGTTGTTGCTATGGTTGTTTTATATAACGCATGTATCCACTAAAATAAAGTTTGAAAACTAACGTCTCGCTAGACACAATTTGCTGTCAAGCCACGCACCTGTCACTACTGGTCCATACTCTTTGGATTGGCATTTTTGTATTTTGTACAAAGTAAGAAATAAAGTGTTACGAGTAGTAGAAATTTCAAAGAAGCCATTTCTCTGTGTGAAAAATGACATCAAAAGAAACAGCCTTTCCAGACACCTTCCCCCGACCTCTCACGGTGAGCCTCTGTACTGACGCAGCTTGCGGGAGCTTCAAAGCCCCTGACTTTTTCTGTCCTTTTCCTTGCAGCCTGACAAGCAATTGTCATCCCTTGACTCAATTCCTATCAGTTTACAGACCTCCTCCAGCAGTAACTGTTATGGGAATCCCAGCTCTGGTTCTCAGCTGCAGTCCCCTTGAGCAGTAGCTAAGGATTCTCTGAAGACAAGTGCCCCATCAAGTACAGAAAAGAAGTTTCTGGAGATTTCTCTATTTTGAAAAATCTAAGCAACAGTAAATGTTTTGATTTTGGTGGGACTGGTGGGAGGGGATGCTGTTCAAATTGACAGTTTTTGTTTCATGTAGAGGAATACTTTTTCCTGCTGAATTTAAACATCACACTTGTGTTAAAATTTACTGGGCATTTTAAAGTAAGTTTCTAGAAAAATATAGCCTGCCTGTCATCAGAAAATTTGAAAACATGGAAACAGCAAGATGGGTCAGCAGGTAAAGGTGTTTGCAGCCAAGCCTGAGGGACCGAAGTTCAATCCCCAGCACCCACGTGGTGGAAGAACTGACTCCCATAGGTTGTTCTGACCGCTGCATGCACAATGTAGCTTGCATACACACACCCCAAATAACAAGTGAAATTTTAAAAATTTAAGACCATATAAAACACTTCTTATCAAAACTTAAGAATTTATTGCTATTTTGAGCCCAGAAGCTCCACAATTTATGCTACATCAAAATGTCAGTCGTATTCAGCACTATTTGACCTTGTTAGATACAGTAATTGTTACTTGTAAAGTGGACTAAACTATATTGTTTGCAACTATTTAATTCCATGTATTTGAAACCACAGAACAAAAGGAAGTAAATACCAACAGCCTATTTTGAATAGTTCCCTCAAGCCACATACATTCTGGCAAACACGCTCCTTGTTATTAATGCCTATTAGAGCCAGTCTTACTGGGTTTTATTCTACCCCGCGTCAATAATGTGTTTTGAATTACTTAAAACAATAGTGCCAGTAGCAATGAGATGAGATTATATATTGCCTTCATCTACTTGTTTACTTAAGTTTGGAGTTTTCTAGAGAAGGAACTAGTATGATACACATGAGAGGCAGGTTGTTACAGGAATTCTCTCCTGTGGTTACGGAGGCCAAGACTCTTGCAGTATACCGTCAGTAAGCCGGAGGATCAAAGAAGATGGCAACACAGCTCAGTCTGGGGCCTGAGCAGTGAAGGGACCATGATGTAACTGTAAGAGGCCAAGGGCTTCAGAACCTGGGGCTAGAATGTCTAATCAGGAGATGGAGTCCCAACTCCAGAAGAAAAATGTTGCCTTCCCTGTGTTGTCCTAGTTTATTGTCCATCAATGGGATGATACCCTTCCACCCTGAGTGAAAGTGGGTCTTCCTTTGTCCAATGATCCAAGTGCCACGCTTCCGGAAGCACCCTCAGAGACAAGCCCAGAGGCAGCGCTTTACCACCTACGAGAGCATCCATCTCTTCTTCCAGGCAGGTTGACACAGTGTCTGCCAGGAGTCCTTTTCCCAAATCTTGGGGTGGACAGGCACAGTCTTGGCATGGGAAAGTACTTGCCTGTTTCAAGTATGTAGTCAGAGACTGTGCCTTCATTTTCCAGCTGCCCAGACCCAAATAATCACACAGAAACTATATTAATTACAACACTGCTTGGCCAATGGCTTATGCATATGCCCACATAGCTCTTATATCTTAACCCATTTCTATTCATCTGTGTACTGCAGATGCTATGGTTTACCCAATAAGGTTCTGGTGTCTCCTTGGCAGCTACATGGCATCTCCCTGACTCTGCCTTCCTTCTCCCAGCATAGTTTGCCCTCCTAACTCTATTCTGCCTTGCCATCGGCCAAAGCAGCTTCTTTATTAACCAATGGTGAAAAAACATATTCACAACATACAGAGGGGAACCCCACATCACATGTACATTTATGCAGTAGAGAAGCGGGATAAAATGAGTACAGGAGAGAAGATGTCCAAGTGTAAAAGCCAAACAGTCCCTTGAGTCCCAACTCTTCTAGCAGTGCTCTTTCCAAAAAGGACCAGAGAGTTTGCTGGACGCTTGAATAGTCCTAGTGCATGTGTAGAGATGCGCTATTCTCCAAGAATGTTGTTCATACTTGACTGGTTACATTAAATTTCCAAGTGTCTGGTAAAGTTTCAAAGTTCAGTTATGCACCCAATTTAGAAAGTCATGGCATCAAGGTACCAGGCAAGCCTCTTCTCCCTTAGTTTTCCCAAGTCGGCCATCTCTACTGTCCCTCCACTCAGCACCCACATTCTGCTCCTCTCTGATTTTAGAATCAAATCTGTTTGCAGTCCATTGGGCCAGAGGGGAACTCTTCCTCTCATCTTTTTTCATGCATAACCTTTTACCTTGTGATATATTTAAGCCAATCAGTCTGCAGGCCTTGTCTTCAAAAATATCAATTTTCTGAAAGCTCCTTTCCTGGAGGGAAACTGGGATAAATGTAAGATATGGAGACTGGTAGGAAAATGACAGGCCTGTGAGAGACTACTTTTACTCTGTGGACACGGTTGAGCGAATGATTTACCATAGATTAGATGCCACACTGAGTCTGAGCAGGAGGCAGGCTGCAATTTTCTTAGAGTAACAAAATGGAAGACCTTCGGGGAAATGGAGCCAGCTACCAGTGAAATCACTCTGTCACTTAATGAGATGGGTACTTCCAGTTTTTCCTGAGACACTGGAAAATGAGAGAAGACATTGACCCAAATATGCTAGATGCTCTGATGTCTTACTGGCCTATCAAGTGTTTGCCCCATAAAGGAAATAATGGCAGGTGACCTGGGAAAAAAATTCCACTCAACCAGAACTTTACAAAGGGTTCAAGAGGGTACCCTTTATGCCTGTCGCTTTGTGTTTCTGAAAATGATCTGGGTGATGTCTGAGCTTCACATGAAGGTGTCTGAATAGCTGCAGTGGTTCAGCGAGTCAACAGAGTACCCAACACTCCCTTCAAGGACCCATCAGCACTGACTTCTGGGAGAGGTGAGATCAGGCTCGGCTACAGGAGAGAGCTATGTCCTCAGTTTTCCTGTGAATGGTGAAATATTGTATCCTCTACCTACTGAGAACCTACTTGAAAATGCCACAGAGTGGAAAGCCATTGCTGTTCTTTTTGAGACAGGATCTCATGTAACGGCAAACTCTATGCAGCTGAGGATAACTGCACCCTGTCCCTATTGCCTCTGCCTCACATGCGCTAGGAATACAGCCATGCACCACCATGCTCCATGTATGTGGTACTGGGATTTTGTGTACACTAGGCAGGCACTCTTCAAATAGCTGGAGCTACAGCCCACCAAGCGGTCTCTGAAAATTCCCAACCTACTGTACTTTTGAAAAAAGCGTTTTAAAATTTTTTGCTGTTACAATTACATCATTTCCTTCTTCCTTTTTCTCCCTTTAAACCCTCCCACATGCCACCAACCTCCTTGTTCTCCTTCAAATTTATGGCCTCTTTTTCTTTTTTTTATTTAATAGATTTTTTTAAAAATACCAATCCAAGAGTTCCTGCGAGTTTCTTCCTGCTCTCTGCATCTGGCCTCTGGCCTCTAGCCACTTCCCTCGTGTCATGGCCCCGAAATGGCAATCTGCGCTTCTGCCTCAGTCCAAGAAACCCAAATCGGCTCCGTCCCCGAAACTGGAGGACAAGTCTGCCTCTCCCAGCCTGCCGAAGGGAGAAAAAGAACAGCAAGAAGCAATTGAACACATTGACGAAGTACAAAATGAAATAGACAGACTTAATGAACAAGCAAGTGAGGAAATACTAAAAGTAGAACAAAAATATAACAAACTCCGCCAACCGTTTTTTCAGAAGAGGTCAGAATTGATCGCTAAAATCCCAAATTTTTGGGTAACCACATTTGTCAACCATCCACAAGTGTCTGCACTGTTTGGGGAGGAAGACGAAGAGGCTCTGCATTATTTAACCAGAGTTGAAGTAACAGAATTTGAAGACATTAAATCAGGTTACAGAATAGATTTTTATTTTGATGAAAATCCCTACTTCGAAAATAAAGTTCTCTCCAAAGAATTTCATCTGAATGAGAGTGGTGACCCATCCTCAAAGTCCACTGAAATCAAATGGAAATCTGGAAAGGATTTGACAAAACGCTCGAGTCAAACACAGAATAAGGCCAGCAGGAAGAGACAACACGAAGAGCCAGAGAGCTTCTTTACCTGGTTTACTGACCACTCTGATGCAGGTGCAGATGAGTTAGGAGAGGTCATCAAAGACGACATTTGGCCAAACCCCTTGCAGTACTATTTGGTTCCTGATATGGACGATGAAGAGGGAGAGGCAGAAGATGATGACGATGATGATGAAGAAGAAGAAGGCTTGGAAGATATTGATGAAGAAGGAGATGAAGGGGAAGAAGATGAAGATGAAGATGATGATGAAGGGGAAGAAGGAGAGGAGGATGAAGGCGAGGATGACTAGCACAGAAGACTGATGGATTCCGACTCTCTTTTTTTATTTTCTTTTTATTTTTTAAATTTCTCCAGTCCCTGGGAGCAAGTTGCAGTCATTTCCCTCCCGTCCCCAATCCCTCTTGTGCTCAGTCGCCCTGTTTCTGAGGTCTCGCTTCTCAATACCATGGTTCTCAACTTATTTTTGGGGAAATGTCTTGAGCAAAATACAATGGGAAAAGAATCTCCACTACTCTGTTCTACATTCATTTTTATCTTTTCTTGTCTTGAACTGTGGATTCAACACCACCACCACCGTGCTCTGTGGGAAAAAAGAAAAGCCCTCCAGCCCCTTTGGCTCTGCTGGAGGCTGGAGGGTGCTAGGCCCCTGTGTAGTAGTGCATAGAATTCTAGCTTTTTTCCTTTCTCTGTATATTGGGCTCAGAGATTACACTGTGTCTATGTGAATACAGACAGTTAGCATTTACCAACATGTATCTGTCTACTTTCTCTTGTTTAATAAAAAGAAAAAAAAAGAAAAAAGGGGGGGTTAGAAGGTCAGCAAGGGTGGGTTTGAGGTGTCTGGGGGGGTAAGTGGGCATTGTGACAACATGGCTTCTCCTTTGGCATGTTTAATTGTGATGTTTAACAGACATCCTTGCAGTTTAAGATGACACTTTTAAAATAAAATTCTCTCCTAACGATGACTCGAGCCCTACCACTCAATGGGAGAATCAGCAGAACCTGTAGGGGTTTATTTGGAGTTCACATTCTCTGTTGTAACTTTATTTTTAATTTTTTTTATTTTTAGTTTTTTGGTTTTCACTGGAAGGAAAAGATGCTCGTTTTAAATGTTGAAGTGTACAAGTTGCTTTGTTACAATAAAACCAATGTGTACACAAAAAAAAAATACCAATCCAAGTTCCCACTCCATCCCCTCCTCCCATTCCCTCCACACACCCTCCTACCCCACCCCCATCCACTCCTCAGAGAAGGTAAGGCACATTGCTTTGGGGAAGGTTCAAGGCCCTCCCTACTTTATCTAGGCTGAGCAAGGTATCCATCCAAAGAGAATATGATACCTAAAAGCCAGTACATGCAGTAGGGATAAATCCTGGTGCCACTGCGAGTGGCCCCTCAGTCTGCCCCAGCAATTCAATGTCACCCACATTCAGAGGGACTAGTTTAGTCCTATGCTTGTTCTTTCCCAGTCTGGCTGGATCTGGGGAGCTCCCATTAGCTCAGGTAAACTGTTTCAGTGGGTGTCCCCATCATGGTCTTGACCTCTTTGCTCATATGCTCACTCCTTCCACTCTTCAGCTGGACTTTCAGAGCTCAGTCCAGTGCTCTAATGTGGGTCTCCCCTCTGTATGCTGTGAATACTATTAATGAATAAAGAAAACTGGCTTGATGTGATAAGGTAGAATAGAGCTAGGTGGGGGGGGGGGGGTGCCTAAACTGAATGCTGGGAGGAAGAAGGCATAGTTAGGGAGAAGCCATGGAGCCACAAGAAATAGACATGCTGAAACTTTGCTGGTAGGCCACGACCTTGTGGTGATGCACAGATTAATGGAGATGGGTTAAATTAAGATAAGTTAGCCAATAAGAAGCTAGAGCGAATGGGCCAAGCAGTGATTTAAATAATATGGTTTCTATGTAATTATTTCGGGACTGAGCAGCCGTGGACAAACAAGCTGGCTCTTACATGTATCCATCTGTTATTGAAAAAGGTTCTGTGGTGATATTTAAGATAATCATCAGTCTGACTACAGGGAAAGTCAAGATCAGGGCCCCTCTCCTCTATTGCTTAGGGTCTTAGCCAGGGTCATCCTTGTGGATTCCTGAGAATTTCTCTAGAGCCAGTTTCTTGCTAATTCCATAATGACTCCCTCAATCAAGATATCTCTTTCCTTGCTCTCATATCTGTCCTTCCTCCATCTCGACTATCCCATTCCCTCAGGTTCTCCTCAACTCTCCCCTTCTCCCCTCTTCTTCCCCTTCTACTCTACCTTCTCCCCCCACCCCCATGCTCCCAATTTTATCAGGCAATCTTGTCTGTATCCAATTTCTAGATGGATCTATATATGTTTTTATTAAGGTTCACCTTATAACTTAGCTTCTCTAGGATCATGAACTAATAGGCTCAATGTCCTTTGTTTATAGCTAGTATCTACTTAGGAGTGAGTACACACCATATTTATCTTTTGGGGTCTGGGTTACCTCACTCAGGATGGTGTTTTCTAATTCCATCCATTTGCATGCAAAATTCAAGACGTCGTTGTTTTTTACCCCTGAGTAGTACTCTAATGTGTAAATGTGCCACATTTTCTTTATCCATTCTTCAGTTGAGGGGCATCTAGGTTGTTTCCAGGTTCTGGATATTATAAATAATGCTGCTATGAACATAGTTGAACAAATGCTTTTGTAGTATGGTTGAGCATCTTTTGGGTATATGCCCAAGAGTGGTATTCCTGGATCCTAAAGTAGGTTGATTCCCAGTTTTCTGAGAAACCGCCATACTGATTTCCAAAGTGGTTGTACAAGTTTTCATTCCCACCAGCAATAAATGAGTGTTTCCCTTACTCCACATCCTTTCCAGCATAGGTTATCATTAGTGTTTTTGATCTTAGTCATTCTGACAGGTGTAAGATGGTATCTCAGAATTATTTTGATTTGCATTTCCCTGATGGCTAATGATGTTGAACATTTTCTTAAGTGTCTTTTGGCCACTTGAGATTCTTCTGTTGAGAATTCTCTGATTAGTTCAGTATCATTTTTAATTAGGTTACTTAGAATTTTAATGTCTAATTTCTTAAGTTCTTTATATATTTTGGAGATCAGTCCTTTGTCTGATGTGGGGTTGGTGAAGATCTTTTACCATTCAGTAGGCTGCCTTTTGTCTTATTGACTGTGTCCTTTGCTTTACAGAAGCTTCTCAGTTTCAGGAGGTCCCATTTATTTATTGTTGCTCTCAGTGTCTGTGATACCAGGGTTTTATTTAGGAAGTAGTGTCCTGTGCCCATGCATTGAAGACAACTTCCCACTTTCTTTTTTATCAGATTCAGTGTGGTCAGACTTATATTGAGATCTTTAATCCATTTGGACTTGAGTTTTGTGCATGGGGATAGATATGGATCTATTTTCGTTCTTCTACATGTTGACATCCAGTTATGCCAACACCATTTATTGAAGATACTTTGTTTTTTCCATTGTATAATTTTAGCTTCTTTCAAAAATTGGGTGTTCATAGGTGTGTGGATTAATATCCAGGTGTTCAGATTGATTCCATTGGTTCACCTGTCTGTTTTTATGTCAATACCATGTTGTTTTCATTACTGTAGCTCTGTAATAAATCTTGATGTCAGGGATGGTGATGCCTTCAGAAGTTTCTTTATGTACAGGATTGTTTTGGATATCCTGTTTTTTTATATGAAGTTGATTATTGTTTTTTCAAGGTCTGTGAAAAATTGTGTGGGATTTTGATGGGGATTGCATTGACTATAGATTGCTTTTGGTAGGATTGCCATTTTTACTATGTTGATCCTGTCTATCCAAGAACATGGAGATTTTTTACTTTTCTGGTATCTTCTTCAATTTCTTTCTTCAAAGACTTAAAGTTCTTGTCAAATAGGTCTTTCACTTCT
Source organism: Alexandromys fortis (assembly GCF_014885135.2). Lineage (NCBI taxonomy): Eukaryota > Metazoa > Chordata > Mammalia > Rodentia > Cricetidae > Alexandromys > Alexandromys fortis. The sequence continues at coordinate 2,630,507 of NW_026068002.1, forward strand.
TTGGTTAGTGTTTCCCTAAGATATTTTATGTTATTTGTGGCTATTGTGAAAGGTGATATTTTTCTGATTTCCCTCTCCACTTCTTTATCATTTCTGTATAGGAGGGTTACTATTTTTTTTAGTTGATCTTGTATCCTGCCACATCATTGAAGGTATTTATCAGCAGCAGGAGGTCTCTGGTAGAGTTTTTGGGGTCACGTATATATACTATCATACATCTGCAAATAACAAAAGTTTGGCTTCTTCCTTTCCAATTTGAATCCTCTTGATCTCCTTTTGTTCTCTTATTGCTCTAGCTAGGACCTCAAGAACTATATTGAATATATATGGAGAGAGTGGACTGCCTTGTCTTGTTCCTGATTTTAGCGGAATCACTTTGAGTTTCCATTTAATTAATGTTGGCTGTCGACTTGCTGTCTATTGCTTTTATTATATTTAGATATGTTCCTTGTATTCCTGATATCTCCAAGACCTTTAGCATGAAGGGGTATTAGATTTTGTCAAATGCTTTTTCAGCATCTAATGAAATGATCTTCTGGGTTTTTTATTTCAGTTTATTTATATGATGGATTACACTGATAGATTTTCATATGTTGAATAAGCCCTGCATCTCTGCGATAAAGCTGACTTCATCATGGTGGATTTTTTTTTTATGTGTTCTTGAATTCAGTTCACCAGTATTTTACTGAGTATTTTTGCATCCATGTTCGTGAGTAAGACTGGTCTGTAATTCTATTTCTTGGTTGAGTCTTTTTGTGGTTTTGGTATCAGGATAACCGTAACCTCATAAAGAGTTTGGCAATGTTCCTTCTGTTTCTATTATGTGAAACACTTTGAGGAGTGTAGGTATTAGCTCTTCTTGGAAGTTCTTGTAGAATTCTGCACTAAAATCATCAAGTCCTGGGCTTTTTTTAGTTGGGAGGATTTTGATGACAGCTTCTATTTCCTTGCAATTCATAGGTCTATTTAAATTACTCACCTGATCTTAATTTAATTTTGGCATATGGTATCTATATAAAAAATTGTTCATTTTTTTAAATTTTCCAATTTTGTGGAGTACAGGTTTTTGTAGTATGACCTAATGATTCTATAAATTTCCTCACTGTCTGTTATGTCCCCTTTTTCATTTCTGATTTTGTTAATTTGGATGTTTTCTCTCTGCCTTTTGATTAGTTTGGATAAGTTTGTCTATGTTGTTGATTTTCTCAAAGAACCAGATCTTTATTTCACTGATTCTTTGTATTGTTCTCTTTGTTTCTATTTTGTTGATTTCAGCCTTCAATTTGATTATTTTCTGTCTTCTGCTCCTCCTGGGTGAGTCTGCTTCTTTCTGTTCTAGAGCTTTCAGGTGTGCTTTCACTAATGTCACTAATGTGAGCTTTTTCCGTTTTCTTTATGTGGGCACTTAGTTCTATGAATTTTCCTCTTAGCACTGCTTTCATAGTGTCCCATAGGTTTAGATACACTGTGCCTTCATTTTTGTTGAATTCAAGGAAGTTTTTAATTTCTTTATTTCTTCCTTGACCCAGGGGTAGTTCAGTAGTCCACTGTTCAATTTCCATGAGTTTGTAGGCTTTCCAAGAGTAATATTGTTGTTAAATTCTAACTTTAATCCATGGTGATCCGATAAGACACAGGGGGTTACTCCAATTTTTTTGGATCTGTGAAGGTTTGCTTTGTTACCGAGTATGTGATCAATTTTAGAGAAGGTTCCATGAGGTGCTGAGAAGAAGATATATTCTTTTGTGTTTGGGTGGAATATTCTATAGATGTCTGTTAGTTCATTTGATTCATAACATCTGTTAATTCTCTTATTTCTCTGTTAGATTTCTGTTTGGTTGACCTGTCCATTGATGAGAGTGGAATGTTGAAGTCTTCTACTATCAGTGTGTGGGATTTGATGTGGAACTTAAGTTTTAATAATGTTTTTTTTTTTTTTACATATGTGGGTGCTCTTGTATTATGGGTATAGATGTTCGGTATTGAGATTACATCTTGATGGATTGTTCCTGTTATGAGTAAAAAGTGTCCTTCTCCATCTTTTCTGACTGATTTTAGTTTGAAATCAATTTTGTTGGATATTAGGATAGCTACCCCCACTTGTTTTTTTAGGTCCATTTGATTGGAAAACCTTTTTCCAACCTTTTACTCTGAGGTAGTGTCAGTCTTTGAGGTTGAGATGTGTTTCTTGCATACAGTAGAAGGCTGGATCCTGTTTTTGTATCCATTCTCTTACCCTGTATCTCCTTATAAGTGAATTGAGTCCATTGACATGAAGCGATATTAATGACCAGTGGTTGTTAATTCCAGTTATTTTTAGGTAGTAGTGTTTGTGTGTTTCCCTTCTTTGGGTTATGCTGGTGGGGATTTATCAGATGGCTGTGTTTTTGTGGGTGCAGTTAGCTTTTTTGGGTTGGGGTTTTCCTCCTAGTACTTTATGTAAGGCTTCATTTATGCCTCTTTTTCTAAAAAGTGTATACCTAAATATGTAAATACAACCTGCTTGGTCTGTCTGTATGTTACTTGTATGCATATTTCAGGACTGACTGTTTGGTTTTGGGGAAGACTTTCTTCCCACTCTCAGTATCCCTTAGTTGCCTGTAGTTCTTTTGAGCTTTCCTCCTGCATTAGCCCGTCTATTGGTGTCTTCCTTCTTTGTTCAGGTCATGTTTAGGTAGCCACGTTGTTGAGTCTTCATTGGGTGTATCTTCTCTGACATCACTAGGAGACACAAGTCATAGCAAACTTCCTGTTCCTCTGGCTCTTAACTCCAACTCCCTGCTCCATCCTCCACAGGGATCTTTGAGCCTTGGGTGCAGGAGTTGTGCTGCAGATGGAGCAATTGTGACTGGGTCTCACAGTCTTGCATTTTGTTTTGCTGTGGTTTTCTGCAAGGGCTCCTTCTGCTGCAAAAAAGAAGCTTCCATGATGAGGGGAGAGGTCTACACTTCCCTGTGGATATTAGGATAGTATTTAGAGTGTGTTTAGGGAGTATGATGGTTTAGTAAAGTGACAGTTTTAGGTTCTCCGTGGTCCATGAATTCACTGACTCTAGGTAGTTGACTAGGTTTGCAATACCAGGCATGACTTGCATCTTTTTGAGTGGGTCTTAAGTCCAGTTAGAGAGTTGTTGGTTATTGTTGAGGTATACCTGGATGGGAACATTACATTTAAACTATATATGCAATTGGGCATGGTGATACAGGCCTTTCATCCCAGCACTTGGGAAGCAGATGCAGGCAATTGATTCTCTGAGTTTGAGGCCAGCCTGGTCTACAACAGAGTTCCAGGACAGCCAGAGCTACACAGAGAATCCCTGTCTCAAAAAATAAATGAATAAATAAGTATATGTATACAAAATGTAGACTTAGATGCATTGTAGGTATTTTAGGTATATAACAATGATTCCTCATAACTTTTTCAGACATCTTATTATTTTACCCCCTCCTTCTGTATTCATCTCCATCCCATCCCCAATTAACCGCCCCTCCATTTTTCCCATTTCTCCCTTTAGATCACTAGACTGCTATTCCCCCTCTCTATTGCTCCACCCTGCCCCAACAATGGTCTCGCTTTACTTTCCTGATTTCTGCAGTTATCCCAGCTTATATATTTACATCTGAAGACTGACTTGGAGCTGTGAACCTCAGATGAGAGAATATGCAACGTTTGTCTTCCTGGGTCTGGGTTTCCCCACTCAGTATGATTTTCTAGTTCCATCCACTTACATACAGTTACCTGTTCATGAGTTCATTTTCCTTACAGCTGAATGGTATCCATAGTATCCATAGTATATACGGATCACATTTTTACCATCCACTCATCAGGTGAAGGACATTGTCTTCACTTCTTAGCTACTGTGAACAGAGCAGGAATGGAAGGAACACGGCTGAGCAGTTATCTGTGTAATAAGATGTTGAGTCTTTTGGCTTATGCTCAGAAATGGTATAGCTAGGTCATATAGTAGATTTATTTTAACTTTTTGAGAATTCTCCACACTGATTTCCAGAGGGCCTGGACCAATTTGCAATCCCATCAATCCACATCCTCTCCAGTATTTGTCAGAGTAAGCTCATCCTTTCTTTTGAGTCTTGAGAAAAGATACCAATGTGATTTAAATGAGAAGCATTTAAATGGAAACCACTGTTTCCCATCACACCGAGATCACTGCTGACTAGCGCTTACAAATGGAATGAACTGAGTGTCACTCAGCAAATAGAAGCAAACTTTTAAACTTAGTTCAGCCTCTATCTGGAGTCGATGAACCCAGCTCTAAGGTAAAAGGTGTGGCTGCCTTAGAAACAACCCTTCCTGGATGTTGACATCTGTCCTAGAGTCAAGAACTGAATCTAGTGACCACCTGTCTGGCTCCCCATGAACATCTCCATCAAGTCAGTCAGCTGAGCATTCTCTGCCTTTGTCTCATTAGCTGTAGGCCTCTGATAAATCTTTCCAGGCCTTTGGTGCCATACTGCCTTGATGTGACGATGCTTGTGTAGAGGAAGCGTCGTCAGCAAGCTGATCTCAGGTTTAGGAACAACCTTTCTCCATCTGCAAATGACCTAATGACTCATCTCTTCTGCACAGAAAGGACCAGAATAGATTAGACTACTCTACAATTTTAATGTACCGTGAACCTGGCAGAAAGTTCCTCTGGATAGTGAAGTCGTGCAGGTCTTTTGTCAATGGCAGGGACAGTAAGTTTACGGTTTTTAGTTTTCTCAATTATTTTTCCTCCAGGAACATTTTTCTTAAGTCATTAGTTTTGTACTGTTAGTGAATGACAGGCCACCAAATATACGACTAGTGGGAATGCAAACACCACCAACTGAGCATTTCTTTTTCAAAACTATGTGCCATGGCTGTGAGTCGTTTAACTTGTTTTGTTTTGTTTTGTTTTTTTTTTTTTTTTTTTTTTTTTTTTTTTTTGAAATAGGGTCCCACTACCTAGCCCAGGCTGGCCTTAAACTTGTGATCTTCTAGTCTCAACCTTTCTCATTCTGAGTACTGTGATTCCATTCACCACATCTGGTTTGTGGTTTGTGGTTAAGATTTTCAGGATAAGGAGTGGGGAGGAAGTTGGGGTCTTCCAGAATAGGCAGACTTCCAACTTGTATTGCCAAAGCTGGCCTTGAACTCCGATCCTCCTGTTTCTACCTTCTAGGTGCTATGACAACCATACACTCCCATGCCTGGCCTGAAGATTTTGATTGCATAAATTTTCTACTGGTGGCAGGGCGTGGGTGACCTTAGTTTGCAAGATGAGACTAAATCAAGCTGTCCTCAGTATTCTGCTCAGAGCCACGGACTCAACCCAAACTCTCATACCCAAAGTCGAGAGCTGCAGATCCTTAGGTTTTCAACTACAAGGGTTGTAGGCCTTTACAAACTGAGGATTGGAACGATGGTACAGGCTACCTGTGAAAAAGACCGGAAGCAGTGGACATGGGGACGTAGGCCTAGCTGGCACACTGCCAGCTGCGAGGTGTTTCACCGTCAGCAGGATGTTTGAGTGGGTGTTCAAATAGTAATAAATGGTTAAAAAAAAACTTTAAATTTTTGTATTTTCAGCATCTGTGCTGAAAATGGAAATGAAAACCAAACACTCATTTCTTGGCATCAGAAGTGAAGTATACACCCATCAAATTCCTCAGTAGAATTTTGAGGAGAAGCAGGAAGTGGGATAACCCAGGCAGATATTTTCACAGAATTGTAAAGCTGTGTGGGGCCCGGTAAAGTCACGACACATAATCCTATGCCACATATACACACATCCTTTCTTTCTGGAGAGGAAGACAGTGGTCCCCACTAGACGTGTGGCATCCTAAGCTTTGCTGTAGGGCTGGAGCGCCATCTTGTGTTCAGGATCAGCCTAGGTCTACAAAAATAGCTCTTGGTTTGTTCCTTTCTTAACCAGAACTATAATCCCTACTACATTTCTCTTGTGGGCACATAAGACTTTGAGAATAATTTTCTCCACTGTATATATGCATATAGTAAAATACAGTTTGAATTTAAAATAACACAACTTATATTATCCTAGATGTTCAACCTTCCATTGTTGGGTTAGGATCTTATGGGCTTAAATTATAGCATGAGAAAAGACAGGGGAGTTAAAGTACAATAGATGACTATATTTTTCAGTCCAAAACCAACAATGTCTTTTCTGCTCAGTAATTCCCTTATGTTCTTATGATCGCCTTTACAGTGTAGATATGGCATTGGTTAAAAAGCTAGCACTCCAGACAATCACTGGATGAGCTTGGTCATGTGCTCCGCTCACGTCCTCGTAGCCCAAGTGTTCCTCTAGCCCTACCCAAGTGTAAAGTTTACTCCCTAAGGGTAAAACTTGTGCAGAGACTGATTCCAAGTTTTCAGCTATTTCAGATGGAACTGTGGAAATAAGCCGATTTCTCCACATTCCAGCCCATCATCACTTTTCAGTGGTTCTAAAAAGATTTAAAATAAATATAGCCTAACAATTTGAGTTCAAAATTTTTACTTAGAAATGTTTTGAAAATATATTTCTTAGGAAAAATATGGGTCTTTTTCATTGCAGACTCTTTTATGTACTAAAGCTACATTGGTTCCTTGTGTAGAACTATAGAGAGAGGGTTTTGAAGCTTGAGAATTGAAGGGAGTCACAAAGCCAGGTTTTGCCTCCAAACTGGTTCCTTTCCATGGAGGCCCAAAAATGAGAGACTATTTCCACCTAGAGTTGGGACTTACTTCTGTTCCTTCAAGGTTGTCTGTTCCTTCCACAAACCAAGGTACCACCTAGATTTAGAACAGATAGTTCTGCTCTCTCAAGGTTATTGTCAATAGGTGTGGCTAATATCCATACCTTGTACTTCAGGAATAGAGGTGTAGATGTGTTTCTACCCCAAACAAAAGTCTAAGTATCCAACTACGTTTCTACCGCTTTAAGTAGATAATAATGGATTCCACCCAGAGAGTGGTTTGCCTACAGAATGTTTTGGTGTAGGTTTTGAGCGTGACTTGTCTTGTTCTTGCAACAGAATGTTTAACTAAGAATGTAACCCACAAACTTCAAATGGTATGTTCATTTCCTTGTATCATGTTAACACAGTTTTTTATTTTATTTTTTTTTTCTTACTCCTATCTTTTGGGGTTGGGGTATTTTAAGCAAATGGAAATTAAACGCAGGTGATTTCAGTGTTCACTGGAACTCCCTCCCGGTACTATCCTATGTTTTCTGTTTTATTATTTTCACTAGCATCTTCATCATCTTTACTAATTTTCTAATCCCCATGATCCTACCGTGGTAAGTGGTATTTTTGTCAAAGCTGGTCTCCAATACTTTTCCTTTATCTGAATTCAGTCAATAGCAAGCAAGTGGAAGTAAGTTAGGAAATGAACTTTGTAACCCTGGGGACTGGGAGGTTAAAGAGAACTGCGACAGGAGGCTAAGACAAGGGCAAGAACAGCCATGCTTTATTTCTTACGTTTTCTAGTCATCTCCACTGCCATCGTCACCTGTCATGGCACTGGAAGCCATGCTGTTTAGCATGCATGAGGGATCGTGATGAGGACAGAGACAGGTAATCAGACCAGGCTAAATAAACAGGAACTTCCAAACATCCCATATTCAAAGATAAACAAGGTGAGTGTGGGCAGGAATTCAGCTAGGTTCTACTGCAGTAGATAACACAGTTCTCAATCAAGCTTGTAGACTAAAGTCTTAAAACCTGAGCAAGAGAAGTCACAGACTACACTTTCCACACAACTCTGAGAGAGAGGAGAGGATTCCTGAGTTAGCCAGTGAATTCACCAAAGACTGAAAGGAATGCTTGCCTAAAGAAACCTACAACGGATTCTAGCTAGAGTCAGGCATTTCACACATGCTGGGCCGGTGTTGGACATGCTTGGTGTCATGCACTTCATGATATAACCGACTCCATGGATTTATCAAGATGTTTTCATGACACGGACTCATGGATGACAACACAAAAGATGTCTGCACTAGATTTGGTCTCTTATCTTTGCATTTAATTGAAACATATATTTAAAAAAAACAAAACAACAACAACAGCAACAAACAACAAAACAGAAATAGCAAACTGGAAAGATGAGAGTTCCAGGCAAGCCTTAGCTACTAATGAGATTCAACAAACAAAAGAAAAATCACAATGAAACTTGATTAAGAAAACTACTGATTTAGCTGACTTAGCTATCTCTCAAACGCCCTCTGGAAACAGTCTCTGTTACCTAAGATATTGTGTCTATTACCCAAGACACAAGCTCCACCTTTCCCGCCAGTCTCAGCAAGAGGCTTTTATCCTCGGTGGGCTGAGACATCACTGGCAGAGGGTGAGATTGAGATGCCTTCTCCATCGAGACAGAGGGTCTTCCTTGCCCTAGACAGACCAAAGCTTTACAACAGTCTCTCATCTCAGAGGTGTTTCTTTCTAGCTTCAGAATGAATGCTGTGGAGACGACTTTTGTCACAGGCCTGGGGACTCTTGCTCTTGTTTTCAAGGGGGAGGCCCTGTAGAGACGACAAATACACTCTGGCTTTATGAATCGGGGTAAAAATGGTACTGGGATCCAGCTCTGGCCTGCAGTTATCCCACACCCGTGTGAGCTCTGTTGAATGAGTTCAGAAGAAACACAGGGCTCCAAGCAGAAGACAGACAGGGATTATTATAGAATAACAGGAAACACTGTCAAGGGTGAGAGTGTACAATGGCCAAAGGGGCTACTGGAGAGGAAAATACTCTCGGGTGATTGGCTAACACGGCCATTATGATAACAGAGCTGCTGAAGTTGTCATATACTGTATTTTCTAGTGCCTGGAACAGTTTTTCTGAAGTGAGTTTTCCACTCAGTTCACATGATCTACAGACCCTTTTGAATTAACTCTTTTTTTTTTCAGTGACCGACAGAATTTTAATAAGGTGACATAGTCATTTAACACAGCCTTTATCTTTGTTTCAAAACAAAATTCCAGGAAACAAAATACTTAACGACAGTTGGGTAGTAATTAAAATAAAAATCGCAATTTTGAAGAATCAAAACCAGACAACTGCTGGAAGGTAAAATCACATGGCTTGCCAAAAAAAAAAAAAAAAAAAAAAAAAGGTAATGTTAAAAAGGGCTAAAATTAAATTGAACAGCATTCTATATAATGCTACATTCTTGAATTAAGAATGTATAACTAGATGTTAAGTGTTGATAATTGGCTGAACTTCTACATACTTCATGTAAATATGCATGAAAGTTTAATTGCATAAATATCCTGAGTGGCTCCCAGGCTACATTAGGTCTACATGCTTACTATTTGTATTAAACAAATTACAGCTTTACGTGATTGAGCACAACAGACCTTCAGCTGCACTTTCTCATCAATCACTATATCCACTGTATCGTCTGAGGGGTCTGGGCTACAAATCTCAGTCTTAAATCTGAAATTATATCAAAAGAAATACAATGTAAAAAAGCTAGAAGGGAAACAAGTGCACATCTTAGAGCATTGTCCCTTCAAAGCTTAGTCCTTCCCTTGCCCTCTTGCCTGACTTCTGCTTTGTAACAGTCTGCATTATTATACTTTAGAGAAATCCTTCCAGAATCTGAGCTGTTGATCTGTACACTCTTTCAACCGTCTCAGTGGAAAGGAACTTTCATGGCTACTACTTTGGGCCATCAAAGGTCCCTGGATCAATGTTTAAATTTATCCTTTATACTTACAAAAAGAAGACTATTTCCAGGGTGGCCGGAGAATATGGCTCCATACAAATTGCATACTAATTTTACTTACAAGACATTTTTACTGTGTTTGAGTATATTCATTTTATAATCTGGATTAGATTTTAAAATTTTAACCTTAAAATTATAGTTACCAAATCAAATGACTTTTGTATACATACAAACCTTTCTATTACATCTTCTCAAGAAAGTGAAGTAAAATAAGTCCCTGATAAACTACCAATTAAAAAACCAACCAAACAATCTATTCTAGAAAATGGCTTGCATACCTCCTCAGAAGGCTGATTTTCCTTAATCAAACAGAACATGAGGTAACTGAATTGATGGCAAATATACCTCAGAAATGCACTTATAAACAATGACTGAAATATAGAATGTACTAGTATTAAAAAATGTACTGTTGCATGGTAAACATGTGAAACAAGAAATATCCAGTTACCAGACATGTGCTGCTTTCCTTTTTAAAGGGGGAAAGGGATTGTATTATTTTCAGTGCTTAGAAAATACAGCAAAGAGAACCAACTCCATAAACTACAGGGATTAGATAAGCAACTATCTAAACCCTTACTACCAACTATGATTCAAATGAAATGCATTCTGCCATTTCAAGATAACAAACTGTCACTGTTAATACCAGGCAATATTTTAAAGATGGATCAATTAACCCTAAAGGGGCAGACACGGTGTCTTTTTATTTCAGAGCTCACTGATAGATAGTAACCTTAAGGCATTTAGGGCAGTGCAGAAGAAAAGTCATGTCTCCAATCAGTGCCAGAGATATGTCTCAGATTCTATTTTTTAATCAAAAACAAGTAATGGAGCAGATTAAAAAGAAAATGTGTTAAAGCTAGTAGCATAGCTGTGCTATATCAGGTAACAATGAGTTTCTTTCTGTCTTTTTTTTTTTTTTTTGAAGATTTATTTATTATGTATACAGTGTTCTGCCTGCATGTATCCCTGTAGACCAGAAGAGGACACCAAATCTCATTTTAGATGGTTGTGAGCTACCATGTGGTTGCTGGGAATTGAACTCAGGACCTCTGAGCCATCTATCTCTCCAGCCTCAGAAGTTGGTTTCTTTCTCTCAATGCACCCCAACAAAGCACTGCCACTTTGGCCTTTCTCCCTTTCATATGCACTTAAAGCTAACTAATACTTCCCTCCCTACCAATCTGTTTCTCACACACAAAATTCATATAGCTGGAGATACAGGAGGGAGCCTGGAAGCTGGTGATGAGGTCCTGCTGAGATCAGGCTGTGTCTTGCTGTAAAATTAACCTATTTTTGGGTAGAAGTTTCAAAGACTGTGCCTGGTCCTGAGAGACTCTATTACTTTTAAAGATGGACTGACTTAACTTTGTGTATAAGCAAGCATATATGGGCACAACATGTGTGCAGTGCCCGTGGAGGCCAGAAGAGTGCACCAGACACCTGGAACTCAAGTTACAGAAGGCTGTGAGCCACCTCATGTATCTACGACAGTATAGTAAGTGCTCTGAACTGCATGGGTGCTGGGAGCCCAATATCTACAACAGTATAGTAAGTGCTCTGAACTGCAGAGTCATCTCTCCAGGTCCCGAGAGACTATTTTACAATCAGCTATTTCATTTTGAGGATGGAGGATGGCTGTGTGCCTGTGCAAACACATGAATGGCACCATCAGTCTGACACCACCATGCACACAGAATAAATGCTTTATTTCTGTCAACAGGAAATTCACTGTTGTATAATTTATTGGGGGTAGATTAAGACAATAAGGGCAAACTGGCATATTGAAATCACATCAGGGAAAACAGACCCAAGAACTTACTGGACACGCTTGAGCCAAGAAAGTCAACTGTAGGGCCCACAGGTCTACCCCTCCTCCCAGGGGTTCATGTTGAGGATAGCTTGCAGTTTCTGGCAAAATATTTTGTTTGTTCCTGTGCACCCTCTGCCCACCCTGGTGGTTAGCTATAGGGGAGTTGTTTGCTCCGTCTTGAGCCTAGTAATTTCCCACCTGCCTGGGGTATTTCCACTGTACAGAAGAGAGGTATAGGTTTTCTCTATACTTGAATAAATGGCATTCTGCATTTTCTCTTCACGAATGACCCATGTCTCATGTTCCTTAATCTCCAGTCCCTTGCCCAAATGGCCAACTGTCCCATAGTAAGTACAGGCACTACAGTCAACCTGGGACCTCAGTTGAGTAGGCTATGAACAACTCCCTTTCTTTAAAATGTACTTGGCAGTCCAGCTCCTTTACCAACATGTGCTATGCACACACACTCCTCTCCATAAAATACACCCAAACACGCCCCTTAGGAACTCAGCTCCTCCTCTAGGACCCCATAAGGGAAAGCTCCAGACAATAATCATGGCTACTGAGACCCTTCCCTCACGCGGCATGCTACTCCCTGCGAGATATTTTGAGCTTTTCTATTGCTTTAAATAAGATTTCCTTGCAACTTTGCAATCAGTGTGGGCTTTTACTTTATTATTGACCAAAACACCAAGAACCTGAAGACAGCCAGTCCAGCAACAACCTGAACTACTGTAATACACAAGACCAAGGAAAAGGGCCAGGCAGCAGAATTTACAGCCTTTGGTGGAAAGTCAGATCATGATGCCTAGGGAAGGGAGGAACTGGGTAAACAAAAACCCTGATCTCTGTTACTCTTCTGGGGCTCAAACTGGCCCAAATCAATTTCAGGTCCAAAGAGCTCACCTGGATCCCAGAGGCAGACACTTAGCGCTGCAATGCCCCCACTGACTTGGCATCTGACAAGCAAATGTAGGCATCAAGGACCACCTGTCCCTGGGGCTTTCGCTCAGCTCAGTACCTGAGATGGTGTGGTCTCAACCACCACCTGCAATTACTTATTTAGGACTCCTCCTCTTCCTTCAGTTAGACCTGGTCCTGCCCTTTTGCCTCTATAGTGGGACTCAATATTGCAGCCTTCCCCTCAAACTTGTGACACTCAGAGCCACTGCTGCTTCTTCAGCGTCTTTCTTGCGTCAATATGAAAAGGAAATGTATCTGAAAGAGTATCTTTTTATTCCCATCACAACGAACCACATCTATTTGACTATCCTTCAAAGCCGGAAGGGAAGAAAATACACCTAGCTGTACAAATCATACACATAGTAATAAACCAATATAGAAGAGAAACAGCAAAATGAAACAAATATCCATCAACTAACAAACACTTGTTTAATTTTAGGAATACAGTAAAAATATGAGACAGGACATGTTCCTTCCTGTATTTTGAGCTGTTAACCCTGGAGCACTGTCGGCACTGCCTCACTGCTTTGCTACAACATGATGGTGTCACCCTGTTTGCTGACTAGCTGGCAACGCTGGTTTTCTCTGCTTTCCAGCTCTCTTTGGGCTTGGAGTAGTCCCAGGGCCGTCTGTTCTCTGTGAATCAATAGAGCTTCCTAAGCGCCACTCGGGAGGCTTCCTCTTCCGCAACCAGCACCGTTTCCCCAGGTCCTTCTGCAAGCAGCTTTTTATCACTAGGAAGAAAACAGACAGTGATCCTGAGTGACAGGAAGACAGAGCCCATGAGGCCATTATGCCTTGCATTCCATTCCACAGAATTATAATAACCAATGAAGCCCAGTATTTTCCAAGTCAGGGCACAAAGTAGCAAGAGGATCAGGGGTTCAAAGACTAGAGCTGGGTGTGGTGTGGTGATGCACAACTTTGGTGCCAGCATTTCGGAGGCAAAGGCAAGCAGGACTCTGGGTTTGAACCAACTGGGTCTACATGGCAAGTCCTTAGATTAGAAAATCTTTAAAGACTGGGAAAATGTGTACAGACATTTTAATCTAGTTAGTTATCTGAGATACTCAATGTTCCTAACTAGTACTCTAATTGAGCTTTCTCTCTCAAAACCTACAATCAATTTCAGACAGGTTCACTTCTAACAAAACTAAAAGGCTCTATCTAAATGGTTGAAACTTTGATAGACACAAAGTTCCTTTCTTCTACTCTGACTCTAATTGAAGTTGTTGCCAAGAATAGATTAAGGTAAAAGCACCAACAGATAGAAGCCAAACTTTTATTTTTTATACAGGAAATATGAGGCTAGCTTATACCCCATGAAATTCTACAGCAAACAGCTGGCCAAAAGTGACTTAGCAGGAGCTGGAGGGAAGGGCTCAGTGGTCCAGAGCACTGACTGCTCTTGCAGAGAAGCCAGGTTTGGTTCCCAACATCGACACAGACGCTAAAAACCATCTGTAACTCCAGCTCCAGGAGACTGACAATTCTTCTGGTCTCCACATGAATGTGGTACACAAACATGCAGGTGAATATTCACACACATAAAATCTTTAAAAGGTACTATTTAGTAAAATACAGATAACTTGTCTTCCTCTAATAGAAGAAAGAAAAAAATCAGAGATGACCCCACTCCCACCCTCCAGGGTTTTACTGTGTAGCTTTGGTTGTCCTAGCTGTAGACCAGTTTGGCCTTGAACTCACAGAGATTGATTGCCTCTAACTCCTGACTGCTAGGCCAGGATTAAAGACATGCACTACCATGCCCGGGACAGAGAAACAATTTTAAGGCTGTTAGAAATAACACTTAAAACCAGAAGTCTATGTTTAAGGCCTCCAATCAAAGTTATGAAGTAAAGAATTTTCTACTAACCAGTATAAGCCAACAAAATACAAAGGCAAAGCGGTTGTGCTTCCAGACTGCCTGGTGAGTCTAGACTCGGGAGCAGAAATGTTTCTCTTCTTCAGTTCCTCCATGAGAAGTCCCATGGGATTTACGACGGTCCACATCTCAAAGAGCTCTTTCCCTGTCATTTGTGTAATTAGAAAGTCCTGCGCATAAAACAACCATTTATACATTTAAATTAGAACAAAGAATATTATGACCAGAATTCAAATCCATGTGTCCCATAAAAACCAATGGGAATGAATGGCAAATCTAGCAGCTAGCCTGAATGTGAAATGCTCCAAAGTCGAGATTGTAGAGCATTTTCAGTTTTAGCCTTTGGAATTCTGGTTTGTGTTTCTCCCCAATGGGCTCACATAGCCAGGCAAGGAAACACTCTACCAGAATTATATCATAGATGCTGCTATTTGTAGTTTTTAATTAAAAAAAAATCATAGTTTAATTAAAAACTTCTAATTTCAAATCCTAAGAAAACAATGTCAGGCAAAATAACCTATCAAAATTATACAGAAGGTAGACCCCTACCCTACAATTCAACAATTAAATTATCAAAATTCCAAGTAGAAGACAAGCCTGTGTCTACCTACCTCTTAAGGGCACAGCCACATGGCCATGCCTTCCCACCATGACAGACTGCATTCCTTTTTACAGCCTGAGCTAAAAAAAATCTTTCCCTTTAAAGCAAAACAAAACAAACAAAAAGCAAAACTAAAAGCCGAAAATGACTTAAATCCTTCAGAACTCACTACCCAGCATTTAATATTTCCATTCCACAAAAGAAGCAAACTGAAATATTACCATGAAAATTGCTTAGGGCTTTGTCAGTTTATGGGGAGAGAAACAGTCAGGTCTATAAAGGTGTATAAAAGGAATGAATGAGAAAAAGAAATTGTTCCTTCTGTCCACATCGAGTGTGTTTGAACAAGTGCAATTGGTGATACACACCCTGATGAAAAGGACGGCCCTTTCGGGTCCACTGCTCTGTAACAGGGCTCCAATCACCGCAAAGAAAGTCCGGCGCAATACAGGCAGGGGGACAGGGAACTCCGCACTGAGGGTCAACTGCTCCACAGCCAGGTTACTAGCCACATGACAAACAACGGCCTCACTAGTAAGAAAGCTAACTAGACTCTTAACACCTTCAGTGGGCAAGTCTGGGAACTCATCTTCAAGAAACTGCGTGAGGCACCGATGTGAAAAAGACAGCCCCTGTTCAGACAGCTCTTGATTGTCCTTAAGGTTCAGAAGAGCGGCTTCTTTCTCTATCCCAAGCTTCTGACGTTTCGCTTCTTCGCTTTTAATATAGCAGCTGTTGACAAAGGCAGTTTTGAGAAGGTCCAAGGAAAAGGTTTCTTGTAACCGAGCCCCAAAGGCTTGTATTTCCGCATGGTAATCCCAGTTTGGCTTCTCTGAACTGAGGATGTAGAGATAGTGAGAGATGGTTAAGGATAGCGTGAGATCATGTGCAATTGTGCTCTAGTCTTATTATATAAAGGGACAAAAAAAAAAGTTTTGGGCTTTTTTTTTTTTTAACGTCAAGTAAATACAAAAAAAGTAATACCGATGAACACTGGAAGCCCTTTGTTACATTCTACATATACAGTTAAGATTAATTTTCCTTTTGGCTTAACTGCCACGTTAAAGTGACAGTTCACATCAGATTAGACTATTGCTCTAGCTTCTAAATTCCTTCTTTCTGTTCTAACAATGAAATTATGCTTTCCATCTAAATATGAAAAAATTATAACTATATAGGTTCAGGACAGAAGTTAAAAGTATATTTAGTTTATATCCTATTTATTTAAATTTCAGAAATGTCCACTTAAATTACCAGTTCCTTCAGCTAGTAACAATACTATAATAATTGTATCAATACAATAATATAATACATGTTAAAACTTAATAAGCATGGGCGAGGCTTGAGGCTGTTGTAGTTCAATGGTAGAGCGCTTGCCTAGCAGACATAAGTGACTGGTGTGTGGGTATACACCTTAAATACACACACAGTTACAAGAATTAGAATAAACAGGATCGTTATTCTCCTGGAGAGCAGGATTAAGTAGCAATCAAAGTTTCACATCAGGAGTAAATTCCCAAAAACTAGAGAAAGTTCCCTGTCTAATGGAAGTCAAATGTCAGGTAACTACAGGGATGAAGTAGATCTACATGAATTTTTGTGCACAAAGACATAGCAAACAGAAGATACAAGATGCAGGATCATATATAAGCACGAAGCACTTGATAAAAGCATATGGTTGGTTTTGGAGGGTTTTGTAGCTGTTGTTGTTGTTGTGTGTGTGTGTGTGTGTGTGTGTGTGTGTGTGTGTGTGTGTTTATCAGTGAAAAGATTATTTAGATCAAAAACCTAAACTTTCCCCCTCTTACTCCGGACAGTGAATACATAGTTCAGTTCTATGCAGAAGTGAATTTTTCTGTCCTGGCTCGCAATGTTGTAGAATGGTGCTATCCCTCTTAAAGGGGCCCAAAGAACCTCCGGCCTAAGACTGGGCGATCACAAACTTGCGCCAATCCCAAGTGGTTACTCTCCGGCAAGACCCCTTTCTCTAACTGGGGTTCCTGAGATTCCGCAGGGGACAGCCAGGCTTCTGTCGCCATTTTCCTCGGCCCCAGGTCACGTGCAGCCATGTCCCACCCCTCTGCCTGCCTGCAGGTGCAGCCCAGTGTCCTCACCGCCACCTTGGCCACTCAACACTCCTGAGACGCCTACCGTCGCACGGGCGGCGGCGGGCAGCGCAGCAGGCGCCATCGCTCCAGCTCCTTCTGGAAGCGGAAGGCTGCACGGAACCCCTTCTTCACTCCCCGAACCGGGGAAACCAGTGTGGGGGCGGCCGGAGCCAACAGGCGGCGAGAGCCCTGCTGCAGCAGCAGCCGCACCACGGCAGAAGCCATGGCAGCCACCAGGCAATCGAGGGCGGAAGGAAGGCAGCCGGACCGGTGCAGCCACAACACAGGTCCCCAGGAGCTGAGCCGCACAGGGAGGGAGGAGAATTAGGCGACGCCCAGAAGGGCGGGTCGGTGGCGCAAGTGTTTCTTCCCGCCCATGATGTGAGCCTGGGTGCAGAAATGGGAAAAGTTGCTTGATCTTGTCAGTCTGTCTTGTGTTTATTACTCACTAAAAATCAAACAAAAGTGTGTTGCACTTTCAATTTGAAGAAAACAGTTAAATTCTAAAGAGGAAAACATTTCTTGTTTACATTCAGCCTTAAATTGTAGAATATCAATCCTGCAGCTACTGAGCAAATGTTTTCAAAGTTTGAGGTTTCACTAAACACCTCCCCATGTATTAAGACTAGGCAAAGCGACCCATTATGAGAAGTAGGGTCCCAAAAGCCAGAAAAAGAGTCAGAGACAGTCCCTGTTCCTGCTGTGCTGTTTGGGAGTTTCATAGGAGGACCAAGCTATACCACTGTCCCATATATGCTGAGAGCCTAGGTCAGTCTCATGCAGGCTCCTTGGTTGTCGGTTCAATCTCTGTGAGCCCCTATGAGCCCAGGTTAGCAGGTTGTGTGAGCCTTCCCATGGTGCTTGACCCCCGCCACTCCCCCTCCACCTCCCGCCCCATCCCCAGCTCCTCCACTCCTTCCTCTTCCTCTACCTCCTCCTCCAGGATTCCTGAATTCCACCTAATATTTGGCTGTGGGACTCTGCATCTGTCTTCATCAGTTGCTGGATAACCCAGATACCAATCTGGTCACAGGAGGCAGCCAGCTTAGGCTACAGTTTGTATTTTAAATAACCACCTTTTTTTTTTTTAACCATGGGGAAAGACATTGGGTGTGTGTGAAAATATTAATAGTGAAAGTAGTAGTTTTTAAAAAAGTCTGCAGCTTTCCAAACAAAATATAAATGGAAGCCCCACATTCACAAAGGGAAGCATATCTGCTTTTAGTTTTGTGTTGAACATCTTGACCTTCAAGGGAAATTTTCTATGGTTCAATATAAAGGCAGGGGTGCTTCTGGCTTCTGCAGTCACCCAGATTGTCTCCTGTGTCTTTGATGGTGCCTGTTTTCACAAACAGCTTGTTCTGGTATATTGTCTCTCTGTGTCTCTCTGTCTCTCTGTCTCTCTCTCTGTCTCTCTGTCTCTCTCTCTCTCTGTCTCTCTGTCTCTCTCTCTCTCTCTCTCTGTCTCTCTGTCTCTCTCCCTGCAGCATGTACCTCCCTACCTCTCTCTGGTTACTGTAATTGATCTCCAAACAGGACTTGTATCTGTCTGCCCAGACAGCCATTTCACCTCCCTTGAAATACAGACCAACACATGTTACTGCCTAATTAGAGAGTCTTCAACATTAGGGTTGCATAGCCCAGTTTGAGGTTCTTAGCTTAACTTTTCAAGATGGAGATTCTGAACAACTTGTTTAAATCTATAAAAGGGCTTACAATGGACATCCAGCTGAAGCAAGTTCTCTAAAACACATCAAAATAGTATTAAAAGCATTGAAAATTCGTAGATCATCAGATAAGTATATTCAACCAAATCACAGGGAATTGTCATTTCTGCAATATTTCATTCATTTATTTATTTCTGTAATGTTTCATTTATTATTGGGAGAAAAAACCTAAAGCTGGTGTCTGTAACTGATGAACCAGCCTGCCTCCATTTGGGGCTTGTAAGCCATCTTATAGTAAAGACAAACTAGGTTCATTCCTGTTTAAGATTAAATCTCTGTTTCTAAAGGATTGGGCTATTCCCTACCTATAACCTTAACTACAAATAATTCTGTACTGCCTGTTCAAGGAAATAGCAACTGTGCCTTTGCTTCAAATGATTATTATGACACTTTGTCATGACCACCTAGTTACCCCAGGAAGTAGGCTCTAATGCCAGCAAAGGGACAGTCTTTTCAGCAAGAGTGACAGCAAGCAAGTAAAGAGAGCAAGCTTCCTTTTTCCGAGTCTTTTATGCAGGCTGCCAGCAGAAGGTGTGGCACTTTGTTTTAGAAGGTTGTTATGACCAACTTGTTATATTTATGTTTTACTTCTGCAGTAACTAGGTCTATTGGCCTGCCAAATCCCACATTTGAAGACCTGTTACTCCTAGAATACACAAGACTTTTTCTTCCCCATGTCCTATGCTGATCTCTTGAACCCTGCTTTTAGGAAGAGACAGTCCATGTCCACAAACTGTTTTAAAGAACTTGCTTTAATTAATTTGTCCATGATGATTTGGGTCAATTGTCTTTCTCCTCACATCTGTAGGATTAGCAGCAATGTCAAGTTAATAAAGTTAAAGGGAAGTGTCTCTATGTGCAGAGGCTCTCAGCAACGACAACTAGAACGTGATTTTCAAATAAAAAAATAGCTCTGAGGTCTCAAGTAGTGTCTCCCACTAATGCCCTACATGGAGCTCGAGCATTAAAGTCTGTATTCAGCTTCCTGTTATTCTAACTGTTGGTGTAGTCACTTCAGAACAAGGAAAGGTTTATTTGTGTGGTGGCTATTCTTAGTTGATAACTTGACTCGGCCGAAATCAACTGAAAACCCAAATGGCTGGGCACATCTCTGAGGGATTTTTTTTCTTAATTAAATGATTGGAAATCAGAAGATCCACTTAAAATCCAGATCCTTGAGGTGGGAAAAGCCACCTGTAATCTGCCGCACCTTCTGCTGGCAGCCTGCACAAAAGACTTCGGATAAAGGAAGCTTGCTCTCTTTACCTGCTTGCTGGCACTCTTGCTGGAAAGACAGTCCCTTTGCTGGCATTAGAGCCTACTTCCTGGGGATTCCAGCAGATACTGAAGACAAGCTGAGACATCAGCATCAGAGACTGAACAACTATTGGATTCATGGATCCTCTGTTTATAGGCTGCTCTTGTTGAATTAGCCGGACCATATGCCATTCTAGTAAGTTCCTTCTCTCTATTTACACCCTTATCTCTATTGACATAGAGATTCATTCCATAGGCCCTTTCCCTCTATAGAACCCTGACTAATATTTATGGTCTCACATTGGAAAGTTTCTGCACTTCATAATCTCTCTGCTGATGTAATAATACAAATCAGACCAAATCAAACTGAATTAAACAAGCCCAGATTTAATGCATACAAATGCTCCCGGATGGCTCTCCAGTCCCCCAGAGAGGAGACAGGAAAGAAAGACCGGAAAACCACATGTTTCTTCTCTGGGGAGCAGTTTAAATAACTTGAGGGAGTGATCTTGAGCATCTCTTGGGAAGGGTCATCATTTGGCGGGCTTTCTCAGGGGTGTAGTCTGGACTGAGGCAACTCTGAGAGGGAGGGGGCTTGGGGTGGAGCTTCTACCTGAACACTCCATACTCTTTGGATATATGAATGCCAGGGGCTGGGGTGACACTTCCACCTAAACATTAAAGAATCTTTGGGTATTGGGGCACCAGTTCAAATCTGGCTACTTCTTGCAGGCATGGGACAATGTGGGGAGGGGGAAGAGTTGGGAGTTAGTGGGCTCATCCTCAGCAGGAGGTGTGGGTGAAGAAGCATCCACTTAACTGCCATCCTGGAGATCAAAGGCATATGCTCCTTGAGGGATATGAGAAGGCAGGTTGCCAAGAGAAAAAATAGATTTTATTACTAGCCCTATGAACAGGGCTAGCCATGAGAAAGGTGATTAACTGCCAGAAAGCATGGGATGGAGAAGCGCCCTGGTTGTACAGGAGAGGCACAGGTGAATAACTGAGACACAAGAGCAGATGTGCCCTTTAAAACCAGATTTTAGTTGCTGGGTAGATGCCCATTTGAGCCTGAAGAGGTAGTACCAATGGTGAAGTTCCAGGAGCTGGTGCAGGTGCTGGAATTATCTGGAAGACCTTCTGCAGGTTGGCCTCGGCCCAGACAGCAGGACTGACCCGTAAAATATGCTCAAAAATGGGCGGGGTCAAAATAGGCTCTGGAGACTATTAGTTTTTACCAGACCAGATTTCTTTTTTTGGTTTTTCGAGACAGGGTTTCTCTGTAGCTTTGGTGCCTGTCCTGGAACTAGCTCTTGTAGACCAGGCTGGTCTTGAACTCCAGAGATCGCCTGCCTCTGCCTCCCGAGTGCTGGGATTAAAGGCCTGCGCCACCACAGCCCTGCCAGACCAGATTTCTTGACAGAAACATCTCCCAGAGTTATCTGTAAGACAGCTGGAACAGATTTACATCTTGGTGTCATAGCAAAAGGCTATGGCTTTAGGTTAAAAAAGATGAACATTTCAGAAGACAGTTCAAGGAAACTGAGCAGATTCTCTGCTCTCATAGCCTTAGCTTTTTGGGGACTATGCTTTAAGAAATGCAGTTTATGGTAATTGTTGCTTGGGGTCAAATCAATAGGGTGAAATGGCAGCCTAAAAAATATTCCACATTCTAGAAATAAATCAAAAGGCAGGGTCTAGGTGGATACAGATTTGCTAAATGTGGAAGAGATGCGGGGAAAAACAATATTTTGTAGCCCGTACAAAGTCACAAAGGGGAGAGAACTATTGAGACTCTGTGAAGCTGAAAGGAGGGTTCCCAGGAATGAACTGATAGCAGGCATCCTACAGCTGAGATGACATACAAACATATTATGTCCATAGAAGCAAATCACAAAGCTTAATTCCCCACTAGTCCAACATGATCCAGAACCTATGAATTGTAGCATGAATTCTAATTGGTCTTAATAATAAAAACTCAGAGTCAGCTATCAGGGGGTAGAAGCTGAAGGATCAGAGAAGCAGAGCAGCCAGTCACTAGAGTTCTTACCTCTACCAATGCTCAGACTAAAGGGGCGATCCTGTCCTTATACTTCCTCATCAGACTGACTACCTCATACTGCTGCCTCACACTGACGGCCTCAGACTACACTGCTCCTCAGACTACACTGAGCACCTGTGTAGAGGACCTGTCCCATCAAAAATACTTCTTACCAGGGTAGGGGCACGGGAGCCAAAGAAATATAACTAAAAAATATAAAGATGCATTAAAAATAATAAGACAGGCCGAGCAGTGGTAGTGCACGCCTTTAATCCCAGCACTCAGGAGGCAGAGGCAGGCGGATCTCTGTGAGATCAAGGCCGGCCTGGTCCACAAGAGCTAGTTCCAGGACAGGCTCCAAAGCTACAGAGAAACCCTGTCTTGAAAAATCAATAATAATGATAATAATAATAATAATAATAATAATAATAATAATAATAATAAGAAGAAGAAGAAGAAGAAGAAGAAGAAGAAGAAGAAGGAGTCAGAAAACACAGAAAGTATCAGGAGGGCATTTCAGGGATTAATCAGACACTGAAATCACTTACTGTTTATTTTTTCCACAGCTTTTATACCCGATGTAAACTGAGGGAGAAGGTAACGAAAGACCTTATATACATGATACAAAAGGTTAACTCACATAGTCAACTCTGGGATATCAATCATTAGCATTCTGTTGTCTAGGTAGCGAGGTGCCCCAAGTCAGGTACTCTAGGTCACATGCCTGAAGACTGCCTTTCTCTAGGTGACCTCATAGTTATAAAAGAAAGGATCAGAAGCACATCTGCATATCCTGACCAACCATCAGGATGGCACCAGGCTATCTTAACTTCAAAAGGGCCAGGCAACCACTTCCTGAGTTAGAAGGTGCAATTAAGTCTGTAGTCTCCAAACTCTCTGACCTTCAGACAAGGTGGAAATGGGCCTCCTTTTTGCAGCCTCCACACTCCTGTCTCCTCCTGCCTTATATTCCTCTCTGCCCAGCCATCCAGTCCTGTCTCCACCTCCCTAGTGCTGGGATTAAAGGTGTGTGATCCCAAGTGTTGGAATCACCTTTGTGTGAGATCTGTTTCTCTTTTAGATTGGATCAATTTTGTGTAGCATGCAGGGTGGCCTTGAACTAACAGCGATCCATCTGTGTCTCCCTCTCAAGCCCCTATCCCCAAATACTGAGGTTAAAGGTGTGTGCTACCACTGCCTGATCTCTGATCATCAGGCAAGCTTTATTTGTTAAAACACAAACAAAATATCACTACAATGAACCCTCTCACAGGGACTATGCACAACTTTAGAGAAATGTAGGTGTTTTGTAAGGGAATTTACTGGGCTTGGAGAAACATGATGTTTCATACAGTGAAGTTTCTTGGGCAGGAAATGCAGACAATAAATTGCAAGTGGCCCTCATTGGAATAATGAGTGGTACCCTCAAAGACAATGACCTACAAGGAATGCCTGCCAGGGTATGCTAGCAGACTTCAGTCTTTCTGCAGAGATAATGGAAAGTCAGTGGAGGAGCCAGAGGTAATTATTTGTTTCATTGGGGGTTCAGGTTTTAGGTAGACAAGAAGGTATCAGAGAAGTTTCCTTCACTCTCCTTCTCTTCAGAACAACTGGTATTGGAGAGTTGTTGGCTGGGGTTTCTGTCTCACTGGATCCTGATGCCCTTGAGTTCCAAAGAAACACACAGAGGTCTACATTAATTATAAACTGGTTGGCCTATTAGCTCAGGCTTATTAACTCTTATATCTTACATCTTAACCCATAATTCTTGTCTGTGTTAGCCACGTGGCTTGGTATCTTTATCAGTGAGGCATTCTTATCTTACTCCTCTGCATCTGGGTGAGGACTCTTCCCAGAATTCTGTACTTCCTGCTTGGTCACCCTGCCTATACTTCCTGGCTGGCTACTGGCCAATCAGCATTTTATTAAAATAATTCAAGTGACAGGATAAAATACCATTGTCCCACAGCACTTCTCTCCCCTTTTTTTCAAAACAAGAATTCTGAATCTAATATCCTTTGTGTAACCAACACTCTAAACAAAGATAAATATCCATAATCCATTTTTTGGGAATGTGGGCATAGTTTTCCAGACTATTTCCTGCTGATTAAGGGTGTTGATAATCTTATGGGGACCTAAAGAAAATTTCAAATTATGATCAAGTCCTGACTGGAATAATCTGTGAGGCTTGATAATCTGAGCCAGCAGTCTTGGGGCTGTTCTAAATGCAGAACTCAGAGGAAACTCCAACAGAGGTCCTCTGAAATATTGGATCATCTGGACCAGCTGCTCCTATTGGAGATTTTTCAGGGGGGTCTTCCTTGATCAAACCTGATTTTTCGAAGCTGCTGGTCTAGCAGTGAAAGAGGCACGGCGTGGTCTTCAGTTCGCAATGTCCACCAACAATATGCCCGACCCACGGAGACCCAACAAAGTGCTGAGGTATAAGCCTCCGCCGAGCGAGTGCAACCCAGCTTTGGACGACCCGACGCCGGACTACATGAATCTCCTTGGCATGATCTTTAGCTTGTGCGGCCTCATGCTTAAGCTGAAATGGTGTGCTTGGGTTGCCTCTACTGTTCCTTTATCAGCTTTGCCAACTCCCGGAGCTCGGAGGACACCAAGCAGATGATGAGTAGCTTCATGCTCTCAATCTCTGCCGTGGTGATGTCCTATCTGCAGAATCCTCAGCCCATGACACCCCCATGGTGATGTCACCTGGAGGGCTTGGATCCTGGACTCCTGCCCGCCTTCTGGCCCAGCCTTTGGCTATTTCCAACCTACCCTTAGCTGCTGTTTTCAACTTGCCTGAGTGTTGTCTCTGGTCTCCCAGCATAATGGAGGGAAGTTGGCCCGTTCTTTGGGTCCTGCTTTTGCTTTGACAAAGGGGTAACCCACAGACTTCCCTTTTACCATCCCTTTCCTGGCCACTGTTATGGGAAACCCTGTTCATGTTTCTAAAAGTATTCACTTGTTTTCTTGTTGAAACCGGTTGATATAAAATTTTCCACTCTGGAAAAAAAAAAAAACCTGATTTTTCTTAAGCCAGAATGAATCCACAGCCTCTCGTTTCTTGTGGAAACAAAAGCAAAACCTCTTCTCCAAAGTAACATGTCTTTAGACTTAAATTTTGAAGTCAAAGCTTTTTCAAAATATATGTTGTATTAATCCAGCAGAATTTGTAATCAAATGTCTTTTAGCAGCTGTTGTTCCTTCCTCAGCCATTAAACCATTTAAAGACAACACAATAACATACAGTATCCAGATTCTGTGTATTTTCCATCTTTATGTGGCTTTATTTTAAACTCTATTTTTATTTTTAATTTTTGGCTTTTTGAGACAGGGTTTCTCTGTTTATCTTTGGCTGTCCTGGAATTTACTCTGTAGACCAGGTTGTCTTTGAATGCACAGAGATCTGCCTGTGTCTGCCTCCCAAGTGTTAGGATTAAAGGTGTGTGCCACCACACCTTGAACTCACAGAGATACACTTGCCTCTGCCTCCCAAGTGTTGGGATTAAGGGTATGTGCTACCACACTTGTCTACTCTTTTTTTTCTTTTTCCTTTTAAGGACTTTAACCTTTTTCTTTTCTCTCCCAAGCGCGCGCGCACACACACACACATACACACATACATATATTTAAACACACTGTAAACTGAGGCTTTTTTGTCTGAATCTATCTTTACTGTATATCTCTCTTTTTCTGATCACATGAGTCTTTAATTTGCTAAGCGATGTGGCTAGGATTAAGGGCGTGGCTTTGACGGCTGGATCTAGCCCATTCCTTAGATTTCTGAGAGTCTAGCTTCCTGGCAGAGGTACTGGCCAGAGTCATGTTTATCGTCACAATTCTATGGCATTTCAAAGTCTGTGCCACCACCAAGAAGCATGTATCAGCTATTCATCAGCACCATTTAAGTGTTTTGTGGTGGGGCCTCTTAAAAGAGCTGCAAGGTTTTCGCAGCTAAAGCTGAGTCAGGAAGCCTATCTTAAATAAGACGCACTTGTTTCTAGCAAGCAAAGTCCACCTGAGAAAATACTGCTACCAAGAAGCCATGCTTAACTCTTCTTTTGTGTCTAGAATTACCTCCCAAGCTCTCTCAGGTTTTATATGGATGCAATTGTCCATGATGGCACCATTTTGTTGACAGAGGTTTCTGTCTTGCCCCATTCCACAGCCATTCAGTCCCAAAGAAACACACAGAGGTCTACATTAATCATAAGCTAGTTGGCCTATTACAGAGTGCATTTTGAGATGATGGTCCTTGGATTATTAGTAAATTCCCCTACACCTACTGAAATTAGTCCTGCCCTCCAAGCCCCCATAGTTGCAGATTCTATTTCCTATTATTAGAAACATGAAACAAACTCTAGAAACAGAAACTGGGGGTGTTAGTGCAGTGTTTACACATTCTTAATACTTCTTTAACATGGGACTTGCACTGGAGTAAGAGGGAAAACCATGGTGGGAACAGGAATATTAATCATAAGTAAAACTAGGCAGTAAAACAGAGTACACTGGCTTCTAACTCCATTTGTGCTGTCTGTTTTGTGTAAATAAACATGTAGAGATTGTTTGAGCTTTATGGAGAGAACAATTTGTAAAGAAGTGAAATGGTTATAAGAATTTAGTATCCTTCCTTCCTGGGACAGAGAAAGCAAGGCTAAGATGAATTATCCCAGGAAGGAGATGACACTGAGATTCTACTGTCAGTTTATGCCACAGATTTAACATGCCTTGAACAGATAAAAGTTTATTACAGTGCATAACAAATGCAGAGACATTGGTGATGTTAAACATTTTCTCTTAATTAACGAGACTATAGCCACTGAATTATAAACAACCTCAATGCTGTATGTAAAAGAGCCTTCTTAGAAGTCTATCATTTGTATGAATCATATTGCTTATGCCTACGTTGGTATTTATTGTATTATAATGTAAGTATATGCTGTCACAGTTCAGTGGTTTTATCATATGGTCCTCGTGATGATATTGGTAATTCATTAGCATCACATTGTTGGTTGTTTGTCTGTCCTCCCTGCTATTGTGTGTGTGTGTGTGCATATGTGTGCATATGTGTGGTTTCTTGAGATAGGGTCTCACTTTGTAACTCCAGTTGGCCTCAAACTCATGGCTTTTTTCCTGCCTCAGTTTCTGGTATTACTGGGTGAGCCACTATGCCTATTCTATCCAGTAATTGTATCAGTTGGGGCAAATCATGAAAATAAGACCCATATCAGATGGCTTCCTGGAGGAAATTAATAAAAGGAACTGTTTTCAAGGTGTTGAAAGCCCTGAAAAACTTGCAGGGGATCATAGGGAAGGATTAGAAAGACAGGGAGGAGATACCATCACAGCACACCAGGGAGCCCCAGGACCCCAGCATCCTAGTCAAGACATCCCCCTAAGAGCTAGTACAAAAGAGGGAGCTCTAGCCTGTGGAAACTGGAGATGCGGGGGAAAGACTTTGTTTCCTGAGCAGGAAAAGCAGGTAAAATATTCTCATTTCTCTTTCCCTCCCATCTTCTCATCTTCCACACCTGCTTGCCACTGTACAAACATATCAGGGAACAAATGAACAAGAGTCTAGGAAGACTGCAGAACTAAGCCTTCTACGACACAGACAGAACAGGGAAAGGGTGGACAGCAAACAGGAGAATAACCAGCAGGGTGATTGTCCTCAAGAAGCAGAGATGGGAAGAGTGAAAAGTCAAGGCCAGATTAGAATCCTCACCTATTAGGCTAATATCCTTTTAATTCATCCAAATGTTAAACGTAGAGACTTTTAAAAACTAGCAATTAATGATAATTATACTCATTATTATTATTATTATTAGGAAATTATAAAGACATCCCCTCAAGGAATATAATGTAAGACTCAAAGATTTAGATTTAGAAAAGGTTTGATGACAAAATGGATGATTAATGGTGAGACCCAAGGTCAGGAACCTGGGTCAACCATCATGGCTTCTCTACATAGTCTCTGCTTCCTACATCACCAATAAAAGTTAATACTGTTTTTACGGTAGCTACGCAATACCCTGAAAGACTATCTAGCTTGCCAAAGATGTCTCTGCTACTTAACAGCAGATCTGGAACAAAGGGACAGCTGATAACCTTAGACAGCCATCAACAGTAGAACAGGATTAGCCACTCTGCTAACTCAGCAGGGCAATTCAGAAATCAGTTCTCCTTGTGTATCCCGAGTCCCTTGGTTTCTAGAGACTGATAATTATCATCTGTTGCCACCATTCAAAACCATTCTCTTCAGGCTTTACATCTGGATTTCTAGAGGCTTCCAGCTAACTTATTTGACCAATCTTCATCATTTGCCGTAGCCAACCGCTCCCTCCTCCTTAAACTAAACATCTTCCTCCATGAGTTCCAAACCAACACTTAGCTTAGTTTGCTCCTATTTCATGGCTTCCTCCTCTGACCTCTTCCTGGGACCACTTTCTCTTGGTTACCCATAAATGTTGGTGTGTACAAGGGCTCTGCTTTCTTCACTTTCACCAGTGGTTCTCAACTTTCCTAACGCTGCAGCCCTTTAACACAGTTCTTCATGTTGTGCTGACCCCTGACCATAAAATTACCTTCATTGCTACTTCATAGCCTCAATTTTGCTACTGTTATGAATTGTAAAGTAAATATCTGATATGCAACCCCTATGAAAGGGCCCCCAAAGGGATCGTGACCCCCAGGTTGAGTACTGCTGACTTATACATATACAACACATATTTTTCTTTTGAACTTAATTATAGTTTCATAGCTGCAGGAATAAAATATATACTTAAAAGTTAGCATGCATTTGAGTACTGATTTTATAAAATATGGTATAAAGAGGAGGTAAAATTTTAACTTAATCTGTTTGTATAAACTGTCTCCAAGATTTAGGGAAAAGTTTTTTTTTTTTTTCTGAGACAGGGTTTCTCTGTGGTTTTGGAGCCTGTCCTGGAACTAGCTCCTGTAGACCAGGCTGGTCTCGAACTCACAGAGATCCACCTGCCTCTGCCTCCCAAGTGCTGGGATTAAAGGCGTGTGCCACCACCGCCGGGCTAGGGAAAAGTTTTATGCACCTTTTAGAGGCAAGCACACAGAAGCAGCCGTAGTCATGGGAGACTGGAAGAGATGCACACTTTTGGGTCAGACCATCTCAGTTGTTTGAGGTGAGGGTTATTTGGACTTCATATACAATGAACAGTTATAGGTGGTGGTTCATTTTTCTCTGCTTCTTAAAGTGATTTGGAAAATAAGGCCTATTAAAATAGGAGGCAAACTAATGACCTCCTATTTTTTTTTTTGTAGTTTGTAGATAAACTACAAAGAGTATATCCGAGGAAATAGAAAATAATAAACCAGAAAGGTTCAGACCCAAAGTGATTTTGGAGACATCCTTTGACAAGAGGCTTTTTAAGCATGAATGCTAAGGAATCATAAGCAATGGTTAGTCACAGCTCTTCTGTGACCTTGTTTGATCTGTCCCACTGGGGGAGATTCTAGTTGTATAATCAAGGTCTTGTTGACTGCTTCTGATTGGCTGAGCTTAAGTTTTGTTTTCCTTTACTACAGTCATTTACAAGAAATGGGTCAAGTTAAGTTTCACTCATGTTTGCAAATCAAGAAGGGTTAACGTCTTTGATGATGAGGTTGAACAGGCTTTGTGTGCTCAGACAGACATGAGGCCAGAGTAAACACTGGTCTCACGTAGCCCAGACAGGATTCAGACTCACCATGTAGCTAAGGATGCCTTTGAACTTCTAATCCTCCTTACTCTATGACTGGGATTACAAGTGTGTGCCACCATACCATCTTGTGTGGTACTGGACCTCATACCCACTACTCAAGAACTCTATCTACTACATGAACTACATCCCCAGACCAGAATTTCTGAACAACTCTTTTTAGATTACCTACCTTTCTTACTCATTTTCAATCATCTTGTTGCCATCAGAACAAAACCAAGCTTGGTTCCTCTCCTTTGCTGCCAACCACTGAGTGCCATTGGCTGCTAAACACACTGTGTCTAGCTGCCTTGACCTTCTGAAGGCACATCTGTGGTGCAGGATGGAGGGTCATTCTTCCACACTGTGTGATGACATGTTACTCTAATTGTTTTTTATCAATAAAAACTCAGGAGTCAGATATTGGAGTAAGAGCCTGAAAGATCAGAGAAGCAGAGACACCATCAGTCCTATCTACTTGCTCAGGTTCTTCCTCCAAACAGAGAGCCCAATCCCTTCCTGTCCCGCCTTACTACTTCCTGTCCTACCTGTCCTCCATCTTCCAAACGTCTACAGTTAATTTAGATCAGCTGGTGGCTAACTCCGTCCTCTGGGTCCAATCAAGCTTTATTTGTCAGAACACGATCAACTATCACACAACAATGTGAAGAATGCCTATTTGTCTTCTTGTCACCTTCCCTTGGAGACACAATAGACACCTTCAGCTTCTTGTTGAAACTGACCTCCACACCAGCTCCCTCTTCATTTTGCCAGTTTAGAAGGTTGTAACTCTAGTCTTCTGGTTGATCAGCCCTCATTTTTAGCTTCCTTTCATGGCCCATGAGGGTAACACTGAGTGGGAGTGTGCTTGACTAACATGTGAAAGCCCTAGGCCCATCCTCACACAACACAAAAACCAATCACTCAGTCACACAAATGAGAAGTAGCTGGGTATGATGGCACACAACTATAATTCCAGTGCTGAGGAAGCTGAGGCAGGAGGATTGTGAGTCCAAGACCATCTTGGCTATTTATCAAGAGCATCTCAAAATCAAAGCCAAAATCTAAAAATAGATTAATCCAGTCTCCCCCAAATCTGTCACTGGCTTCCCAACAAATATGAAGGGAAACCCAAAATCTTTACGAGGTCTCCAGGCTCAACATTATCTATTTTGTCTGTCTTATTTCTCTTCTTTTTGCTCCACCCTCCCCCGGCATCCGTAGTTGCTGCCTTGTTCCCATAAAACCCCATGCCTGCTCACCTCTGGGCCACAGCATATGCTATTTCCTTGTCCAGGATAGCATTTTGCCCACATTCCACGAGGCTTACTTCCTTGCTGGCTCAAATGTCTTTGCAGGGACGCCTCCACTGGTCACCTGACTCGGATAGTATTCTCTCCACGCGGAAACCGAGCTAGAGGTTGGCACCCAAGGTATTATTAGAGTTTAACACCTGTAAAGGGGAGGGTACTAGCAAGATTAGGTAGGAATAGGCCTGAGTAACATAGGGCTGGCGAAGCCCTGCTCTTGCCAAGAGAGAGCTCTGGAGCCCAGTGTTGACTAGCAACGTGCCCAGAAGCATCAAGTCTGTGGGTTCCTGTCTCCCTTAGCTGTAAAATGCAAG
This sequence comes from Alexandromys fortis, assembly GCF_014885135.2. NCBI lineage: Eukaryota > Metazoa > Chordata > Mammalia > Rodentia > Cricetidae > Alexandromys > Alexandromys fortis. Next base: position 2,661,961 of record NW_026068002.1, read on the forward strand.
GTGCTTTGTAAAGGGGATGGTTGCCCCCTGGGGCTTTTCAGTAGCTGGGGCATATCCTGAAGCCCCTGAAGGCCACACTGCCTCCATGAAGGTGGATCTGTGCAGGTGTCTTTGTATTCTCCGCCTCCATGAAGGTGGATCTGTGCAGGTGTCTTTGTATTCTCCATCCCTAGTTAGAACTGTAACACCCCTATAGTCCAAGTTACCCCTCACTGCTTTATTTTCCTCATCACAGCCAACATTTTCCAATATAGAATATGATTTATTTCACATATTATTCATTTCCTTCAGTGGCATGTCAGACCCTTCTCTCTTCTTCAGTCTCTGCCACTCTGATAGTAGTGCAGCTGGAACTCTGTGTTTTATGACACTAATCTTGGGAAAACATGAACAAGTGTTTACGTACCCCAGATAGGGAACTGACAATAGACCAAAATATGGACGCCGCTAATTTCCGATTTGGTGAAACCAGTGAGTTTTATTGGGGTTACTCACAAGGAAACATGGGTGAGGAGTTACTGACAGGAGCAGAGATGACTCAAAGGACAGTTCTATCACCCAAAGCTCACTTGAGCATAAGTGACAGCTCCTGAAAGCTGGAAAGAAACCTGGAGCACACCGCACAACCTGTGGGCAGCTTGGAGTGTCCTCCTTAGGTAAGTTACTTGATAGATAGGAATTGTAGAAGAAGTAGCGGGCCGCTTCTTGCCGCCCGGCTCCTGGCCGCTTTACCCAAAATAATTACACACAAATTGTATTCATTTAAACACTGCCTCTTATTGGCTAACTCTCACATCCTGATTAACTCATTTCTATTCATGTGTGTAGCACCACAAAGTGGTGGCTTACTGGGAAGATTCTAACCTGCGTCCATCTTGGAGAGGAGAGCTATGGCGTCTGACTCTGCTTTCTTTCTCCCAGCATTCTGTTCTGTCTTCCCTGCCTACCTATGTTCTGACCTATCAGGCCAAGCAGTTTTCTTTATTAATTAACCAATGAAACAACAGATAGATAGAAGACCCACCTACATCAGGAAACTCTTCCCAGGAGTTCAGCTGCTCTCTGCATCTTCTAGGCCCCACCTTGACTGATTTCTATTTTTTCACAGCAGCTAGGCTAGGCGCTGCTCCTCTGAGGCAGGTCAGCATGTCTGAAAGTCATCTGAGTAGCTGAGTGCCTCTCAGCTGTCTTTACTGCTTCTGTATGCTTAGGGAAGGGCCTAGAGAATCTGGTTAGTTTCAGGGACTTCCTCAAGCTACTTTGAGTTGTTTACTTTGGGAGCTCAAAGAACTTGCCTACCTACTACATAGGTGTACCCATAGGACACCCTGTCTTACATCCCTGTAAATATCTCGTCTTACTCAGAGTCCCTGGCAGATGGATGCTTTTTACCTCAGAGGAAACTGCCATCCCACACTCAGGTCCTTATACACGCTAAGTAAGCATTCTCCTGAAAGACCCCCAGTGTGGGGAGACTCTCACTCAAGTCTCGGGATAACACGACCCCCTCCAGTAACTCACGAGAGACCTCCTTGCTGCAATCACACGAGGTTTAATCGACAAGATGGGAACCAGTGCACTGGGGCCGAGACTCATAACCCATGCAGGGGAAGAGTTGGACCCTGAGTGACCCGGAGAAGGGGTTTTTATAGGAAGAAACCACAGTAATCCGAAAGGGGCAGGGTGGGTGTCACAGAAAATTCCGAAAATACCAGTGATGATCACCCTGCCTCTCAAGGTCATAATCAGGTAGTTCCTGAAACACAGTATTCCCAAAATACCAATGATAATCACAAGGGGGGAAACTCCCTGTTTCTCAATATTAGTCTCAAGATTACAATCTAACTTTATCTTCAGCTAGTTCCTGAAACTGAACTGGCTAATTCTAGATTTCTGATTCTTTTCTCCCTGCTTAGATTTTTGGCTCTATTTTTTCCTGCTGGGGGGGGCAGAGTCTGGATTTATCCAGGTCTTTCACTCCCACTGAATTAGTTATCCCCCCCCCCCCCCCCCCGCTGTGACACAGAATAAAAAGCAACTGAAGGAAGGGAAGGATTACTTGGCTTCTGGTTTGTGAGCCCACAGCCTAGTTCTAGTGCGGTACTTCGGTTTATGGACCTTTAAACTTACTATCTGTGTCCTCCAGCCAAAACCCACTAGGAATACGCATGGGATCTCTGTGAGTTCGAGACCATCCTGGTCTATAAGAGCTAGTTCCAGGACAGGCTCCAAAACCACAGAGAAACCCTGTCTCGAAAAACAAAACAAACAAAAACAAAAACAAAACAACAACAAAAAAACCCAAATGAGGTTGGCAGAAGGTGCCTCATGGTAAGGGAGTCATTGGGCATCTGGGTAAAAGGGAGTCAGAAAAGGGCAACGGTAGGATGGATACAGGTCGCTGTTAGATTTGGGGAAGGTTTAAGGAAAGAGAGTTTTCCTCTGAACAGGAAGTTGGCAGGAAGGGGGACGGGGCACAACATTGTTTATTCTCACATCTTAACTAGATGGATCAAGACTATCTGAAGGAGAAAGCTGTAATTGGAGGAAAAGTAGTCATCACCTTCTCCCGGACAGGAGTGTCCAGCACTGTATTCGCACAGCGTTAATGGTCATCAAGCAGAATTATGCTATATCTGTCTTTAACCGGCACATGCCATGAGCACTCAGATGATGGTATCAGGCCCAGCACCCAGGTTCGGGCTGCTTGGTTTTTCTCATAGCTATGGCACGTTAAGCCGAGTGGTCTTTGGGTGGTTCAGTTTTGAGACAAAAACACTCATTAACTCCAGTACTGAGTTAATCCGTGTAAAGAAACCGGGATGCGTTCACCATCCAATGCCATGTACAGCAGCTCAAATATTCTAAGATGCACCAATTTCTCGCTTTTTAACATGCCTACAAACGGGGTGTGTCTGACTTTCAAACAATGGCTTCATAGGATAGAAGCAGCGTGGTGTTGATTGAGGGGCAGGTGCCTAAGCTCTGCTACTGCTCAGCTGAATCTGTTTCCGGGAGAATGATTTGGCTTTTTAACCTTCGTCAAAGTCCTGGCTTTTCTGGGGTTCCCGCCCAGGTCACAGAACTACGTCTGCGCGGCTTTCCCAGGCAATACGGGAAGCTGCGGCGGCGCTCGCGAGCTTACGGCGGCGTGGCGCACACGCGGCCCGGTTGCCCCCAGCAACCGGCGCGTCCCCGCCCGGCGGTCAGCTGATGGGCCGCCCGCGGGGGAGGCCGCGGCGCGAACATGGCGGCCGAGATCCACTCCAGGCCGCAGAGCAGCCGCCCGGTGCTGCTGAGCAAGATCGAGGGCCACCAGGACGCCGTCACGGCCGCGCTGCTCATCCCCAAGGAGGACGGCGTGATCACCGCTAGCGAGGACAGGTAGGGTCCGGGAGCGCGCGGGGGCCAGGGCGCGAGGTGGGGGCGGCCACGAGGCGTGGGGACCGTGGGGTTCCGCGGCTCTGCCACCCCTCCTGTGGTCACCCCGGGCCGAGCGGCCACCGGGGTCTCCCGCGTCTCTGCAGTCCGCCGAGAACCCGGTGCCGCCAGGCGGTTCTGTCTTACTCCTCCAGTCCGGGGACCGCTCCCCCGCCGCGCACCTTTACTCCTGGGAACCCCAAACATGCTCCTTCAGCCCGGACCTGCCTCTAGCGCTCTTTCAGTCTAGGACCTGGTTCCACAGCGGCCCCCTCTGTCACGGGACCCCGACCCACAGAACCTTTCCATCCCGGGACCCCGACCTACAGCACCCCTAGGGCCACTGTCCACCCCCACAGCTCTTCTCTAGTCGGATCTGTCTCACTGTTCCCCTCCAGCCCGGGAGGGACCTGAGCCCCAGGGCCCATCCAGCTCATCGCCCCTCCATCCTGGGACCCCGCCTCACAGGGCCTCTCCAGCCCAAGAGTTCAGACCCCTCCAGAATGCTCCTCTTTGCTCCCCCTACCAGGCCTCCCGTCCTGTCTTCCCAGTGCGCCCCTGCAACTCCGGGACGCCAGTGGTCATGGTCTTCTAGCCCAGCCTTTGCTCCACTCGCCACCCCCCTGCCGCCCAAACCCTGTCCCTTGGTGCTGCTCCAACCTCAGACCTTTGCCTCCTGCGTCTTCCTGATGGGAGGTTCACCGGGTGCTTCAGAGTTTCTGGATTCTCCTGGGCCCGGTCCAAGTCCCAGAGCTCTAGTGGCTGATTACATTGGAACCTGGTGCGGGTGTTTATTTCTTAAACGAACTCCCGGGACCAACTTCCAGTTTGTTTGGAGTTGAGGTTGGTGGTGGTGGTGGTGGTGGTGGTGGGGGGGGATTACCATTTAATGTTCTTTTTAACCTCAGCTGCTAGAACTATTTGAACCCATAATTGACCAAATAGTTTTCAGTTTTTAAATAAAAACTATTCATTCTTTAAAAAGAAGACACACTTATTTTAAAAGGAAAATGTATTTACAAGTAATATTACTGACGAGTGATTTATCTCCAAAAGTAAGAAATAATATCATTTATCATAGGGCTAAAACAATCTGTGTTACCAGCGTTCCTGCGTTTTGCCGGTCACCCTACTTTGGAAAAGATTCATTTGCTCTAGTGATTTCATTTTATCCAAGAGGGAACTGAAGCCCCAGAGGTGTAACTAGTTTCTCCGAGTCAAGGAGAAGCAGAGGAAGCCAGGAATGGAACCCAGGGCTTGTCTTCTGGCCTCAGGTGTTCAGGGTACTGTCAAGTGCCTGGAGAAATCGCCCTTGCTTTACAAGTGTAGCAAGTTTGGAACCTGAAAGGTTTAAACCACAGTTGAGGGAACCGGTTTCCATAGTCTTAAGCAGCGATGGACCCAAACTGGAAGGGCTTTGGCGAGAATATTTTCCTGTTCTCTGAAAGCTGGAGGCAGGGGCCAGCCTTTTGTCCTTACACCTTTAGAAGTGAGTGAATTTGAGGGCCTGCTCTGAAAGGGAAAAGGAAACTTGATGCCCCTAGCTCCTACTGGACCTTTCTGTTTGGCTTTTGAATGAGCTTAGTTAGGGCTTTCCCGCAGGCAGTGAGAGAATTTTCCCTCCAGTGTGCTTGCAGCTGACCTCAAACGAGGTGGTGCGCGGGACTGACTGGTAGGATCCCGTGAAACAGAAATGGTGTCGGGAGAGTGGGAACATGGGGTGAGAGAGAAGGGGATGTACAAGGCAAAGGGCAGAATAATGGTATTTCCATGATACGAACAGGAGTGCAGACAACAGTTTATTAAAGTCAGCAGGCTTTATTCAGTAAAATATTTTATTTGTGACTCATGCATGTTGGGTAAATTGCCGAATATCTGAGATTACTTGGGTAGGAACGGTGCTAATAAAGATTTTATGGAAAGTGATTACTAAGCTCCTCTGGGACTCAGATGTTCAGAGGAGTCTTGATCAGCTCATTTTTTTTTTTTAACCTCCTGCTCAGCTGCCCTGCAGGATTCAGGCAAATGACTAGACCACCAAGGAGCTGGCTTGCTACTGAAGGTTTCTGATGTGTATGTTAAGCCATTTTGTAGGTACCACAATTCATTCCTTCCTTCCATTCAGGAATACTGTGTCTAAGTCCTGGGGATAAGAGAAGGATCAAAAGCCACAGTGCCTATACTCATATAACTTCTGATTTATTGCTCTTTATGGCCCTTGACTCATAGAAGTCCAGTTTACGTATGTCTAAGGACTTAGAATCTTGGCTTCCCGTATTCATCTAAGAATACGTCAGACATGCCTGTTCATTTGTCTCTACCGTAACTGTAAAGTCAGCTGACATTAAAATAGCTCTTTCCAAGTGCCGAGTGGCTTACTGAGGACGTGGCCCTTCGTACTCCGCTCCCCAGATGCTGGAGACGTAGAAGGAGGAAACTTGGCCTGGGTTCAAGAACCATCCTTAGGAGAGGGCCTCATGGATGAAGGAGTGGTTTGTGAAGGGAGGATGCATATCCTGGTCCCCAGCAGGGCCAAAGGACAGAAGGGAGTGGGAAGTGGGAGTGAGATGTTTTAAAGTGACCAGAGCAGAAGGTGTATGGGAGGCCATGGCAGGAAAGTGCTGTGTCCAGTTTGGGAAAAGAATTTTGGTGTGACTCCTAGGAACTGGATTTTATTTGCATGCAGGGACAAACTCTAAAGTGGAGTTCAAAACAAGCAAATTGCGTGATTGAGATTTTTTTCTTTCAAAATGGCAATAGTTAACCTTTAGAAAGTCCCTTCTATACAATGCAAAATTGGGCTGTGTTTGTGTGTGGGTGTGTGTATCATCAACCCAAGCTCATATTCCCCATGAGAACAGTGCAGTCCATTTCTCTGATCAGCAGTTCCAAAACTCAATACCCTTTCAAAGTCAGAAGTGCCTGTGTATGGAAGTTTTCTCAAAGCACATTCGCTTGCAATCTTTCTTTATCCCATGCAGTGTGAGTATTTGTCTGTTTTACTGCTTAAGCAGCAGAGGTAAGGATGCTTTGTCAGGTCCTGCCAAGGGTATTCTGGAACGTAAGGTAATAGAACATACCATATTCTGATGGCCATTTGACAGACAGGTCAGAAAACCGAGGCACCAGCCACACTTAAGTAATCACCGAGACGGCAAAGCTACTGAGTAATGGGGCTGAGACCTGAATCCAGTTCTGCCCCTTCCAGCCCAAGTTCTTCCTGTAATCCACCTCTGTGCATTAGAAGAAACCAAGTCTAGGCTGTATCAGTCAGCCATGTACTACATCAGCAGCAAATGCAAAAGGACAGGATTTACCTTTTGCCTTGATCAGTAAGCCTTCCTTTTTACTACTTTTCAGGATTTAAAAAAAAAAAAAAAAAACGGCTTATACCTTTTTTTTTTTTTTTTTTTGAGTTTTTTTCGAGACAGGGTTTTTCTGTAGTTTTTGGTGCCTGTCCTGGAACTAGCTCTTGTAGAATAGGCTGGCCTCGAACTCACAGAGATCCGCCTGCCTCTGCCTCCCGAGTGCTGGGATTAAAGGCGTGCGCCACCACCGCCCGGCTGGCTTATACCTTTTTAGCGCAAATTTGCAACTTGTGCCTTAATGCTCACAAAGTAACGTTGTATAGGCCTTTGTGTGGTATCTATTAGTGTGTGTAAATAATGCGTGCATAAGCGTGCATGAATGCATGTCACCATGTGCCTGTGGCAGACAGGCTGAGCTTTCTCAACACCCGGTTTTTACTCAGGAGTTCCTGTAACCCATGCTAGGCTTGAATATACTGTGCAGCTCAGCGTGGTCTTGAACTCCTAATTCTCCTGCCTCCACCCCTTATTGCTAGGGCTGTGGTCATGTATTTTTTTATTTTTGAGACAGGGCCCCACTGCATAGCTCAGGCTGGCCCAGAACAGCCCCCCCCCACCCCCTGAGTACAGGGATTGTAGGTGTGTACTGCCACAAATCTGCTTAGGAAAGTAACTTTGAATATTTATAGCAGGATCCAGCTGAAGTTAATTTATTACATAAAGGCCACAGAGAATGAGGATGTCCTGAAAGGAAAAGCTAAAGAATCAAGGGGCTTCCTAAAGTCAGGGCCCACTTTTCCAAAGTCTGTGCCAGAGTTCCACCATCAGTGCTGGCCCCCAGGGAACATTGGAAACTGTCTGTATTCACTTTGGGTTGCAGGGCAAAAGATACTGTGGTATATGGGGCTGTGCCAGGCCCACAGCTCAGCATCCTTCAATGCCAGGGTGACTGCTCAACATCCTGTGGTACACAAGAGCCCAGTCACAAGTCTTTCTGCTCTAGAAAGAGTGGCTCTCAAACTTGAGTGTTTGCTGGAATCACTTGGAGCTCTTGTGAACCAGTGACTCCTGGGCCTCACCCTTGGAGATTCTGATGAGGAAGTTGACCTGGTGGGTGTGGGGGCCGGAGAGAGCTAGCATTTCTGGCAAGTCTCTGAGGGATGCTGCTAATCCAAGGACCACACTCAAAGCACTCGTGCCATGCAAGAAAGGGGGGTTATGCATCAGTCATCAGAGAAGAATGCACTTTACCCCCCCCCTTTAAAAATTGTTTTTAAATTTTGTGTAAGTGTGGATCTGTTCACTGGGCACAGGTGCCCTTGCAGCTCAGAAGACAGTGCTGGAATCCATGCTGCCGGAGCTACTCTGGGAACCAAACTCAGGTCCTTGGTGTATGCTCTTAACTGTCGAGCCATCTCCCTAGCCCTCCTCCTCTTTCTCAGCAGGGAGAGTATGTTTCTCTGGAGCTATTTTACAGATACCCATATCCTAACAAGTGCCCTGTCACTGTGACAGAACACCTGACATGGGGGCTGGAGAGATGGCTCAGAGGTTAAGAGTACTGACTGTTGAAATAAGAGCGGAACCCGGCCACCCGCAAGGCTAGCTTTATACATACCAGAAATAATTACACAGAAACTGTATTCTTTTAAACAATGCCTGGCCCATTAGTTTCAACCTCTTATTGGCTATCTCTTACATATTGATCTAACCCATTTCTAATAATCCCTGTAACACCATGAGGTGTCTTACCAGGGAGGATCTTAACCTGAGTCTGTGTCTAGTGGGAGAATCATGGCAACTCTGATTCGGCTTCTTTCTCCCAGCATTCTGTTCTGTTTACTCCACCTATCAGAGGGCCAAGCAGTTTCTTTATTAATTAACCAATGAAAGCAACAGATAAGATACAAGACCCACCTCCATCAACTGACTATTGTTCCAGAGGTCCTGAGTTCAATTACCAGCAACCACATGGTGGCTCACAGCCATCTATAATGAGATCTGGTGCCCTCTTCTGGCATGCAAGCATACATGGAAGGAATGTTGTATACATAATAAATAAATAAATATTTAAAAATAAAAAAGAATACCTGACATGTGCAACATGAAAGAAGAAAAGATTATCCTCGTGGTTTCGGGTTGTGGTCACTATGCCTTGTTGCCTTGGGACCTTTGGCAGGGCGCGCAGGTCAGTGCATTGTCACAGGGAGAACATGGCAGAGGAAACTGCAAACTCCATTGTGAACAGGGAGCTAAAACAGAGCAAGGGCTAGGGTCCCAATATACTCTTCAAGGGTCCACCTCCAACTCCAGTTGCTTCCTCCACCCACATCCTAAGGTTTCCCCAGCCTCTAATAACATCCCTGGTTGGGGTCTAAGCCTTTTAGCACATATTTTTGGAGACATTTAAGATACTAAACTATGAGCTGGGGAGTGTGTAGGAGTGCTTGCTCTGCAAGCATGAGGATCTGAGTTCAAATCTCTAACAACCACATAAGAAGCCAGGTATGATTGTGTTCCTTTAACTCCTAGTTGGGGCACACAGACAGGTGGGTCGTGCACACTCACATGTCTACACCACACAGACACACACACAAACATTCAAAGCATAACACTTATCTCCTTTTGAATAAAATCAGACTAACATAGCAGCTGAATATAATCTATCTATCCTCAGAAGACTATTATTAAGTCAATGTGGATAATAAGGCTTAATTGGGGTCCGAAACTTTCTTTCTTTTTTTTTTTTTATTTTTATTTTTATTATGTATACAATATTCTGTCTGTGTGTATGCCTGCAGGTCAGAAGAGGGCACCAGACCTCATTACAGATGGTTGTGAGCCACCATGTGGTTGCTGGGAATTGAACTCAGGACCTTTGGAAGAGCAGGCAATGCTCTTAACCACTGAGCCATCTCTCCAGCCCTAGAGAGCTTTCCCTGACCCGAAACTTTCAAACTAAGAATTATTTGAGCAGTGAGTCAGTAAAGTAACTGTGTTCCTGTTGAGGAAATTAAACAAAGACCACCATCAAATGATGCTCAGTGCTAAATTTAAGAATTGGAGTCAGGGACATAGAAAGACAATTATCACATGTACTCACTCATATGTGGTTTTTAAACATAAAGCAAAAAAAAAAAAAAAACCNCCAGGTGAGAAGGTTGAAGGGGAGGGGAGAGGCAGGGAGGGGAGCAGAGAAAAAAGATGAGCTCAATAAAATTAGTTAAAAAAAAAAAAAAGGAGCTGGGCGGTGGTGGCACAAGCCTTTAATCCCAGCACTCGGGAGGCAGAGGCAGGCGGATCTCTGTGAGTTCGAGACCAGCCTGGTCTGCAGAGCTAGTTCCAGGACAGACTCCAAAGCCACAGAAAAACCCTGTCTGGGGGGGGGGGGAAGGAAAAAGAAAGCTGGAGTCCAAGCAGTTACTCTGGAGGGGGAGGCCACTGGGAGCTGAGATTGCCTGCAGGGCAGAGCTGAATTGGGTGAGGCAGGAGGCTGGTTCCCTAGCAGGAGGCTGTTTCTGACCTCTGCTAGGACGGCACAGTAGTCAGATGGTCACTTGAGAAGTTTTCAAAGCAGGGAACTCTTGTTACAAAGCTTTCTTAGTGAAGTGAGGGCTGCAGACCCACAGTCTTCACTTTTTATTTTTTTATTTTCGAGACAGGGTTTCTCCGTAGCTTTTTGGTTCCTGTCCTGGAACTAGCTCTTGTAGATCAGGCTGGCCTCGAACTCACAGAGATCCCCCTGCCTCTGCCTCCCGAGTGCTGGGATTAAAGGCGTGCGCCACCACCGCCCGGCCATTTTCACTTTTGACAAGGTTGGAGGTGAACCTTGTCTGCTATTGCACCCAAGGCCTGCAAGCCCAATATTGATTTCTGCAGCAATCTCGGTTTTCTTTGGCTTAAGTCAAACAGTGACAGATCTGTTTTCAGGTGCTATGTGTAAACTGATTTTAGAAAAAGAAAAAACCCAAAAAACCCTCAAATGAAACAAACCCAAAACCCAACTTTTATATATTTTTGTAGCATTTTCCCTTTTTCATCCACTAGCTCTTTTAGTATATTTGCTTTTAAACACTTTGCTTGAGATAGAGTCTCATGGAGCCCAGGCTGGCCTTTGGCTTACCATGTAGCTGAGGAACCTGTTCTCTCCTGGGATTACAGGCATGTGCCACCAAGCCAGGTTTATGCCGTGCTGGGGGAACAAACCCAAGGTTTTGAGCACGTTTGGCCAAGAACTCTACCAACTGAGCTATGTCTGCAAACTGTTTTTGAATACTTATAAGCATATTAAGAAAGTTTGTAGGGAAATTTATATATTTCCTTATTGTTTATGGGAACTGACTCTAAACCTGTGTTGTTGTTGTTGTTGTTGTTGTTGTTGTTTTTAAAGTAAAATGCCTAAAAGGAAAATGTGTAACAGCTGGAAGCTGTTCATTTGTTCAGGGTGTTAGCGACTGTATCTTGATTGTCATTCAAGGCCTAGAAGTAGATTCTTTAGTCTGTGGTATAAAATAAACTGAAGAGGGCAGGAAGAGAGCGAGGCAGTGAGTGCGGGGATTCTCCCGTGCCAGACGCTGGGAATATCGTTTCTTTTTATAGTGTAATTAAGAACAGAGGCTCCACAGATAAGTGCCAGAGTTTGGTTCCAAGTCACGTGACTTTAGACAAGCTACTTAACCTCTTTGCATCATGGTCTTCACAGCTGCAAAGCACGGATGTAGTAGGATCCACCTCATGGGGTTTTATGAAGCGCTGACAGATTGATGACAGAGATGGAAGACGCCTAGAATAGAGCCTGGCACTGGGCTAGCAGTTGTGAGTTCCTATTTATCTCCCTTTATGTCAGCAAAGCTCAAAACATTTCTGCCCTGTGTGGGCAAGTGTGTGTTATGCGTGCATATGTGTATAGATAAAGTAAAAAAAAAAAAAAAAAATTCCCTGTCCTAAATAAGGCACTAACATTTGGAAGTCAATTGCAAATTTTTCTTAAACTTTTATAACTGACTTTGCGTCATGGCTTTTCTTTATTTCCTTATTTGGTCAGTTACAAGTCATTTCAGTCATATTCGTGTCCCACATAGATCTTTCCCCTGTGGTGGCAGAGAACCCTAAGATCAGGTCCTTTGACACACTAGTAGGACTCACACCAGACACACAGCCATGGCATATTGTAGTCACAGGGCACAGCATAAATCAAGCACATGCAGGGAAGACACCAGGCCAAGCTTCTGAGAGTCCTCCCAAGTGACCATGGAGTCACACAAGATGTGCTGAATTCCCCTTGTTGAATTATGTGACCCCCCCATGTTCAGTACTGTTTATCAGGGGAATTCAGTGGAGACAGTATGGCAAGTGTTTATTGGGGGGGGGGCACCCTCTCGTTAGCATGTGCCAGCACTCCGGAGTCTTGAAAAGAAAGACAAGTGTGAAGCATCAGCCAGGAGCTTTGTACAAACATGAAACAGGGTGAGCTCTTCTTCTGAGTTTGAGAATGTGGGAGCCCTATAGAAACCCAAGGTCTGAGACACCAGCTGAGGGCCAGCCTTGAAGGCAGGATGGCTGCCTCGGGCCTGACTCTGCTGGGAGTGCCTGTCCATTTTCACCCTCAAGGTTGTCCTCATCTCTTAACCACTATTAAACCTTGATCACTACAGCAGCCTCCAGGAAAAATTCCTGAGCCCTACCTAGTGTGCCCTATCAGAATCTGTTTCGCCACACTTGGATCTTCCAAATGGCTTTTGCCATGTCTTCTTTTCATGACCTTTCATTAATGTTGTCTGTGGTCATGTCTGTAATAGGATTCAGGAGAGCGTGTAACTGTTCTGTGCCCAGCTTTCTTTCTCACTTCTCAGTGGTCCTTGCCAGTGTGCTCTCTGTCCCATTAATACCATACACCTTTCTGCACCAGAGTTCATGTGCACCCTCCTCAAACCCCTTGCCCTCCTCTGTCTCCCATATCCAAGCCTTTTAGGGCCACTTCTACTTCTGTCTCCTCCGTGGAGGAATTCTTCCCTGTCTACCGCTGTCAGCCTTTCTCAGCTCCCTCCGGCTTACAACCAGGTGTTGCTGTTGGTTTGGGTTTTTTTCATCTGATCCTCCCACGTGGTCAGTACCTCCAAAGAGCAGGTCATGCAGCAGGCCCTGCGAAGCTACATCTAACTACTATCCTTGGGTCAATAGCCAGAGACTCTCATTGCTGTGTAATAGGCTTTCCCTGCTCTGGTTGACTTTAGCCGCCTGTATGTTCTCTCCTAGGAACAAAACTGAAATGTAACCAATGATATTGGTCCTAGAATTCAGCTGTTTATGTTACCTTCTTTCTGTAAAATGCACTCAGCAAATCATTCTGAAAGATAAGAGAGCAGGAATGTGTACTCATTTTGTGGAGTATTTATTCACATTGCATAACAAAATAGTCTTTTTAACTTTTTATATAGACAGGCCCATATCAAACTCACTGTCTACCGAAGATTGGTCCTGAGCTTTTAATTCTTCTGGTTCAACCTCCTTAGTGTTGGGGTCACGTGTGTGAGCCCATCACACCCTGTTTGTGTGGTGCTGAGGCTGGAACTCTGGTTAGAGCCTGCAAGGCCAGCACCCCGCCAGCTGAGCTCAGAATCATCCTTTCAGTCAGTTCCCCATAGACCACACACAGAGCAGCTCCCTGTAAGATCAAAGTGGGCCTGCAGCTGTGGGGTGAGAGGGCCTGCACTGGTACAGTTCCCCCTTCTTATCTCATCCTCTTTGTTTGTGTCCTGGCAGGGGCATCCACCTGGAAAGGCTTTGGGGAAATTGGAGGTGCTCGAGGTCATTGTTGATAGGGAGCTTTGGGCGGTACTAGGTTAAGGTTGGTTTGTAGAAAATACCACTTGGGCTGCATTTCCTTGGGTACTTGAGTACCTCAGAGGGCCTTCTTACTAACTCTGTGCTTCCCCAACATTCCTGCCTTGTGTGCTTAACTAATTTCCTTATACCTCCTGGGGAAATTGTTTGAGGGGTCTGAACTTTGAGGGGTACTGTGTTTGTCCCGTCCATTGTGCTGCCACCTGCCTTTCTAGCTGCCAGTCCAACTTTTCACTGTCCCCGTAGATCTGGCCTCATTACATCCTTCCCAGCTGAATGCTGGCCTTTTACATTCTTCTAGCATCTAAGACAGTGTAAAGCTACCAGCAGTGTGCCCAGTATTAGTTTGATTGAATCACTGAGCAAACCAATAACGAGCCAGAGAGCAGAATTTAAAGCTAACTCAAGCTGTACTTCCTCTGAGCTAGTTTAATCTTGGGTGTCCAGACAGCTCTGGTGGGCTCTGGGTAGAACTAACTGAAGTTGTTTGTTGGTTATCATCATCATCATCATCTTCTTCTTCTTCTTCTTCTTCTTCTTCTTCTTCTTCTTCTTCTTCTTCTTCTTCTTCTTCTTCTTCTTCTTCTTCTTCCTCCTCCTCCTCCTCCTCCTCCTCCTCCTCCTCCTCCTCCTCCTCCTCCTCCTCCACCACCACCACCACCACCACCACCACCACCACCTTAGGAAAGGGTGCTGTATGGGCCCCTTGCTGACCCCAGCTTGTCTAGATTATTCCTGTCCTCTGGGGCTCGGGATTTTCTTAGGCTTCTTGTTTGCACAGGAGTCCACTTGGCGGTAAAAGATTACCTCTGGGCTGGTTTCTCCAGTCACACAGAGAGCCTGCAGGAGGCATTTCAGCCACATGTCTATGGATTCTTGGGCAGCATTACTGGTGAGGGGCTGTGCAAGTGCCAGGGTCCCTGAGAGCCTTCTCTGGATGAAATCAGCAGGCTGTGATACTGTGTCCCCACAGCCCTGTAAGCTGTCCAGTATCCATTCCTTCCTGTGGTGCAGGCCAGTGAGTACTTCCTTCTTTCGCTCAGTCAGGCTTATTGTCCTCTAAAAGTGAGGCCAGTTTCTAGTCTTTTGGTTGAGAAGATCCACTCAACAACCGTTCACTGTTCCGTCTCGCTCTTACTGAAGGAGACACACTTTGTTCTATAGCGGAAATGAAGGTCAGAGTTCCAGCAACTCGGCTGGAAGGAAATTGCTATTTATTTGATAAAGACAGACTGGAGTGATGATGGTGTCATTCCCTCTTCCTTTCAGGCTAACATCTTAGTGTTCTAGAACCCATATTAGGTTCTTAGAGTAAAACATTTTAATCTGTATCCTCCGGAGGTACGGTCAGCCTAGGAAACGATACCCTTTGTTGTAGGTGACGGAAGCGTTCAGGAAGTCCTCAATCTGGGAGTATCAGTGTCTCTACAAGCAGTCATAATATTCTTTACAATTACGATTTACTCAGAGTTTAAGATAAATCAGGACCCTGCTCTTACTTTGTAGTATATTGTATATTCTGAAATTCGCTTTTCAGTTAGTTGGTTGAACACTACCTATTTGTCAGCAAGATTAGAAAATGATTAAATTGCTTTATTTCTGTTGTTCCTGGAAGAAAGGTAGTCTTGTTGGAGGTGGGGTGGGCTTGACCCTGGGCTTATGCAGAAGCCCTTGAGTGCTGCTGGAGATGACAAGTGGGCACGTGGAACAGTTCGCCTGACTCAGCTAGGCTCGCCCATGCTTGTGACCAGCCCTGTGTCTCAGCCCCTGGAGAGGTGACTAGTTCCAGGCTGGTCAAGGGTAATCCAGCCAAGACATGGGCTCCCTCCTCCTATTGTAGGTTCTCCTTAGCAAGGCTTACCCCCCTCCCCCGCTGCCCCTCGGCCCAGGTCATATGGTTTGGCAGGCTTCCAGGAGCAGGAGCAACAGCAGGAAAGGCCTTTCTCAGAGGAGCCCCAGCGCCACTTCTGACACACAGTGGGCCAGAGTCACCAGGCAGCCTCCCAGGGGGAGTAGAGAAGGAGGTTCTCCCTCTCCATGGGAAAGGCTGTAAAATCAGACAGTAAAGGGCACGGAGCAGCGAGGGGCGAAAAAAGAAGTCAAGCGCACTTCACACACAGCTTTCTGCCTCAGACTCTGACCTGCGCATCTCCTGTAGGTCCAGCCAGATCCAGACTGGAGGTAGTGGAGGATCTTAATAGTATCACTATTCTGACTTAGCACAAAAGTTAGGTTTTCTTTAAGCTTTGGGGCACAAGTGTATTTCCACCAGACTTTTCTGTGTTCTGAATCTCCTTTTAGGGGAACAAAGAACCCACTATTTAATAGTTCATGTTTATGTTACTGTTGAACGGAAAACATATGTAAATTTCTGGAAAAGCTCTTTTGCTTTTTTTTTTTTTTGACTTTGCAAAGCTACTTTATATTGAATTATATCTTTTGGAAGGTTTTAAATTATGAAATTTTTCTCACTTTCTAATCAGAGATGGATAAAATTGGACAAGGCAGCTCAAGTCAGGCAGTGTTGCAGCAGCCATGTTGTCTTGTGTGGTTTCTGCTTGTTCTGGCTCCTGAAGCATGAACTGGAGGTAAAACATGTCCATCGCCTTCACCACAGGCTAGCTTGCTCTCCGCAGATCGCAGGTGTGTTTTGGGGTCTAGCATGCAATTCAGTGCCGAGGACTTCGGAACTAAACAGGGACACACTGGAGGGCAACAGCTCAGTGCATCTTTCAAGCCAGGGAGCCTGATGTCTTTTGGGAAAATCGTCTTTCCCAGCTTTCTTGCATCTGGTTTCTTAGCCCTGTTATGCAGGCGCTGTACTCTGCTCCTTTGGGAGTGATCCTAACCCATCCAGAAACCTCCAGCTGTGCCTTCCGTCCACATCTCCTTATGGTGGCCAGGGAGTCCCTTCCCTGCTCTGCAGTGGCCTGCAGGAAAACACTGTGCCCCTTCATAAATTCCAGGGTGTTGCTGATTCTTGGCCTGCCCCAGGCACAAGTTCCTATTGATGCCCAGCTGACCACTGAGCAGGAGTCGTCGGGGAGGCACATAGAAGCCTTTAGCGTTGCTCTTGTTAACTAGGAAAAGTGGCTGCCATTTACTTGAAGTTGCCTCTGATTCTTATGCCTGAGGTTGCACAACACTTTAACCTTCTCTTAGTTTATATTCCTAGGCCTTCTCTGCTTTCAGTGGCCATGCTGATAGACACGTTCTTAAGGAATGGATCAATTTTACGTTTTCTGTTTCAGATAACCGTATTTGAACACTAGACAGAACTCATTGCAGGGTGTGTAACTGGGGGCTTGCTGTAAGGTCCCCATGGACTCTCTTGTTGTGCTCAGATCCTAGGAAGGACCTGGAGTCGGTGTTGCTCCTCCCACAGTCCACCCCTCACTCCACCTAATGCCTGCAGAGCCAGAGTGTGTGTTCCCTATACGATTGAGTTAGAGAACTGTAATTCAACCCTTTTGAGGAAAAGTGAATATCTTTGGCTTAAAAGATAGGTCAGTAGGTAAACTCACTTGGTACCAAGTCTAAGGCCCCACACTGGGTCTCCAGAACCCTCACAGTGGAGGGAGATCTGATTTTTATAAGTTGTCTTCTAACCTCCACCTGTGTGCTATGGGCATGTGTATACACCAACACACATACTAAGTATTAAAAAGAAAACTGCATGTTATAAACATGTCCACACACCTGCCGGTCTCATAATTATTTGTAGTAACTATATAAGCTATCAAGCTACTATGCCACTTGATAACCCATCTTATTATTTAACCTTTCCTCCAAATCCTTCATTCTTACCTTTTAACTTTTAGATGGGAAGTTCTTTCTTTTCCCTATTCAGTACTTTCTTCAGAACTAGTTGCCAAGTCTGAAATCCCTAAATTCAACCAAGTTTGCCGGCTTTTTTTTTCTCTTAAGAAGGATGCATGCTTCCTCATTTGTACTTGCTGGTCCTCTTCTCCCACTGTGTGAGTTCTGAGGCTCAGACTGTGGTCCTCAGGCACAGAGGAAAGCACCTTTTCCTGGTGATGCATACGGTTTGCCATTGATTTGTCTTTTACAGTCAGATAAAGGTGTGTGTGTTTCTTACTGGGTGCAGCCAGACTCTTGCGAAAATGTTCTCATTTAGAATGCTGACAGGGGCCCAGAGCCCTGAAGTGGGTGCGTCCCTGCTGTTTGAGTTGCTTCATGCGTATCCTCCTCCACATTGCGGTTGCAGACACTGGTAGTGGGAGATTGAAAATTCAGAACTGCAGACTTGCCTGCTGATGGGGGGATCGCAGCTCAGCCATCTCGGCTCCACAGGGTTAGGGCTGTGAGGAAACCTGCAAACCATTTCTGTAGGCTCAGCAGAAACAATGCATTTCCATTCCAAATATCTTTTGGAAAAGGAGACTTTATTGGAAAACAGAAATTGGGGGGGGGAGGATGATCCTAAAGTGTTTTTAGAAAGTTTTCTTTTTAGGATGCTAGGGTCTTGGAATATGAGAAATCTAGCCTCAGAGTGAGGGGTGGGAGTGGGGGAATAATGAATAGAGAAGGTGGCAGGAAAAACGACCTGACTGGGCTGGAGAGATGGCTCAGTGGTTAAGAGAGCTGGCTACTATTCTGAGGTCCTGAGTTCAGTTCCCAGCAACCACATGGTGGCTCACAACTGTGTGTAATGGGATCTAATGACCTTTTCTGGCATGCAGGTATACATGCAGATAGAGTACTCATGTATAAAAGAAAAAAATACATAAATAAAATTAAAACAAAAGAGTACTCAAAATACATAAATAAAATTAGAGCAAACAAACTAAGTACCTTCAACAGTGTTCTGCTAGGAAACATCGGGCTTATGGGCAACAAACAAACCCACCAGATCTCAGTGCTTAATGTAGCTGGCTTATTATGTAGTTGTAAGGATTTGAGTAATTTGCGTTTAGTAAAACATCACACATTGTTGCTTTCAACTTACCAGAGAGCAGGCTTTTTTTTCTACTTTGCAGACTAGTCCATGTTTTCACCTGAAATTTTTGAGGTGTTAATAACTAGTCCAGTTGAAGCCTGTTTTTTATAACCCCATTAAGGTAAGGAGAAACACGTTGATCATACTATGAAGCAAATTCCCATGTAACTTGTAGACATTGGAAAACTTTGTTTAGGTACAGCTTCTCTAGGATCCTGCGGTATCAGGGATTCAGTTTACTGTTGGTTTGATCCATAGACACGGAATACCTCAGCAGCACAGGAAGGGAAAGAATGGGATGGTTTAAAGAAGAGAACTCTGGGTAGAGGGCATAAAGCCAAACTCTACTGCCTGCTCGGAGCCCGATTCCCAGCGAGGTTGGCTTTCTCTGTCTTTTCACGATACGCAGTTTTCAAGGGGAATATGGTAAAAGTTTCAATTTCCTAGCTTGTTGATTGGATCCTAGCCAGGGTCGGATTTGTGCCGACCAAGTTGTAAGATGTTGGTTCTACAAAGAAAATGGCAGCACCTTTAAATCTAGCAATTGGGAGGCAGAGACAGGTGATCTCTGTGAGTTCGAGGCCAGCCTGGTCTACAGAGAGTGCCAGGATAGGTGCCAAAGCTACAGAGAGAAACCCTGTCTTCCAAATGCTGGAGTCCTGCTGAGTGTGATCTGAGCGTGGCCTTGGTCTAGGTTAATACCGTTCTGAAGGTGTATGGATTTGGTTTTTTGGGTCTAGTGATAGGTGGAAGAGATGGACTTTTAAGATTATTTCCTCACTGCTGATGTCTGGATGTTCCCCTTTCTGAGCTCAAAGGGAAAAGTGTGTCCCACAAACTCCATGGTCTTCGTGGTAGCAGAGTTTTAGTGAATTATCAACATTATCTTCTTCGTTAGACTTAAAAATCTTGATGGTGGTTAACTGCCGGATTTAACCCTTTGGTGGTCACGTTGTAAATAAAGCCAGTGAGCTTAAAGCAGAACCTAATGGAACATGACTTGATCTTCAAGTGTGACCTTTGTGCCTTGAATTTGGACAGAAGGGGGCATTATTGAGTGGACTTAATATTCACCTTGGAGTTGGGCTTGAACTTACTACTCTGCTTTGGCTTCATCTATTTGGCTGAAATGTAGCCGTAGCATTTCTGATTTCACCAACATGAAGTACAGTCAGCACAGGTAAGGCTCCTTTTGTGCATCAGTTCTAAGGGTAATCCTTGTGTACCTGCATGAGTTTTTAGATGAAGGAGTTGTGTTGAAATTGTATCCAACCTACCATCTGCCTAGAAGGACCTGTAGAGAATGAATGAATGGCTCACGGTAGAGTGGTGAGGGAGGAGAGCTTGGGCATGACCTGAGAGAACCGTATGGAGACTTGAAATACAGCAACTCGCTGGGTTGGGTTTCAGGGCCTGAGCTGGGGAGTTATGGGAACTAAGTTTGCACTTGAGTCCTGGGTTGGAGGTCATCACTGGTGGATGCTGAGCATAATAGCAGTGGACAGTGTGACTCCTTGAGAGGTGAGGTTGGTATTGGGTGTCCTGGAGGTGAACTGCAGCTGGGAAAGAGACCAGAAGGTAACAGGAGATGGGACTAGGGAGGAAGTGATGAGGCCCTGGACTCTGGTGGCCAAGCCAAGGATGCCCAAGAAAGGGCCTCTTGATACTTAGGAATTGCTGTTTGTTTCTTAACAAAACAGTTCTCCAGGCCTGGTGTACATACTTGTAATCCCACACTCCAGAGCCTGAAGCAGGAGGATCCTGCCTGAGCCAGTCTGGTAACATTGTAGTAAGAAGACCATGTCAAAACAAAACAAACCAAAAAGTCAAGACTCTGAATCAAAGAAACCCTCCATAGTGACATAATTACAACTCTTACACCTAAATAAAATGTAGTAATTTTAATATCAGCAAATATCTACTGCTGTTCATGTTTCTGATTACTTTATGATTATACACATATAGTTTTATGGGTTTTTAATCTAGATACAAATAACACTCACATTGTATTATTTGTTGTATTTATTAAGCTTGTCCCCCATTTTGTTTCTTTTCCATTCCAAATTATGTGTAGAAGGCTTTGGGTCTGTTGTGTGTAGACTTGCCCACAGTCTTGTTTTTTCTGAAGTGCGTTTGTCAGTGTTTTAACAGGTTCTTCCGCCCGCTGTCCTCCCTATGTGCTGAAGCTGGTAGCTGGATCTAGCAACCTAGTCAGATTCCACTGACCCTGAGACACACATGAAATGGGGTTCTGTACTGTGCCATCCTGTCATCTCTTTGGTAAATGCAGATGACTCGTGTGGATTGCCTTTTAGTCACACACGTGGTCTGTGCAGATCTTGAGACTGTGGGGCATGTTCTTCTGTGTGGACACAGCTCTGGCCGCCAACCCCAGAGCCTCGCCATGCTCTTTCTCTCACACCTCTAGAATCTGCTGCCTTCCCCAGAGTCAATCAGCTGCTCTTGAGGTTTGTTCCTATAGAACAATTTGGCTTGTCTTGAACTTGAAAAAGAAATAACTAGATGAATAGATAGCAATATATATTTTATATATATAAAAGATAGCTTTTATATATTTTTGTCTAAATTTAGCAACATTTGTCAACTGCTGTGTTGCTATTAGAAATATACTCTTAGCTGGTCAGTGGGGGCTCATGCCTTTAATCCCAGCAATTGGGAGGCAGAGGCAGGTGGATCTCTGTGAGTTCGAGGCCATCATATTCTACAAGAGCTAGTTCCAGGATAGGCACCAAAACTACAGGGAAACCCTATCTCGAAAAATCAAACAAAAAAAAAAAAAAAGGAAAAAAGAAGAAAAGGAAGAAATATTACTCTTATTCTTTCATCTTTGTGTATGTGTGTGTGTGTGTGTGTGTGTGTGTGTGTATGTGTGGGGGGGGTGGCTGGCATGGCTAAGGTCAGAGGACAACCCACCAGAGTCAATTCTCTCCTTCCATGTATCAAGGATTGAACTCAGATCCTCATTCTAGATTACAAACACGTTTACCCAGTGAAGCACCTTGGCATCCCATTAATAGAAATATAAACACGATTGTCAAAGAATGACAGTGGATGATGAGAAACTTGAGCAAAGCAGACACCGTTAGAATGCAGTTACCCAGAGGGGACTGGGCAGGCAGAAGAGCCCGGCTTAGGAGTTCTGCAAAGGCAGGAGTGGCCCCCTCTGGCCCTCTTGTTTCTCCTCCTGCAGTGAGCACACATGCTGCCCTTTGGCTCTGTGGCTCATTAGTTACTTTCCTGCACCCACAGGATTTCCTCACAGCCCTGTGTGTGTTCTGATGAAAGAGAGGCCAGAGACACAGTGCGGGACAGTTTCCTCCAGGGCAGAGCGAGGCCTCCCACTGATGGAGGCACCTTCACCTCTCTTCCTTCCCCAGTCCCATACTGCTTTTCCACAAGCATGGTGCTTCATTTTTTCTGTTTTTGCTTCTGTGGGATAAGGTCCTGTGTGTCCTGGGCTGGCCTTTAACTCATGGTGATCATCTTCCTGCTTTAGCCTTCCAAGTGTTGGGATTGTAGGGGTGTGTCCCCCTGCAGCCAGCTCTTCTTTCTTTGTGTGCCCGCTGCTATCCTCAGTGTCTCCTGGTGAGACAGTCATGTGACTTTGTTGGCACAGTTTGTTTTACCCAGAAAAGTGGTTGGTAGTTTCCAGCTTCCTTTGTATGTTATTACACAATGAACATTTCTATGTTATTAAAATTATTTGAAATCCTGACTGCTATTATATAACTTAACATGGTCATACTGTGTGATACGTAATATGTAAGTATGTATACCTTATATAATATACTAAATTTTATCTGTGTATATGTATTTCCCTTTGAATAACTTTATAAGATCAATTAGAAAATGTTGAATTTTTTAAAATTAAAAACAAAAGTGTCCTGAATTACAAAAGAAGACATTTCCTGCACCACTGAGGGTGACCATTCTCATGACGTGGACATCTTTTATGCACATTTGGAGCATAAGCCTTTGTAAAAGCATTGTGGCAACTTTCTGTTTCCTCACTGTGCACTGAATCTGGGGAGTGGTGAACTGGTGCTTGTGTGAAGTTAAAATTGATATATACGGGGAGTCAGATGCCACTGGTAGAGATGTTTAAAGACGACAGCGTCTGCATGTACTTGGCATCGGTGTGAGTCCTCGCTCCGAGTGTACTGACTTTATGGTATTAGATGTGTGTACTGACTTTATAGTATTAGGTGATGATCACTTCCATCCAGGTAACTAGTCCATGCTGTTGAGAAGATTTTAATGACTAAGCACTACTTCTCCGTCTTTGTCTCCACAGAACCATCCGAGTATGGCTGAAAAGAGACAGTGGCCAGTACTGGCCCAGCATCTACCACACAATGGCCTGTAAGTCACGGACTTCTGCACTTAAGGGCCTTGTTTCTGATGCCTTTGATGACTTCATTTCAAAATGCCTGGCGAAAAATGGCCGCTGGATTTCGGAATGAGTTCCTTTGTTGCCTAAGACCTCTGGCAGGCGGTCATAAACCACAGGAAAACTCCTTTGACAGAGGCAGTTGGGATACCAACCTAACTGACACAGGACTGAAATTGAAGAAAAAAAAGGATTAAAAAACAAAACAGGAAAAGGGCTATTTTCCTTTGTGCTCATTTGTCTGGCTTTAACTCAGTAATGACTTTAGAAAAATTATTTTTGCAGTTTCTTAGTAAGTGTTAATACCTTAGTAAGTGCTCATACTTTGGCCGATATTTGGAGGTTGGAGGAAAACTTGAAGTGTGGAGGAAAACCAGACTCAGGTTTTCAGCATAGGCCTCTAAATGCTGAGCCTTCTCATTGGCCTCCAACAGTCCCTTTTCACTCAGTGGTTTGGGGCTCATACACCACTGTAAAAGACCTGTTTTACATACGCAGTATGTATAGTCCATATGCTGTGGTTCGACCTGGTGTTGTGACAGCCTTTCGCCTGTTCCTTTCACTGTCCCCCAGTGTTGTAGGACGATGTGGACCAGGGAATAACACTTTGTAAATGGAGAATCTTCCCAGAAGCTGGGCATGTAGCCCAGTTAGTAGAGCATTTGCTAAGCATGTCTGAGGCTCTGAGTTCAGTACCCAGCAGAGCATAAAGCTGGGCATGGCTGCCCATAGCTTCATAGCACGGTTCAAGGCCAGCCTGGGCTTCGTGAGACCCTGTCTCTTAGGATATCCTGACATCAAATTACCCATACATCCTCAAGCCAAAGTACACACCATGACTTTGCCATATCTATGTATATCTTTCTTCTTTTCTTCAGCTTTTCTCAGAGACAAAGCCCAGCAGAAAATGCCTGGGTTCCTTCCACCTTAACGCCAAGTGGGAGGTGATTTCTTCTTTCCCAAACAATCACAAGATAGACAGCTTCTGAGGAAATGTCTACTTAGAAAGTGTTACTTACACCTTGGGCCTCACTTCTCCATGACATGAGGGGCAGGAAGGAAGACAGTAAAAGGATCAAGCCAAAGGCTAGTCACACTGCAGGAGTATGTGGAATACATAGGCCTCTCTGTAATGGGAGCATAGCTCCTAACTCCTAAGTGACCAGTCCCAGCTGTGGGACTCCCTGAGGCACTGTTCCTTAATGAGGGAGTTCCTTGAATTAAGGGCTTCAGTGGTCAGATGAACCTCTAGGAGAAGAAAAGGATTTGTTGTGCCCTTAATGGTTTGTCACTGAAGGTCATTGTGAAGTGTCTCCATAAGCGGGTGCTGACCATCGTCCTGGTGACTGTTAACACTGGTCACAGCTTTCCTGAGAAGCCTTCCGAAACTATGGCGCTGGTATGGGTCAGCGGTTAGTCAGCACAGTTCGTGTGGTAGGAGTCAGCCTTCCCAGCCACTCTGCTCAGCCTTTTCCCATGTATTCATCCTATAAAAATTTCTGCCAAAAGTTAGTGGTTTATCAGTGTTAGACCGTCTAAAAGCTTTGGACAACTGGTCACCCTCTCCATGATGGTGACTATAATTCTAATCCATACCTGTTTATGACTGCAGGATTGTGCTGTCTACCGAAAGGATGAGGTGGATCCACAGTGTTTTATTTATGCACAGGATTATAAAGGCCGTGTTGAGACTCCATGGCAGCCCCTCTGCTCTGCCACTAGGGTACAAAAGCATTAGCGAACAGTGAGGGCAGCCGACCGAGCTCCAGCCCCCAAGGCTGTAAATAGAACCTGCAGCAGGGAGATCCCACAATCTGAGTTTTACATATGTGATCTCAGACTCACGCTGCCTTTGTGTGTATATTGTCATTAATCTGAAAGATGGTCTGTGTTTTTCCTGTTTGTAAAGCTGTGTGAGTCCTTGACCCCCTCCACCCCTGTTTGGAAGCTGTATGTTGCTTATCCCAGGAGAACCTCTCTTCTAGAAGAAGATGGAGAAAACAAATGAACAAAAAACAGCCAGGATATTCTAATATCAAAACCAAACTAGGGGAACGTTTTTAATTAAAAAATTCTGGGATTGGTGAGCTGACTCAGTGGGTAAAGTGCATGGCCCACGAGCCTGGCAACCCGAGGGTATTCTCTGGAGCCCATGAGCCTGGCAACCCGAGGGTCTTCTCTGGAGCCCTCGATGGGAAGAGAAAGGAACTCCCGGAGGCTGCCATTCTGATTTCCACGTGTTCACTGTGGCACGTGTGTGCCCTCCACCTCACACATACGACATTAATAGTAATCAGTGCAACAAATCTCTAGAGTCATAAAGTTAATCAATCAGCACATTGACCTTATTACACAAATGAGTAATTTTACATATGTATGCAGTTTTATGATAGTGTCAGGTATCAGAAGAAATGAGGCTTAAAGCCAACATCAAAATTTATCATCAGCTGACCAACAAAAAAATGATAACATGATTCTTTTCAATCATCAAAGCAACTGATAATTGCTTTAATTGTTTGAGGTTGGTGTGTATGAATGTGTGTGTGTTTAAAACAATATATCTTTGTGGTTATAATCATTTTTTAATTCAGACAGCCTCACTTTTTCATGTAGCTGGCCTCAAACTCCCTATGTAAACCAAAAGTCACAGAAATTCTCCTACCTCTGCCTCCTGGGTCTTGGAATTTAATTATGTACCACCATGCCTGGTAGAGGATATAATTATTAAACATGAGATTATATATTATAAACTCAAAATATAGATACAGGAATATGCAGACTTAAAGCCAGTTCAGAGTCACACACATCTGACTGAGTTGTATACAGTGCCAGGATCCACTTTCACCTGCAGAGATCTAGAATGCTACTGAGACAGTCTTTCCCTAGTGTGATCTTCCAGTCCTTCCCTAGTGTGGTCTTCTCGTTGTCTTTGGGTACAATTCTTTGTGATGCTTTCTTTGGCAGAGTATGAGCCCAGGGCTTTGGGAGATTGCTTAGTCAGTAAAGTGCCTGTCACACAAGTACAGAAACCTGAGTCCAGATCCCACATGAAGGGCCAGGCACAATGCTGTTTTCCTGCAGCACCATTGATGTGCCATAGAGGAGAGGAAAGGTGGAAACAGGCAGATCTCCGAAGCTGACTGATTGGCTAGCCAGCCTGGCTGAATCGGTCAGCTTCGGGTTCAGTGAGAAGACCCTGTCTCAAAACATAAAGGTAGAGAGAGATCAAGGAAAGACACCCAGTCTAGGTCTGGCTGTATATTCATACATGTACACAAATAAGTATAACCCCCGCCATACACACACACACTAAATAAGGCCAAAAAAAAGTATAAGCCCATTGGAGTAAGAAAACCTCAAGTGCTAACTTCCTTTGGAGGTTTTTTTTTTTTTTTTTCTCTCTCTCTCTTTGACTTTTCCTTTGGGATTTGAGACTGTGTCACTCCGCATGTACCCCAGGCAGGCCCAGAACTTTTGGGTAGGCAGTTCTCCGAACTTGACCTTGAACTGTGATCCTCCTCCCTCTGCCTTCTGAATGCTCAGTTGCAAGCTTACACCACTCAGCCCAGCTTTCCTTTATTTATTTTTGATAAGCAATTTCAATTCAAAGCCACACACATCTGGTTTATGTCCCTCTGACGTGCATTTTCATGTTGTGGATCTTTTGTTGCCAGTTAAAATTATTTATGCAACATGAACCCAAACAGTTCTGTCTCTAAATATTGAGTTTTAGAAGTCACAGTTGTTCTGATTTTTAGAAGACAATTTGGAGTTTTTCCTGCTTACGAAGTTTCTGTTGCCCATGATTCCTGAAAGAGGGATGGGTTGGCCCTAATGAGTGCGTGCCTAAAAGAGGTCAGTGCTATCCCATGCAGTCACAGCTCTGCTTAGCACACACTACAAATGGGTTGTATGTTATTGCAAAGGGGAAAAGTTTTTATCTTTCTCTTGGGAAGAGAGTAATCCCAAGGTGAGCTTCCTAGCTTGCTCACCTATGTCACAGGGTTGGAATTCTCATGCCAGTACCCTTCATTGTTAGAGTCAACTAATCGTGGTCTTTCCTGGGGAAAGGTGTGAGCATCTGGATGTCAGAGCATGCTCAGAAACACTGGTTCCCAGAGGCATCAGTACTACAACAGGAGGAGTTCCATGCAGACGAGACGTCCTGCTGGCAGACTTCACCCAGAGTTCTAAAAGCAACTGTGAAATGACTCACGGAGTTCCACTTTTAAACTTAAGCCATGGGGAACTTTAGTTACATTTTTAATATGTACAATTTATTTTTCATAAAGCATTTTGTCTATTTTTTGAAACCTAAACCACATAACTCTTCTTAATAATAATATGCTTTTAAAAATGGCTCCCAGTATGTAGCTTTTCTCACAATGTGGTCTTTGTTTTTTTGGCAGCTCCCTGCTCTACTATGGCTTATCACCATGACAGCAGACGGATATTTGTGGGCCAGGATAATGGGGCTATAATGGTAGGTAGCGTCTCCGACGTATTAATATGTCCTTTGTAAGGCTCTACCCCACGATTCCTTATGCTGAACACATTGTTGGCATTAGCAGTGTCTGATTCATCATAGATGTTAGACTGAAAATGAGTTCAATTTAATTCCTGTAAACTATTTTCTATGGATCTCAAAATGCTCTCCTGATTAGTGTCTTGGTGCTCAGGTGACCCACAAAGCGCAGACTTTTTACAGGGGGTTTGAAGCCTGTAGCTGCTGCTGTCTTTGACAAGGTAGTGGAGAACCTGTGTACGTGTGTATTTCTGTGAAAGACAGCTGAGAAGGAGGACCAGCTCTTCATCCGGGAACTCTTGTGACTCTAGAGGAAAGCCGTGCAGCTCGAACAACCTTTGGTAAAGGATGGGATATTTAAACTTTCAGTCTCTTACTGACTGGTGATTTTTTCAGTTTAGCTGTGTGTACATATCTACTCATTTTCTCAATAGAAATGTAACACATACCATCTTGGTGCATGAACATTTTAGTGGTTTGCAGTATTGTGTGTCTTCATTAGACTATGTCAGCATCACCATTTTCTAATTGCAGGACATTTTCATGTCCCCCAAAGAAGGCTTGTGTCTCCATTGGCAGTTGCTCCCTGGTACACCTCCCCCATCTGGCTGTCTCTGATCTGCTTTCTCTGAATGGGGAGTTGTCTGTCCTCCATGTATTGTGTGAATAGAGTCCTTATGTGTGTCTTGAGGGGTCTTCTTGGTTGAAGTTTCAGTTTGTTACTTTATCCCTTTTTGTGGTAGACTGACGTTCTCCTAGACAGAGTATTCGCCTAGATAGAGAAGTCCCACTTTGTCCATTGATGGGTTGATTGGTATTGGTATTATTTCCATGTGGGCTGTTAAGAACACTGGTACTGTAGCATCGTGGATAAGTCCCTGTGTGAACCTGCATTCTTCAGTTTGCTGGATATGTAGGAATGGAATTTCTAGGTCATGTGGTGACTATTTAATATTTCAGGAATTCCTCTGTCCATTTTTAGTTAATTTATTTTTTTGAGAGAGAAAACTTTGCTTTATAGCTCAAGCTGTCCAAGAACTTGCCACCTTAGTGCCTTTACCTCCAAAGCGCTGACCTTAGAAGTTTGTATCACCATCTGGTGCCCTGGGTTTGGTTTGTAAGTTCTTATTTAGTGCTAGATACTAGACTCCTATCAGATACACAATTTGCAAAAACCTCTCCTATCATAAGGGTTGTCTTTTAATCATTTTTAAGTTTTGTAAAGTCCAATTTATCTTCTTTTTTTCCCTTTCTTTTAGTTGCTTGTACTTTGGCTACAATATCTAAGGAACTTTTAATTACCTGGCTCAAGGTCTTATTCCTGTTTTCACAGGAATAAATTAATCTGTGGCCATATCCCTCTGAGTGTCATAATGTCCTAATCCTGTCATAGAACAGGCACATTATACTTCTCTTTTCTTCTAGGAGTTTTACACTTTAGTTTTATATTAGAACTTGACCCCATTATATTTAATTTCTGTAGATGGTCTGAGGGATGTATTCACACTTATTTCTTTTGCGTGTGGCTGCCCAAAGCTAGCCCAGTGCGTGTTGTCTTTTCCCATTGTGCTTACTTGGCACCCTTGTCCCAGCCAGCCAGCGGTTTCAGAGATGGAAGCTTAGTAAAGACTTGAGGGGGCACAGGTCTGTGATGGAGGCAGGTATCTTTGGCTGGTTGGTACTAAACAATAGAGGGAGGATCCAGGCATAACTGAAATGTGGTCATGAAAGAACTGCGAGTAAAGTTTTACATTTTACTGTGTGGTGAGAAGCTAGCACAAAGGTTTTTGACAGGCATACAATATGAGGTGATTCATATCCCCCTCACTTCTTTCAGATAGGATTTCACTACACTGCTCAGGCTGGCCCTAGAACCTACTGTGTAGCCCCCGTTGACCTCAGACCTATGACCTCTCACCTCACCCTTCTAGAAGGATGGAATTATAAGCACCACTTATATTCTTGCACCTGGTGATATTCTTAAGTGACTAATTGTGGAGACTGGATTGGAGAGTGACAAGAATGGAAAGGAAAGTCAAATTACTATGGCAACCAGGAATCTGGGCTCAAAGACAGCAGCCTCAGAAGTGGACAGATGACTTAAGATGCCTCCTGTCATGTTTGCTGTAGGTACAGTTGGAGAGGACAACAAAAGATGTCAGGTGACACCAGATTTGGGGCTTGAATTACATAGGCTGTTGCAATTTCCCGAGGAAGAAAAGGCTTCTGGTGGCAATTGGAGAAGGGAGAAGGGAGGTGGTGAGTTCAGAAAACACAGGCAACAGAGAGAGAGACTGAGATAAAGCTGTATCGAGAAGGGCAGCGTGTGTTTATGTATGAACAGATGTAAGAGTGAGTACAGGTTAAGAAGCTAGGAAGCAATGAGATAGACAGTGAGGAGGGAGGGGGTAGGCAAAAAGACACAAAGGTCATGAGGGAAGAAAGAGACTAAGGGTGGGGTGCTACAAGGTATGGGGAAAAATGGTGCAGGGGGAAGAACTGTCAAAACAAAGTGTTTGAAAATTTCCTAGGGATTATTTAGTATTTTACATGTCTGCTAAAAAAAATGGATGGATGGATGGATGGATGGAATAGATAGATATAGAGATAGATGATAGGTGGGTAGGTAAGTAGATAGATAATAGATAGTAGGTAGATGATAGGTAGGTAGGTATATAGATAGTAGGTAGATGGGTGGGTAGGTAGGTAGAAAGGTAGAAGAAGGCAGCCAGGGGTAGGAGGGAACGCATTCTTTTTGCAGGCATAGAAGCTTTGAGCACAGTGGTAACATAAGGGACCATAGTGGGAAATCCTTAGGGTGCCTAATAAGGGCTAATCCTAGGAAAGGGGTTTTGCTGGAAAGAGGATGAAGAGTCTTATGTAGGTCAAAGATCTTCATTGTTGTTTTAGTTGATCTGCACTTTAATGCAAAGATGCCATGATTCTGTTTAACGGCAGCGAAGAAAGAGCCAAAGGGAAGGATGGGCTGCTGCCCTATCATTCAGCCAGCATTGGCAGGGGGCAAGGGCCACTCTGCACACAGTGCAGCAATGATTAGCAGAGCTCTGCCCCTCTCCTTCCAGTGACTTTGTAGGGCTGTCATGATGACGCACACAGCCACGTGAGGTAAATCCACAAGTGTGGGAAGTGAGCACCTTCTCCCGATGGCTTTGGTTGAGGAACAGGCTGCAGTCACAACATGTGAAGGCGGTAGTTGCAGCAGAAAGGGTGACTAAGCAGTGCTGTAGTCAGCAGCTGGTCTCTGGGCTGGCCGCCATGTCTGTTTTCTCATTTACAGTGCTGATGACCTTTCATACCCAGCAAAGCCAGGTGGAGGACAGGAAGCCTGAATTCCTTTTTTTATATGTGTGTGTGTGTGTGTTTTCTCACTCTAAATGAGTCTACAGTTTATAATGTCTGCATTACATAGCAACTTAACAATTTAACACTGATCAATAGGATTCTTAATTAGTGCATAGTCTTTTAACTTTTATTGATTCTTTTCATTACAGAAGTAAGTGCTTTTTTTTCTCGTAGTTATTTGAAAAATATAAGAATATCCAAAGACCTTCAATAATCTCTAAAGGTTGTGATTTTGAGGGTATTTTTATGCACACAACATGCTCATTTTCCTCATTAAATTGTCGAGCCATCCCCATGTCTTTCCTGTAAGTCATCAGCAACATTGACAACAGATCTTTAACATTGGCTCCTTACGTATTGTTTTGAGAGGTTTATTAATTTAGTTTTGCATAGCCAAAGGAGCAAAATTAGCAAACTTGGAGGAAGTATTGGACTCAATGCTGAGCTGGCCAGCAGCAGTTTCTTTGTAGGATTCCAGCTGTTTGATTCCTCCTAAAGAATGATGACCCAATCAGCTTTTCTGGTAAGAGCAGTTCACATCCCCTCTGTAGCTCATCTTGAGCGCCATGCCTTATGACAAGCATTTTTTTGGACTTTGATTCATTTTTCAAGTTGAGCTCCTATTGTTTACAGAACTGTAACTGTCTTCTTATTGCATATGCTTGCTTTTAGGAATTTCACGTTTCTGAAGATTTTAATAAAATGAATTTTGTCAAGACCTATCCAGGTAATGACACACACTCTCACATGTGTACACATTTAAATCCACACACATCGAAGGTAGGTTTCCATGTTAACATTTTCATGTTACTGCTCCAGTTACATGAGAGACTATTGAATTGAGTTATTTGCCATCCTTTCCTTCTTCCTGCATTTAAATTTTTGTATATTGGGTAAGTGTACAAGATTTAATTTCACTATTTTTTTATTATTGGAAGAAGATGTGCACTGCTTCCAATTTTTGATTAACATACAGTGCAGTATACATACGTGCATTTGTGTGTATGTGCACATGTCTGTGGGTGTGATTCACAGTTATATGTATGACTGTGTGCTCATGACAGCAACTCTGACTCTAGGTGTTTAATTTTGATGACTTCTACTTAAGACAAAGTCCTGCAAGTGGAATAGTCAGGTCAGACACTTAAAAAGTTATTTTAATGCTACAGATTTATTTTTGCAAACTGCTTTCTCAACAAAAGTGCAGCTCCTTGCAGCTCCATGACCAATGAGCGAACAAGGTTCTCTCTTGCTGGATCTTTCTACCATTGCTGCCTTATTAGTTGGTGCCAATTTGACAAGAGTGTTTTAAATGACTTCAGCTTTATTTAGGGTTGGCCATTTGTCTTCCATGAATGTCCGTTATGATTTGCAGTGTGTTGTAACTGAGTTAAAAGGTGTGCTTTGGAACATCTGTCAAATACACATTTTATTTAATCTGTATTTAAGTTTCCAGAGTTCTCTACTGGTTATATACAGCATAGTTTTGTAGTGGATTCTAGAGTTTGTGTTTCATTGGTGACTTATGACATCTAGAAATCTGTGGATGAGTGAATAGAGTTTGCCACGTTTTAAATTTTACCACATGGGAGAGTTTAGAAACCATGAGCGAAGCAGGATAAGCACTAACAGGCTTCACCGTTCTTTCCTAAAAGAAAATACTGAAAAACTACAGTAGCAAAAAGGATCTAAGCCTACGAATAAGACAGCTGAGAGAGGTAATTGACTGTCGTTCTGAGGTCTTTACCGTGAGCTGGGATAAACCTTTTCTTACCTCAGCTTGACAGCCACAGATTTAGTAGGAAAGTGTTTGGGGTCAGACAGATCAAATTATATATATTTCAACTATAAGATGTAGTCTATAAATAAAAGCCATCTCCCTCAGTTTTTATATCTGAAATTAATATGCACCCTTTGTTTGTGGAAATTAGAAATATCGTTAAAGCAGAAAAAAGTTAACAAAAAGCCCACTCAGTCACCATCTGGGATTTGGTTTGCAGGAACCTATGCCTGAGAGCTGTGGGGCACCCTTGAAGTTTCAGGGCTTTCGGGGAGCACAGCCATGTCATGGGCTCTGCCCGACAGTCACATCAACATTCTGAGCCTCTCAGTTCTTCTGAACAGCTCACACAGCAATAGTAGCCTTTTCTCTGTCTGGCCTTTGACTTTATCCATCAGCTTGCGCATTTAGTAGATACCTGCTGTATACAGAGTCTTGTGCCAGATGTAGAGAAGTCATGTTATGCCTTAAAGTGTGAGGGCTCATCCATCTGCCATGCAGAAAAGGTATGAACAAGGATAAAGTCTGTCTGTCATGCGGGAAAGGTATGAACAAGGATAAAGTCTGTCTGTCCTGCGGGAAAGGCATGAGCAATGATGAAATAATCTGCACATAAAATACACTCTTGCAGTCCAGACTATACGTAAAACTAAAAAAAAGTTGAAAGGAAATAATACCACATAGACACTCAGATCAATGAGAGGAATACTAGACATGGTGAAAAGATGGCAAGGAAGTGTGTGTTTGTGTGTGTTTAATGAAAAAACTACATGTCTAAAGCTAAAATTATAATAAGTGCAAGTGTAATATATATGAAACCATATCATGCAAATTCACTATAGAGTATTTGGGGATATTATACAAAATCAAAGCTGATTGTTTAGCTTTGTATTGTGTAGTCTTTTGAATAAAGACTAAAAAAGTAAAAAAGGACCACAAAAAAAAAAATACACTCTTGCTCTCTTGAGAAAAATTTGCACTGTGCATAGAGACGGCATATTAAGGTCGTCAGAGCAAAAGTAAAAATGTTCCTTTGAACACAGAGAGATAATGATAAAAAAAATTCTAGTTTTCTGTTGCTGGAATCCTTCTTGAGCATGCCTCTTTAGTGTTTCTGACAGCCTTCTATGTGAGGTGGCCCAGGCCTTTGGAGAGAGCCTGTGCCCGTGCATGGTGGGGATGGGGAGAAGCAGATTGTCTGGTGTCTCCTGGGATCATGGCTGCACTGTGGAAGTTGAGCCTCAGCTCTCACCCAGCATGGGGAGGTGTTTCTGAAGATCCCTTCTGTCCTGACGGGCACTGACCCTCCGTTTGTCTCCTGCAGCCCACCAGAACCGAGTGTCTGCCATCATCTTCAGCGTGGCCGCTGAGTGGGTGATCAGCACAGGCCACGACAAGTGTGTGAGCTGGATGTGCACGCGCAGTGGGAACATGCTTGGTCGTCACTTCTTCACATCCTGGGCTTCCTGCTTGCAGTATCCTTCAGAGTGTGCGCCTTCCCATCACTCCTACCTCACTGTTTAATTTGGAATTGAGTTATTAATTGTTCTGAGACAGAATGACTCCTGTGGATTTAATCTCAAATCCAAAGTGCCTTGGGTTCCCCCAGATGATGGCAATCCCTGCTTTAACTTTCCAGCTCTATGGAAGCTATTTTACACACAGCTCACCTCTGCTTCAGGTGTGCACCAGTGATGAAAAGATGAAGACCATAAACAACACTCTAGGTAGTACATGATGCCATGGTATACCTCTCTAACACACACACATATACAAAATAGAAAATCACTTTTCTTAAGTTGTTACAAGTGAATGCCTTTAACATAGCACCATACAGTGTAGGCCCATATAAGGGAGAAATGTTCATGTATTTTAAGTAAGTTTTTTTTTTTTTTTTTTTTTTTTTTGATTTTTCAAGACAGGATTTCTCTGTAGCTTTGATACCTGTCCTGGCACTTACTCTGTAGATGAGGCTGACCTCAAACTCACAGAGATCTGCCTGCCTCTGCCTGCTGACGGTAGGGATTAAAGGCGTGCACCACCACTGCCTGGCTTTAAGTGAGCTTTTCTGTCATAAGCGAGAGCTCTCCTAATGGCTTTGCAGAGCATTACAGGAAACCACAGCCACGGATGACCTGGCTTGTCGCTCTCCTGACCTGTGTTGTGGAATGTTAGTCGTAGTTCCGCAGTTTTGTGTACGGTGCTGACTTTCTTCAGATGTCTGTGCTTCCAGAGGGAGCGAGGAGTGAGTTGTTATGTAATTAAAACGCTTCACGCTGGCGACCACCCCAGAGCGCTGATATCTGGGTTATGAACTACCTTAAGTTAAAGGAAGCCATTGTCTTCATTTAAAGCTAGATTATCTCCGCCAAAAGGAAGATGAGTCTGTACTTGCTGTCAGTGTGACATTGTTTTCAGAGCTCCTTCGCAAAATAACATCCTGTTGCATTGTGTATGTGTGTATACATGTGTGTTTGCCATTTTCACTATTTAGCAATTGTATTCTTTAATGTTTTATTGTAACTTGTTTGGAACTGCCTATCTGTCATCTCTACGAGCTCTCACTTTTTTTTATGGCTGGTTCCTGTCCGATTGCCCTCGGCATATTAACTGTTGGGTGGAAGCTAGCTTCCCTATAGCTGCTTTAGTTTTTCTTTCAGCATGGTACCTGCCACACCCTTGCTGTTTGCTCCTTGTCTCTCACATCGTGATTTCAGGTCTGTGGTCGTTGTCGTAGAATGCCTTTGTCTGTGGCTGCTGTTGCTTGCTCTGTGGGAACGTGCTGAGATGGCTGCTGTCACCTGTCCTTGACTGCTTCTCAGGTATGATCTGGATACTCAGCATGCCTTCGTTGGCGATTACTCGGGACAGATCACCCTGCTGAAGCTGGAGCAGAATGCCTGTTCAGTGATCACAACCCTCAAGGGACATGAAGGTAGGCCTGGCCAGAAGTTTCTCTCCTAGGTTAGGCATCCAATGTCGGACGGCAGCTCTGTGGTTTGGGGAGTGCTCCCCTCCGTGTGATTGGCCAGCTTTCAGTTTGATGGGATTGAAAAGATAACTAAGTGTCGGTCGGGTGTCAGGTTCCATTTCATACATCAGAAATCCTGTGTGCATTGCTCAAAGGGATGCCTTGTATTGCTCACCTTGTTTGCTTATTGATTGATGAGTGGATGGAGTTTTTTTAAGGTGCCCTGATGCTGGCTGTCCTCAGCTCATGATAATCCTCCTCCATCAGCCTCGTAAGTGCTAGTTGTGAGCCGCCGTGCCCAACAACCTTTTCAAATTATTGTTTCCATAAGAACTTTTCATGGGCAGGGGTTTTGAACCCAGGGCCGGTGCATGCCAAGTGAGAACTCCACCACTGACCTACACTTCCGTCCCCAGACCATATCTTTTATTTTAAACAGACCTTTGGAAGAGTTCTCATTACTGTTCTGTTTATTTTATGAGTTTCCAGAGCAGTACAATTAGAGAACCGCTGTGGGCTGCTCAGCCTTATACTTGGTCACCGGGCACTGGCTAATGACCTAGGAGAGTGAATCTCATAAGATAAAACTCCCTGCGTCTGTGGCACATTGTGGAGGACGGGAAACTTTTTATATATGTGTGAGTGACACGTTGATTTCATTGACCACGGAGCTGAAATGCAATGTGGGTTTGTTTGTTTGTTTATTTTTATTCAAGTGGTTGGATCCCATTTCTGTGTGAATCATGGTTTGGAACGTTGAGGTCTCTAGCTTAGACTAGAGAATTGAACATTTGTTGAGAGGCTCAATAGTGTGTTTATTTAAGATGGTATTTAGGTGTTCAAGTGCAACAAGTTGGATGTATCATACACTTTCTAGCTAAGTTGTCTGAATGAAATAGACCTTCTGAGGTCAGGGACTCTGGGGGAAAGGTGAAAAGAGAAAGGGATAACGCCTTAGAAAGCTGTTGCGGAGAAGCGGAGCTCCTGCTGAAGCTGCCCTGGGACTACTTAGTGGTTTTCCTGTGAGACCATCTGTATCTGTGATTTAGGTCACTGACACACGAGGGGCACAGGACCCAACAGAATTCATAAAAAACAGATGGGGCCCAAAGCTCATTTTGCAGAGGACTTTTTTTTGTTTTGTTTTCACTTTTGTTTTAAGGTTTATGTGAGAAACTGACTTTTCTTAACTGCTAGTAAAGGTAGCGTCACTAGTTTCTGTGTACCTCCAGAACTGTTTGTGTCACAGGTTCAGCATTACTTTTTGTTAGCAGCTGTTTCCCAGGTCAGTAGTAGTGGTGGAAGATACTCTTGCAAGAGAAATCTTTAGAAACAAAACATTCTCCCAGGGCCATTCAATTTGATAAGCTAGCTAAGAGTGTGAAATGTAAGGGTTGGAATTTTTTTTTAAGCTGAACTACTTTGGTATATGTATTTTGTGCACCTGCAGCATTGTTTTTTTTTCTTAAGGCATTAATTTAATTTTTAGAGATAAAAGCATCCTAGGGTAAATTTCTATAAAGTCTCATGAGTCTGGAATAACCTAGATTTATATTGTAATAAAATACCCACAGTAAACTACAGGTATTTTTCTTGACATTTTTTTTCTCTCCGGAAGTTTTCTGAACTGATGTTTTATATCTAGCTGCTTTATAAATTATTGGTGGCAACAAAAAAAAAAAATTTTTTTTTTTTGGCGTACCAATGAGTTTATTGGGGTTACTCCCAGGAATATGGATGAGGGGGTTACCTTACAGGAGCAGGGGTAACTCAAAGACAGTTGCATCACTGAAAGTCCACATGACTCATGACAGGTAGTACATAGAAGGAAGGCTCATTAAGATGCAGGAAGTAAGCAACTCACAAGTCTCAGGAAGTCCCAGAAGTTCCCAGGTGCACAGAACCCTTTTCTCACTCACCAGAGATACAAGATGGTTAAAAAGAGACGCCACAGCCCATGGAGCTGCCTGCAAGGACAAACTTTAAACCCTTTGAATTCAGAGCTGTGCGTCTTCACAGTCACATCCTCATCTTCCAACTTTGGATGATGGACTTGCAGTGTTTTCTCCGTGACTAGTGAGGATGTGGTTTGAATGACCCTTTTACGACAGAGGTAGATGTTTTACTCAAAGGCCCGGCTGGCAGTTGGGTTTTCCCGTGGCACATGTGTCCTGATGCTGAGTTCTGTCTGACCCTTCTCTCACGTGCCTAGGTAGTATCGCCTGCCTTTGGTGGGACCCCATTCAGCGGTTACTCTTCTCAGGAGCATCCGACAACAGCATCATCATGTGGGACATCGGGGGACGGAAAGGCCGAACACTTCTCCTTCAGGGCCACCAGTACGTGACCATTAGGGGATGGAGGTCTGAGTCAGGAAAGGAGGGCACTGCTCTTGCCTCCTGCCTTCATTTTCATTGCATTTGTCCTGAGTCAAAGCAAAATGGAGTGTGAGGTGTTCTTACTCGTTAGTCTAAAGAGGTCACCGCTCTTCTCCCAAGGAGTGGCCCTGTTGAAATACCTACTTAAAGCACCATGGATCAGAAACTGGAGGGCGAGAACTTTGACCATGGCAGATTGTGTTAAAAGTACGGGGCTACTCCTGAGCTGGGGACATAAGTGGTCTATTAAACCCTAAAATATGTCTCATTAGAAAGTAACAGGTGCTTCAGTAGCTAAGTCCCTTAAGCTTTGATGTTGTAATACTTAGGGCTGCTTGTCCAACCTGTGAAAAAGGATCCCTTTCTTTGCTCCTTCACTGTGGTTTTCTTTCTTCCTTGATGCTGCTCAGGCCATAATTGTTTACTGCAATTGCAATCAAGTTGAAACTTAGCCAGGAAAAAGGTGCAAAAGTTACCAGGTCAGGAGATTGCATGGCATCCAGGTCCGAGAGCCTTTGGGAAGAGGGCAGAGTTCTCCCTACGTGTGCACATGAGTCCCCTATGGCTGCGTGAGAGGTGACTGTTCATGGCCCTCGTGGCCTTTCTACTTTTGCATATGAACTGTTGACATGTGACTTGTGCTCCGTTTGCAGCGACAGGGTGCAGTCACTGTGCTACCTGCAGTTCACGAGGCAGCTTGTCTCCTGCTCCTCGGATGGCGGAATTGCAGTGTGGAACATGGACGTTAGCAGAGAAGAGGTAAGGAGCAAGAACATGGCCAGCAGGTCAGAGGAGAGCCCTTCTCTGACTGCTCAGTTTTCCACCTTGCAGGTTGGCAGTCGTATAAACAACCCCCCTTTCTCACGGCTCCATCTAACAAAGTTCTTTTAAATTTTATACATTAACCTATTTTATTTGCATGTGTGTAAGTGTGATGTGTATCTATTGTGTTCTTGTGTGTGCATGGGTGCAGGGCTTCTTCTCTTACTCGACACTAAGGCTGGCGCTCACAGATTTCACTAGCCTGGCCAGGCAGCAAGCCCCAGGAACCCAAGCTTCTACCTTCTCAGCAGTGGGATGACAGGCATATACCACCCTGCCTGGCTTTTTGTGTAAGTGCCTAGGTTCTGAACTCATAGGGAGCACCTTGCTGGCTCAACCATTTCTTCAGCCCTCTCTGCCGTGCCATAACCTGCCCCGGTGAGACTTTCTGGTGTTAATGGGCAGTGTTTAGGTTGAATAACGGGAGGACTCTTTGCAGCCAGTAGCCTTCTAACTCATCCAGGGATGGGCCCATGGAGGCCTTTTGAAGTATTCGTGCAAGTCCGGAGCGTTTCAGTTTGGAAGCTTCGAGAAGGATGTCACAGGACAGAGCTAGGCGGTGGTCATTGCAGGGAAACTGTGCCTCTCTTCTCTGCTTCTATCTTGTGCTGCACTCTCCCAGTGAGTCCATGCTGATAACCGTTTTCTTTTTTGGCAACTTGATTTTTAAATTTCTTTGAGCCACTTAACTAGGTGTGAAGCCTTGTTTACATAAGTCCCTTACTCTCTGGGTGTCTGCTTTCTCTTCTCCACAGTGAGATCATTTCCTAGGGTGATGTCTAGGCCTCTTCCATTTCTTTAGTGCCGTTAACTGTCTGTGCAGGCTCCCGTCATCCTTTTATTTTAGGGCACACTGCAATGAGTGTGCTCGACCTTGTCCGTGTGCGGTTCTTCACTTACTCGCCCCATGCAAATTTCTGAAAATAGATTCCGGGGGAGGGATGTGTACATCCAGAGGCTTTTTATAGCTGTCATCAGATGGTTTCCAGGCAGGATTTCCTGCTCATCTCTGCTAGGACCAGGGCGGTCCGTCTTTGCTCAGTGACAGCTGTGGCTTGTGATGTTGATAGCAGAAGTAGATTCAGAAGGGCGATGGATGGGAAGGAACCTTCACCAAGCTTTAACCACGGAGTGGCCACGCAGTCTGGCAACTTAGGGGAACATATGGTAGATGTGTTTTGATGTTCTATGGTTTTTGAATTATGTGTACATGTATGTGTTGTGTTGTGTGTGTGTGCTGACTTATGCCCTACTCTCTTCCCTTTGCTTTGTCCCCTTGAGACGGGTCTCTCACTGAACGTGGAGTTCATGGTTTTTGCCTAGGCTGGCTGGACAGCAAGCGCAAACAATCCTGTCTCTTTGTTGACCACCCTTCACTGGAGTTATAGATGTGTAGCTCAGTGTGATGTTTACTAGAATTCTGGGAATCAGTTCAGATCCTCACACTTGTACTGCAAGGCTCTTACTCACTGGGCCATCTCCCCAGCCTTGGTGAATCCTTTTTGATACTGCACTGTAGCAGGTATTATCGTACATGATGTCACATGTGTTCCCTATACTGTCCTGTAGGTAGGTCATTGTGCAGTTCAGTGCACCCCATGTGTCATTGCAGTGGGTACCGTGTTAATCCAAAGTCCCCTGGAAGCTTCTATGAGTGGCTCTGCTTTGTGTTGCCTCATAATAACCGTGGTTCTCACTGCGTAGATTTGGGTTTTTAGTGTGTCCCTTAAATGCTAATCAGGGAGTTGTCTATAGGAAGCAGTAGCGACAAACTTGTTTTCACCTTCCTACCCACAAGAAACGTGTGGGCAAGTTGAAGAAAACAGACTGCCCCATAGCTGATAATATGGATCCTAATGCAGAGGTGTTCTAATTGCTAAGTTTCCTGGCAGCCTTGTGTGGCAAGCCAAACAGGAAACTCTGGTTACATGGCTGCAGTTTGACTTCTAGTTTGGCACATTCTAAAAATCTTTTGGTAAGGCTTGGAGTGGTGAATTGTACAACATAGTGTAGCACCAGCTTTGCATGGCTCCATGAAGGTTCTTTCCTTGCAAAGGTCTCTCAGGGCTGTGCTCTGCATTCCTCAGCCGCTGGTTGTATTCACCAAGAACAGCTGACGTGCTGTTTGGTGTCCTGGGTTCTTGGTCCTTCCTTCCCCAGTCTTGTTCTGAGAGAACAGAGGTGAGAGGGAGGATGCATTTCCTGTTGGGATTCTCTCACAGGTTGAAGCACCCCAATCTCAACACGCCTTTGTTTTCCTTGGTGCATCTTTCAGAAAATGCAGTCAGAGTGGGAGTAGTGCCCCTCCTTTAGGTGACATAGTCGTGAACTGCAGCTGCACATGGAGGAAAAGGAAAATACTGTCCTGCCTGTCAAGGTGCTTCCTGTGTGGCAGAGATGGCTTCCTGTTAGTCATCTCTGGAAGAGGGGTAAAGCAGTTTGTACCCAAAGAGGCTTTATTTTTAGACACTAACTTTTTTCTAGCTAAGGACTTGCAGTGTTAAGGTGAGCAGCCTGCTATCTGCGAGGTCTGACCCTGCCAGGGATCCGTAGAGTGTCCAGGTCTTCCTTAGCCAGGGCCCAGAGGAAGAAGGGCAGTTCTCCAGTCCATTCCGCTCACCCACAGTGTCTCTGGAAGTCACCTGTTCATCTTGGCTAGACTATTCCTAGCCCCCCAAGGCTATTAACTCTCTGTGGCCATCAGCCCCTCCCAGAATAGAGCATATTTGATTCCCTTCTGGTTTGTAATCAGGGCTGTTCCTTTTTGGGAGTGAGTATATGAAGTATGAATGAACAAGTAACAGTACTTAGAGAATGTTTAAGCAAGCAGACTTCAGAATGTGTGGTACTGTACGCATCAGTACCCTTACAGTGACCCTATAAGAGATAGTTCAGGTTGCACAAGAAATGGGTTTTATTCAAGCAGATATAGATTTCAAGTAATTTTAGCATGAAAAAGAAATATATACGACCATCCTTAAAGAGTCAAAGTATTTTCTTATCTGCAGGTACTATTTGAACAACTCTGTAAGCACTGTTAAAATTGTTACGATTAGTCAGAATACAAGCGTGAGTCAGGTATGGTGGTACACACCTATGCTTGTAGCTCTTGAGAGGCAGAGACACACGTTCCAGGCCAGCCAAACTATACAGTGAGACTGTCTCCTAAAACTGACCAAACATAAAAACAGCAACAGAAAAATCTGTATACCATGGTTTTGCTCATGGCAACCTCAGCTAAAATACATTGGGGAATTTAAAAGGAATATTAACTCTAGAGAGTTGTAGAACTCTGTACTCATGTCTGAACTCTGTGCTGCCCCTAGGCTCCCCAGTGGCTGGAAAGTGACTCCTGTCAGAAGTGTGAGCAGCCCTTCTTCTGGAATATAAAGCAGATGTGGGACACGAAGACGCTGGGGTTGAGACAGGTCAGTAGCTAGTGTTTCCTCACCCTCTAAGGATTCTGTGTCTCGTCATCTTTATCACTAATTTGGGTTTTTAGAAAATCATGTTTTGCTCTTACAAACGCAGTTGATTCCTCTATTGTTTCTCTTGCTGCCGTGTAACTGATAACAAGCACAGCCTGTCCTGGGGCCGGACAGACCCTTCCCTAACTGCTCATCTGCTTGTCTTGCATTAGAAAGCTAGGGGTGCCTCGAGACGCTGCAGAATCTGTTGTGAAACTGTGGGAATTGCTTGCATTTGGCACTATTTCTTATTAGAGTCAGTGTTTCGTATTAGCCAAGAATAAAATTAGAACAATGAGGAAATTCCATGAGTCTTAAGCTGTCACTAGCAGGTTAGTAATGGCCCTCCCCAGGGCGCTCTCTGACCCTGTGAATATCAGTTCATCCATCCCAATTGTGTCAGTATAAATACACCTGCAACATTTTCATTAAGGCTCTCTCAAATCTCTCTTACACTTTTTTAAATTAAGAAGCATGCCCTCAGGAGCCTATTATTGAGTTACTGATAGCATGAGGTGCTCGCTCGCCCACGTAATGCCTAAGGCCTGCAGTGGGATGCATTCCTGCACAGCCTCGAAGGTGGTCACTCACTCAGGCCGAGCATGAATTTGGGCAGCTAATCCAGAGTGTGGTGATTTCATTCACCGTTGGTGGTGAGGGATTAGTCTAACATTTGTGTGTGTGACTAACTTTGCTTACTTTCACCCAAAGAACTGCCCTGTAAGGCCCCATCCAGACTGGCATCCCAGACTGGGCCTCCTTTATTTCTTATTACCCTGAAACACTCTGAAATAGCCAAGTCTGTGGGATGCTTGTGTAGTAGGGATAAGACAGTATAGTTGGTATTCCTTCTGAAGAAAACACGGAAGAGTGGGTTTCACTCTTATGCATTAATAATTAATAGGAGAGAGAGAAATGGTCGCCAGAGGATTAGCGGTCAAAGTCTGCTAGAGTAATAATAATCGGAGTGGTTTTTAGCATTCTGGAGGCTTATTTCCTGGATCAGACTTTGAAAGGTCAAAAGAACGTTGTTCGCCTGTACAGATTATTCTAGACTCTTTTCTTTCCAGCATCTCCAGAAATTGGGTTCCTAAAAGAAGTTAAGTTTGGTTTGAATGTTGTTGCTCATCGTAGACAAGACACTATGGAACAGCAGACACAGCTGTTGTCCAGCAAGCAAGGAAGTTTATGTTTTTGAGACCCTTGCCTGTGGAGTGTCTCGAGTGTCAGTTGATGGTGCAGTGAGCATTAGGGGTATATGAAGCATATTCTCCCTGGCCCCGTTTCCTGGCTTTTCCATGAATCAAAACTGACCCTGCCTCCCTCTCCCCTGGAAGCATCACTGCAGGAAGTGCGGGAAGGCCGTCTGCGGAAAGTGCAGCAGCAAGCGCTCCAGCTACCCAGTCATGGGCTTCGAGTTCCAGGTCCGGGTCTGTGATTCCTGTTACGACTCCATCAAAGACGAAGAGTGAGTGCCCTTGGCATTTGCCTAACTGTGTCCCAACCCTCTGTTTGATGGGCATTGAGTGAGGGCAGCCTGAGGAAGGATCTAGGTTTCTACCCATGTGCTTATCTCTTTGGAACGTCATAAACTATTTCTGTTTTGTCTGTTTTTAATTACTTTTGTTTATTTGTGGATTGGGCACGTGTGTATCACAGCTTGGCTGTGGAAGTTCAGCTTATAGAGTCTCTTCTTCCTAAGAATCAGACGGCTGGAAAAATGCCTTAACTTGCTCAGTCATTTTGCCAACCCACATAAACCATTTTGAGGAGACGTTCCTCTTCTAGCTTTGTGACTTTTGGTTGCTACTGTTTATCTCAAGCTTCTCCACTGGCTGGGACAGGTTTTTTTTTTTTTTTGAGTACTGTGAGGGTGGTTAGGGGTAGTCCAGCAGCTAGGGCCCATCTCACAGGGCTCGGTGCAGAGACATGTTCTTGTATCAGTGGACAGCTCAACTGAGCTAACTGACCTTTGTCCACTCATGCAGATGTCGTTACTAAGAAGACTGTAAAGACCTGTGCTTTCTGTGGATATTTTGAAATAACTTGATCAGACACAGTGCCCTCATGGGGGCAGTAGAAAAATCATAGTTATCTTTCCTGTCTCCTTGAGCCCTAGCTGCAGCAGCAGAGGCCTGTGTGATGGTCATGAACTAATTAATGGGACGGAGTGGTGCTCCCGGTTACGGAGCGGAGCCTCATAGCTCTTATGGGCGGTCAAGGTTCAGGGGCATTTCTCCTGGAACTAACAGTTACAGACAGTGTTGGACTCTATGTGGGTACTGAGAACTGAACCCAGGTCCTACTGGAAGAGCAGCCAGTGCTCTTAACTGCCCAGCCATCTCTCCAGCCCCCAGTGCTATTTTTTTTTTTTTAGAAACGAATGTTAACACCATTATTGTGTGTCAGCCGCCTATGTTGCTGGCGGTTCGCTGCGCTTTTAGCTCG
The DNA here is from genome assembly GCF_014885135.2 of Alexandromys fortis. Classification (NCBI taxonomy): domain Eukaryota; kingdom Metazoa; phylum Chordata; class Mammalia; order Rodentia; family Cricetidae; genus Alexandromys; species Alexandromys fortis. Next base: position 2,706,657 of record NW_026068002.1, read on the forward strand.
GGTACAGTTAGTATGTTTCAACTATCCTTTCTCTTTGTTAGTCGGACTTCTCTAGCAACATTTCATGAAGGAAAACACAACATTTCCCATATGTCCATGGACATTGCAAGGGGACTAATGGTGACCTGTGGGACAGATCGTGTGGTAAAGGTAAGCTGGCTTGTTAGCATCTCATTTGAGATATAGCCATCCTCATGGTGTGAATGGGCTTCAGGACATTCCTGAAACCATTGCCATTTGCCTTTGCTTTCTAGAATCAACTGCCTGCCTGCTCATAGCCCCGGTGACTGAGCAAATGGCTATGATTTCCTATACCCTGAGGAGAAGTCACTCTGGGTGTTGTTTGGTCCTGATGGTGAGGACCAGGTGCCCTTAGGTCCTGTGGGTTCTGAGCTCTCACCTGGCTTCCATCTTTGCCCATCCCTGTCTCCAGCCTTTCCTGTCTTCTTGGCTTTACACCCTCTTCAGTTTGTGAGGAATCATCACGTATATTTTAATTAATCTCCAGTTCATAAACAGAACTTGGAAGTAAATGTTTTAAACTCAGTTGAGTCGTGAAACGGAAATATTTTATATTCTTAGACATTATAGTAGACTATTATGACATTGTTTTCAGGTTTCAAGATGCTACCTAGAAGTGTTTTTGTTGTTATTGTTTGGGTTTGTTGTTGTTGTTGTTTGTTGTTGCTGTTGATTTGTTTTCAGTGTAGTTAGTGAATGTATGTAAGTCTGTCAGTGCTGACTCTTGAAGTGAGAGCCCATGGTAAGTGTGCCTTCTCCATGTCCCTTCCTTGTAGATATGGGATATGACTCCTGTGGTAGGCTGCAGCCTGGCAACTGGATTCTCTCCACACTGATGCTGAAGCTGAGTGATGTCCGCTCCACCTTGCACACGCACAGTGACTTCCACAAAACAAAACCCTTCATGTAGCTCGACAGCCACTGTCATGTAAATGGACAATAACCACCTGAAAAACAAATCAATATTTTTAAAAAGAAAAAAATATATATTTAAGTGTGTTTTGGGGTATTTGTGGAAATTATCTGTGGGGAATAATACCTGAAGGGTCTGTCCTTGGTGGTCCCCTAAGGAATAGAATTTCCTCAGCACAACTGCCTCATGAACATCACACCAGTGGGTAAGGGGAAGTAATCCAGCAAATGAAGGTTTTAGGGGGAAAATTTTAACAAATGATTAATGCTTACTTCAGTGCAAACCTGTGAGCACACATGGAGTCTCCTGAGAGGGTCCTCGGAAGCCCCTGCGGGCACTCTGCTGTCCAGGCAGAAGTTGGAGGAAGGGCTTTCTGTCTTTCTCCGGGGGAGTTGGTAGGATGTTAAGAAACTCCAGCTTCCCCCCTCCAGGCTGGCCGTATGTGAGTGAGTGTTCTCCACAGCGAGTTGCTGAAGAACTCTTCAAGGTACCTGTTCCCGTCAGGTCGAGCCATGATCTGCTCTTGGCTTTGGCTCGCTGCAGTTGTTTCTCATGTGTATGTCTCTACAGTTGACACACAACAAGACAGCCCACATTTGTCCCTCTCTCCCACACCTGCTCTGTGGACAAAGCTTTTTTATGGTGCTGTTGTACAAGCTTCCTGACATTTTTTTTTCTTTTCATTATAGCTAGTCATGACCCATGGCAAACCCAGCTCCCCCAGCATGGTGGGGATGGATGCCATCAGCCTGGTCCATGGAAAAACCCAGTCTTGCTAACAGATACATTTGTAGTCCCAGGATGAGGCCCCGTGATACGGTAGCAACTTCTGCCCCTCAGAAAAAGTCCTCTGAAGCTTTTATAGTATGCTGTACTTGTGACTAGTTGTTGTTCATGTTTCATAGGAAGAAATTGGTGGCCCTTTTTCCAGAATTATCAGTCAGGTCTTGTACAGTAATCCCTAACTGCTAAACCACTTTTCATGTTTGGAAAAGCTGTTGTATAAAACACATTTTCAAGGTTTTTGACCAGATAACCGGGATGAGGAGCAGAAGTGGGTTGGAAGGCCTGCAGTGAATGTTCAGATGTTTCTGTATGTTGTGTTAACTGTAGCACATGAACTGCTCCAGGAGAACTGCGGGAGACAGCGGAAAAGGGCCTGCTGCTTTAAAGGCCAAATAGTGAATGGCCGCAGCACCTATGTGACTCTTGCTGCTGTCACTGCTGCTCCGTGCTGGGTTACATCAGGATCAGGGCATCGTTTCTAAGAGGCAGTAAAGCTATGATGTCTCAATGGCTGTGACACAGATGAGGGAAGGAAAGGCAGCCAGGCATACTGGGTTCTAGCTTTGCAGTGACAGCTCTTGTCTTCAGAAGTAGGACCAAAGGGTTTGTGTTGCCCCTTTTAGTTTTTATGTTTTGTCACCTTAACTGGTGATCCTTCACCAGATTCCGCTTACACTCCGGAAGACGTGTGTTGCCAGTGTGCTTTGCACAGGAGACAGAGCGATGCTCTGGAACCGCCGTGTCGAGTGTTCTCCTCGGGCTGCCCAGTCCGTGGTTCTGCCCTTGCAAAGGGATACAGGTCTGAGGAGTCCTGCCCTGTGGAATAGTGCGGAGCCCCCTGTGCTTTTGTTTTCCTGAAGACGTCTGTAAAATGTGACTTTTGGACATCTGTGGTAGATTAAACTGAATACTCTATATTTTTCAAGCTTTTTTTATTTCAAAAGCTTCTTGTTATAAAACCCCGTGTGGCATAGAGAGCATGAGGTTGGTTTGAGCTTCTAATGGGCTAATAGATATTAAGGAAGAAATTTGTATTTAAGGGCGAATTAGGGCAGGGGACCTTAGGAAGGAGTGCAGACTGTTTGACAATGCAGTTCGTTCCGCAGTTGGGCCTGTGATCACGTCATTCAGAAATAGTCATGCCAGTCTCTTCCTGTGGTTACACGTCAGGTAGCAAGTGGGGTCATTTTTTTATAGAGGGTGAAAATTATATTCTCAAGTTTACTGACTGGGCACCTGAGGAAGGGACAGTAAGGCTCATACTTTTTGTCTTATTTGGACTCTATTGCAAAATGGGTCACTTAATATAGTTCCTCAAGGAACAGCTACCATCTTTCCTATCCCAGAATTCTCAAGCTGATGTATACAAACAAGGAGCAAGAAGTGCGGGGTGTTAGAGGAGAGTCTTTACTTAGATCTAGTGTGTAACGAAGGGATGTCAAGTCTTTATTCTCATCATGGTCTTCAGTGGTCCTGTATTAGTTGTTCCCAGTGATAGCAGTAGGCCTGTACGTTGGTAGAGTCTACTTAGTAGTCACTAGGTCGTAACAGTTTACTCTTAACGTGCTGCCTAGAAGATGTCATAACACTAGCTCTAGAGCCCTCACTTTGTTCTCCCTCACTGTGATTGCTTGTTAGCAGCTGTATTTATTCAACTGTCAGAACTGACCCAGATAAACAGTAAATAGGAGACCCAAGAAGATATTTTTGAAAATCAGTGTTTCATTAAAGTACTATTGATATCCCCTAAATGATAAGAATCCAGTTACTGTTAATGAAAACAATCTGCTCATTATAATGGGAGGCTTAACAAATATGTAAGACATGCTAATTTCTAAAAGGAGCTGATGTTTAATTGTTAATTGTGAGCAGATTATTGAATGTCTCGTCTATTTTCTGCAGTTTACTATACAATAACTCTTTGAGTAAGTTGAACTTTAATTGTGCAGCAAATTTCTATCGACGAACAATTTAAAGTGTTTCATTCTGTAGCCTTTATTGACTTGGGAAGCAAAATATGACATAAAATAATTCAACGTGTTCTTGTATAGCTGTGTTTCCATATAATACTGTGCTCTGTGTATCCCAGAGAGGCTGAAAATTTTGTTCTTTTTTATTTGTGGGTTTGTTTTTGTGGGGCTTTTTTGTTATTTTTTTTTCTTTTTTTTTTTGGAGAATATGCATATAATAAAATCTCCGTTGCGTGTTATGCTGCTTGCTTCGTGTGTGTTCTGTTTGGTCTGGGCACGGCACAGGACATGTCTGTGTCACACTTAACTTGGCATTCTGTGTGCTCTGGGCAAGTTACCTGCATTATCTTTAAATTCTAGCATCACCCCTCAAGTTTGTCTTCCATTTGCATTTTACAGGTGACAAAATGAAGAAGAGTCTGTCCTTCTGTGTCTCTGTCTGTGTGTCTGACTTACAGGTGGGCGCCTTCTCTGTGCCCCGTCCTCCAGTGCTAGCATATTATACCGTGGCAGGGGAGCGTAGGAGGGTAGTGCTCTCTGGAGTTTAGAAACTTCGGTGAATCCCCAGTTAGTGTAGCTCAGGATAGCTCTGCACAGAGCTGCATAGAGAAGAGAGATCCTGGCTCAGGCTCTCCTGTGCCTGCAGCTCAACCTTGTGAGGTTAGATGCAGTGAGTCAGAGCCAGGAAAACTGAATCCTGAGCTAATGCCGTAAGATGTTGGCCTGGCCAGTCTGGTTACTGTGTGCTTCTCAAAACTAGATGTCACTGTCTTTCCTCTCAGCATCAAACCAGCTTTATGGAAGAAAAGGACTTGGGCGTGGCAGCACACACTCCTATTCCCAACACTTGGAGGGTTTAGGCAGAAGGAGCCTAACCACCCAGAAACTGGAGGCCAGCTAGCTGCAGGAGACCATCCCAGAGAGCAGACAGTAGAATAAGGTTCCACTAAACCAAACGAAGCACAGTGCTTTTGAAGCTCAGAGATGGCCCCAGTAAGCTTGCATCGTATGTCTTTCCAATGTTTGCGATACATTACCATTTCTCATCGCTGTGCACGTTAGACTGTGTGTTAACTTGGCTCCTGCTGCAATTGCGGGTCTCTGGGTCCCTGAGCTTTGCTTAGCAGTAGGGAAGAAGCTTCTCCTTGTAGGTAACTGTTGTGATACGGAGCGGCGGGCTGTGTTCCTGCTGCCCAGCTCACGGCTGCCTGGCTGGCTCATGCCCTGAAATAATTACACGGAAACTGTATTCTTTTAAACATTGCCTGGCCCATTAGTTTTAGCCTCTTATTGGCTAGCTCTTACATATTGACCTAACCCATTTTTAATAATCTGTATAGTCCACAAGATGGCTTACCAGGGGAGATCTTAACCTGCGTCTGTCTGGAATGGGAGAATCATGGTGACTGCCTGACTCGGCTTTTTTTTCCCAGCATTTTGTCTGTTTATTCCACCTACCTAATTTTTTGTCCTATTAGGGCCAAACAGTTTTTTTTTATTAGTTAACCAATAAAAACAACAGATAAGATACAAGACCCACCTCCATCAGGTAACACCCTATCGTGACCGTTTCTCCCACAGTAGTCATGGGAGTACATGAGCCATCCATAGAACACTACTGCTCTGGACCTAAGCTGCTGGCACACCTGCCAAATGCTGGAAGTGGTAGGAAGATGGAGGTACCAGAGGGATTATGAAGGTGGAACCATGGAGGCTTGCTGAGGGGTTTCTGTTCTTCCCAAAGCAACAAAGTCTACTTTGGGGTTTCTGCTTGTCATGGGAGTGTTAAGAACTCCGCCCTCAGCCTCGTGCTTGTGTGGGTGCTCTACTTCTTAAGCCGTTTACACAGAAAGAATTACAGGTCTCCCTATGAAGTGCTAGTATCTGTCTTTTTCCCCTTAAAACTGGACCAGCTTCAGTGAACTTGGTGACTCACCAGGCCAACCTTGGTAACTGGGAAACTGGTAAAAGGAATTATGTGATTTTGAGGCTAGGTCAGAAAATGCCACACAGTTCACATCTGTTTTTGGGAAACCAGACAGTTCCAGATGGCAGCCAGCTCAAGCACCCGGCCTCGTGAGTGTCCCATCCTGGACGTCTAGTGCCGCTGAGCGTTCAGGTCATTGCAGACGCCACCAGCAACATCTGGAACATCACGAGGCAACAGGAACATGCACCACGGTGGGGTCCTGCTCCCAGATTCCTGACCCACAAAACTCGACAATAAAATGGTCTTTCAGCAGTGATGTCCCGATCATGGCGCTGCTGTCTCCAGAGTTTCTCACCAGACTACCAGCATGCAGCGCTGTCCCCCACCAAGCAAAGAAAAGCTGTGCCCACACAGTGATAGAACACAGATGAGGGGCTCCTGCAGAGAAGCCAGATGCTCCTCCATAAACTGAAGCCAACAGGACAAAGCCCTTGCCATCTTCTCCTTAAGATTTCTTACCTCTACATCCCAGGTTTTTTTTGTTAACCATATTGATGCCAGTTTTGAACAAAGCATAGGATAATCACACTCAGATTATTACATTGGCTAAATATAGAGGGACTAGTTTTTTTTTTTAAGATTTATTTATTTATTATGTATATAATGTTCTGCCTGCATGTCGGAAGAGGGTACCAGATCTCATTACAGATGGGTATGAGCCATCATGTCAGTGCTCTTAACCTCTGAGCCATTTCTCCAGCCTGAGGGACTGAGTTTTTACAGGTTGGTAAATTATGCACCATGATTAGAGCATTCAGAATGTTTTGAGTCACTGAATTCTCTCTAATGAAGGAACTGTTTACTACATAGGGTTTTTATCTTTTAAACATTGTGTTTTTGTTGACACACAGTTCACTTGTGGAAAAAGCATTGGGCACAAAGTGAAGCGCTGTGATAAAGGTCCATTCTTGCACAGGGAAAGAGTGACCTAACAAATAGGTCATTTGTACAGTGTTCCAGAAAGTAATGAATGGAAGGAAGCAAAGAAAAAGGGGCAGGCTTCTGGGGATGGAGGGCAGATGGTGGGTGTGGGGAAGGGCAACTTGCCAACTCAAATTCTGATCGGAGTGCCACATGGACAAAGAACTCGGAGGAGAGTGAGGGAGATAGCAAAGCCGGAAACAAGGAAAGAGGTCTGGGGAAGAGAAAAGAGCTGCTGTGTGTGTGGCCAGTGAGCTATGAATTAAGCCCAGCACAAACTTACTTGTAAACTTACTTGAACCATTCAAGCTTTCTCTTCTTTTGTACAATTTAAAACACGTGGTTATAAAGTTCTCTTGCGTGAACTTTGGACACAACAGTGTTGTGATGTGCTGTCAAAGGGGCTAGACGTGCCTGGGAAAGCAAGGAATCCAGGCCCTCACTGCATGCTGCATGTGTCTGGAGAAAAGCAATGACCTAGAGAGGGACAAGTAAAGGGGTGTCTCTCCAAAGCCTTTACAAGCTCGGGGTGGGTTGGGGGCAGGGCTGGGGGTTTATCATGCAGGGACATTGCAAAACCCATGACTTTTCCTAAGTGTAGCAACCTGTTGTGTGTCAGAAGGGTGCCAGACCAACATGATTTGACTGGCGCATTGTGAGTAGGTCACTCTGGCAGCTGCTCCATAGTATGTAAGGGGTAAGTGTACAAATGGAGGGCGCTAAAGAGGTTGTGGGGTGGTCCAGGTGAGTCTAGGATGGGGTGACAGAGGAAGCACCAGGGAATCTTGTGTTGGATGTATTTTGATGGAAGCATTTCCATGACTTCCTGATGCTCTGGATAGGAGAAATCAAGAGTCAAAGACAACTGAAAGGTTTGGCCTGAAAAGCATCACAGTCTGAGTTGGAGAAGCCACTGGAGGCAGAGAATGGAGCTGCAGCTTCCAGCCAGTCTGCAGAAACCAGGACCACAGAGACAGGCAGGTCGAGATGGAAGAGTGGTGGACAGAAGACTCATGGTTCAGTGGACCTGTTTAGGAAATGGGGATTACGCCCTAGAGACAATTAGGCTTTTCTGTTTGTCAGTTCCATGGTGCACACATAGCACCCTCACAGTGATAGGTGTCCTTCGTGGGATACAGGAGGGTGTTGCACCCTCCCTCAGCCCAGTGTGTTTGATAGTTTCTTGGGCCTGAATGTTCATATGTAGTTTTAATCAGCCTGTGTGTTCTTATAGCCCAAGTCTACCTTGGTGATTTATAGGTGTGGGAATAAGTTAACAGTCTGTTTCATGGGTAATGCTGGCCATGTGCATGTCTACATGCACAGTGCATAGTTATTTTTTCACTAATTGTTTGTACTAGGATGGAGCCAAATGCTGCTTCTTATCAAACAGTCATCCGGGGTGTTGCTGGAGTTGTTGGTCTAGGTCTGAGCTCAGGTAGTCCTGGCCACGATCCCTGTTATACAAGTTGAAGAGACAAGTAACAGTGAAAAGTAGAGAAAGGAACTTTATTCAGTGTTGCTCACATTGTGAAGGGCAAGAAATGGGAGTCAAAGCCAGGCAAGGTGGCATGGGCATACACAGGCAGATCTCCATGAGTTCGAGGCCAGCCTAATCTGTACAAAGAGTTCTAGGACAGCCAGAGCTGTTTTACATAGATACATACACATACACAGGAGGGGGATCCAGTAACTCCCAAGTACAACTTTAGTGTACTAACAAGCTAACAAACATGAGGTTTAGATTTAAACAGAGCATAAGAGGTAAACATAGCTAAGCAGTCCTGGTCAAGGTATGGTCCTAACTGTCAGTCATCCATCATCTCTGCACCATGTGTTTTACAAGATAGACATCAGGTAAGTTGTCAGCATTGTATGAAGTCTTCCTGGACAACACATTTATTCTTTTGCTGTCACGGAGCTTCAGCCCTTTGTACTCTCCCTTATAGGAGAGCCCTTGGGAAAGTTCAGTTCTTCAGGGTTCATTGTTTCAACAGCTGGACAGCACAATTGTCTCTCTTTAAAATCTCTTCACTCCTGCCTGGATGGTGACAAGCCTGAAAGATGTTACAACACAGGGAGTGGCTTGCCTCGCTGCTTCCTGAGTTCTTTTGTTGAGTTTAAGGTGCCACAATAATTAGATTACTGTTGCTCTGATGAAATCCCATGATTAAACTTACGAGAGAATTTGTTTTAGAGAATCCATGATCACAGGGACTGCATGGCATGGTGGTGGGAACAGGAAACCGGCTGATCACATTGTTAGCATCACACCGGAAGCAGAGAATCAGGAAGCGCAGGAATGCTGTAAACCCTCCTTTAGTGAATTCAGGTTTCTGTTTGTTTGGTTTTAACTGTTATGTCTCAAATATAACTTGTGAAAATCAGCAAATGAAAATTATCGTGTGTGTGTGTGTGTGTGTGTGTGTGTGTGTGTGTGTATTCCAGCCAAGAATCATGGTGCCTATCTTCAGTCCTAGTATGCAAGGAGTCGGAGCAGGAAGATCATGCATTTCTGTCTCAAGAAAACAAAACAAACACAAGGTGTTTCAACTTAGTGGCTTTTCACATCCTTACACACAATTGGAACTATGGGTTTTTTGTTTTTTTGAGACAGGGTTTCTCCATGTAACACCCCTGACCCCTGGCTGTCCTGGAATTCTCTCTGTAGACCAGGTTGGCCTCGAACTCACAGGGTTCTGCCTGCCTCTGCCTCTTGAGTGTTGGGCATAAAGGCATGCACCACTACCACCTGGCTTCAAAATTTAAATTTCTAACTATGCAATAATGTGTATGCCTGGCATCTGGAAATGTGAGATATATCCCTCTCACAGTATTGGGAGTAAAACAGTAACAAATTCACAAATTCAAGAGAAGAGTGAAAATGCTGCAGCTTTTACTACACGGTTCTGCAGGAAGGGATGCCAGGGTAGAGAAAAGACAGGAATGGCTGGTGTGCTTATGTCTTGCGGGATTGGTGAGAGATTCCTGCCCTCCCATAGGCTGGGCCTTGTCCCCTTCCCAAACTTCAGGACTCGGAGAATTATTCATTACTTAGTGAATGATCTGGAGCTCGAGACTGCCTCTCTTTGCTGATTGTGGGCTGTCACTTAGATTACCTGTAACTTGACTTCTCAGACAATCAAGTAGCGTCTGCTGCCAGCTAGGGGAGGTGCCTGCTGCATCCTGCTCTTCTAACTCCAGTGAACTCTAACCTCAGATTGAAAATGGACCATCACAGTCTGTTTTTTGCAACACGGATCCTTAGAAAAGTTTAAGAAAACATTTAGTTGTTACTTGCTAATATCAAGCAAATTATAGAGTGTGAATTTGAACCATTCACCCCATAATGAGGAGATAAGAAGACAAAAGTTTACTTTGTAGATTTTCAAAAGGCAGTAGATGAAGGCAGCCTTCAGAGAAGTCTAGTGTTTCCTGTGTTTAAGTGTATTAATGAATGACAGCACCCAATTAAGCATCTAATTGTGTTGAAAATGCAATTGCATATTTACAGATGTTTTTGCTCATCACCAAGTTTCTTCTGTGCTCATGCAGTCAGTTCAGATACTGTTGAGTCTTGTGCTGTGGAGGCTCAAAGTGTGTGGTGATTTGTATTATAAAATATATTGTATTTATATATTATATGNGATTTGTATTATAAAATATATTGTATTTATATATTATATGGTATTATAAAATATAGTATTTATAACAAAAATTCCAGTGTGGTTCTGTCTCCACTGAGCCTTCCTTGTCAATACCGCTCCTCCATGGTGGTCTACAAGCTGACAGCTTCCTGGGAGACAAGTTCCCCTTCAGGCTAACACCAGTGATGGAGGAAGGTCATTGGTTAATTAATAAAGAAACTGCTTGGCCCGGATAGTTTAGAACACAGGTGGGTGGAGTAAACAGAACAGAATGCTGGGAGGAAGAGGAAGTGAGGTAAGACGCCTCAGACAGATGCCAGGCTGCTGCTCTCCAGGGCAGATGCAATGAAGCAAGCCACCAGGTCAGACATGCTGAATCTTTCCCGGTAAGACTGGTGCTACACAGATTACTAAAAATGGGTTAGGCGAAATATGAGAATTAGCGCGTAAGAGGCTAGAGCTAGTGGGCCAGGCAGTGTTTATATGAATACAGTTTGTGTGTCGTTATTTTGGGGCATAAGCTAGCCAAGTGGCCGGGAGCTGCGTGGCAGGAACGCAGCCCACAGCTCCTTCAACACACCAGGGCTTTAGCCTTCCCCTTCCACTGGCAAGAGATTCCTGGGGGAAGTTACAATTCCATGTTTCAATGTGGAAGAAGTTTGACCAAGTTTTTCTAGTAACACAACAAAGAAACTTGACTGGAAAGTCAAGACCCTTTCCAAAGGACCCTGGTGGCCACATCAGAGAGGCCGGGTGCGGCCGAGTGGGAACAGGGCTGTTAAGAGTCTCAGCTGCTGCCAAACACCACTGGTAGGCAGATGCTTGCCATTTGCTAAGCTAGTCCAGAGGAGAGTGCTGCCTTTGGACACTCCGAGTGATTTACCTACTAATCACAAAGGAGAGAAATAGATGGCTATTGAGAGGGCTGAAGGTGGCTCGAGATAACTTGGCTCTGGTGTTGCAAAATTCTAAACTCTCCACAATCATTGAGTTGTGATTAGTTAATTAGCCTTGTAGAAGGATCACCTTGGAGGTATAGCTTTCTCCTGGAAACTTCGGTTCACACGAGCTAGGCATGGTTAGCCTTATAGGCCAACAGTGCCAGTCAGAATTGACCACATTGGGAAAAGGAACAAATACAGAGGCCCAGTGATACCTGCTCCAAGCCCTCTTCAGGGTCCTGATACGAGGTTTAAATAGAGGACAAGAAGTTTGCATAGCTATACAGACCTGCCTGAGGTGTGGTCCTGCCTGTTGTTGACTTATTGTCTAGGCTCCAATCCCTTGCGGAAGGTAGTCTGACTCGTTCTCAGAACGAAGCATCTTTGGGAGAGAGGCTCTCCTTTGACACCAATCTTCAGTCAAAACTGCCACGTTTCAAACATAACTTGTGAAAAGTCAACAAATGCCTAGGGAAATTCCAACTTCTTAGGACACTGGTTCAGTAGGCTGATAGCCAATAAGAGGGGTTTAAACATTCCTTTACGATATCTTCATTCCAGACATGGTGGCACACGCCTTTGATCCCAGCACACTGGAGGCAGAGGCAGGCAGATCTCTGTAAGTTAGAGTCTAGCTTGGTCTACAAAATGAGTTCTAGGACAGCCAAAGCTGTTATGTAGAGAAAACTGGTCTCTAACAAAAATCAACAAAAGAAAAAAAATTTTTTAAAAAGTTCTTCATTCCAAGCCAGGTGTGCTGGATCATGACAGGAATCCCAGTACTTGGAGGCAGAGGCAGGTTGATCTCTGTGAGCTCGAGGCCAGCCTGGTTTATGTGGTGAGTGTCAGATCAGCCAGGGATTCCCTGTGAGACACTATCTTGAACAAACAAAAAACAAACCAAAAAAAAAAAAAAAA